>NC_069499.1:620695598-621038098 GCF_027579735.1 Bombina bombina | reverse complement strand
GTTGCTGCAGATTTGTCGGCTGTACAACCATGATGCGAATCTCCCGTTCCACCACATCCCAAAGGTGTTTTATTCAATTGAGACCTGGTGACGGTGGAGGCCATTGGAGTACAGTGAACTCATTGTCATGATGGAATCTATTGCCCGTGATAAGGCTGTTGCAAGTTACACAATTGCCACAACGATAGCAACCCGGTTTCCAACATGTCTCCTTCTGAATGTGATAGCAATATGATATCAGAGTATGTATTTCTGTAAGGGTTAACTCCCTGTGCTAGAGATAGGATCCTCCCTCTTGCTGTCCCTGCCTACTTATACAGATAACTCCCAGCTACCTTTGCTGGTTAATTGAGATTCACACTTGATACTTGAAGTGCTCAAGCTTCCTGCCGTTACCAAACTCAGGTTATCCTGACATCCCTGTGCCCCTGGATCTAACCGCATCTAATCTACATTGATTTCCACCCCTAAGGAAATCCTACCTTCTACCGGAGCGCTCCGAGGACATCTGCTTTCCCTACACTGGCGTATCTGCCGATACGTCATCAGCTACAGCCGGCAGCTCCTCTCTGTGTCTCAGATTCACACAGCCTCCAAGCTGAACACGCGCCGATGCAGCTCTCCGCCTTCTCTCCTAATCTATCTGGAAGCAGGTCTGAATGAACTATTACCCTTACCACTTAACTGTTTTAGTTATGCAACTTTCCCTTATTTAGTATTTACATTGCCAAACAACCTGATTTATATTAAGCACGATATACCACATTTCAGTTGTCTATACTAATTCTCTGTTTACCTTACTATACGTTATGCCACATGAGGTTATGATACGTTTTACTCTGACATATCCATTACCCGAATTGTGGCTAAAATTAAATCTCACTTAGGAAACCTTAAACTATATTTGGTATTCCAGGTGAAACAAAACCAATCTTTTACCTGATATCTATGTCACCATATTATAATTTCCTTGTTTTAAGGAAGATATTTAAAGAAAGATTATAAAAACGTATGATCTTTACAGAATTAACCAGCCAAGAAAGTTTTAGGAACTAGAGTTGAAACTTTATTTTGTTCCTTTAGATTATCCTCAATAACTAGGATTATGGATCAGGAAGCAATGTGCAATAGGATACAAACACTGACTGATAGGATGGACACTTTATCCAATTCCTTCCATGAACTGCAGGTTGAAAATCAGGCTCTAAAAGCCTGTTTAAGGGAAGTACTCGCTCCTAAACCTTCAACTGCAGAAACTCACCCTGAGCCTTTAGTCTCTCCCCCAGAAAAATTCTCTGGAGATCGTTCCCAATTTAGGGAATTTAAAAACTCCTGCATGTTAATGTTTGAAATGAAACCCAGAACCTATCCATCAGAGAGATCTAGAGTTCTCACTGTAATTTCTTACTTCAGGGGGGAGCCTAGGGCCTGGGCTGATACTTTCTATGAGTCTGAGGATTCCATTCTGGGTTCCCTTACTGCCTTCTTTACCCAAATGTCTGCTTTGTACGATGACCCTAATAGGCAGGTTTCGGCAGAAAATGCCCTGCGGTCACTCAAGCAGAAAAAGAATCAAGTAGAAACCTATATCACACAATTTAAAATATATGCCAGAGACTCAAAATGGAATGAAGTCTCACTTAAGACCCAGTTCAGATTAGGACTTTCTGAAGAGATCAAGGATGAACTGTCACGCATAGGAATCCCTGCTTCACTAGAAGATTTCTTTGCCCTGACCATCAGTATAGACAGGTGCCTTAGGGAAAGGCGAACTGAACGGGCTAATTATTCCAAAGGCTACCTTCCAACCACCTCTTATCAAACACCTCAACCTATGGACATAGGAATCCTTAAAGGGCCCTTGACCTCTCAAGAAAAGTCCAGAAGGAAACAATTAAACCTATGCATGTACTGTGCCTGTCCTACCCATGATGTCAAGGACTGTCCAGTTCTATTGAAGAACAAGAAGGGTATGACTTTGAACTCATCAGTTAGCCTTTTAACAAAATCTAGTAACACTACTTACATAGTAGTTCTGAACCAAAGAACTACTTACATAGTAGTTCTGAACCAAAGAAATCCAATGGCATCTTTAATCTGAGCACACATGAGTTGACAAAAGAGGAAACCTCAGTTCTGAACTTTGGTCTATCATTCGCCCCCAGTAGGAGTTTGGACAAATTCAAAACCTTCGTGAATACGAAAGAATTTGTCCGGAAATTAACCCTAAAACGGTTCTTCTCAAAAGCAACAGCAGATGGACAGAGCTGGACAACAAACATGGAGAAAATAGATAAATACGCCCATACAAACCTGAAACCTAAGTCAAGCTTCTACCCAACACAAAGTAAGGGGGCGGCTATCGAGGCATTCAAAACTATTGTCTGTAAAGAAATAAAGGATTTACAACAGAAGAAACTGAAAATTCAGAAACATAATCTAACTAATCGACAGATAAATACTATTAAGAAACTGGAAAGAAACCATGAGGTGATAATCAAGCCAGCGGACAAAGGGGGAAGAATCGTCATTATGAACGAAAAAGACTACAAACTCGAAAATGAAAGAATTCTCGGAGACAGAAATACATACCAGAAACTACCATCTAATCCAATATATGTGTACAGACACAAGCTTCAACAAAACTTAAAAGAAGCTAAGGATATGGGGATCCTAAATGAAAAGGAGTTCAGCTACATTAACGTACGCCATCCTATAACTCCAATCATTTACCATTTACCAAAAATCCACAAATCTCTGCAGAATCCGCCAGGGAGACCAATAATATCAGGAATAGGCTCCCTGAGCAGTAACCTATCAGAATATGTAGACTTAAAATTACAAAAATATGTCAAACAACTTCCGTCCTATCTTAAGGACTCGACCCAAGTACTCAACTTATTAGAACAAATCGATTGGGAAGAAGGTTTCATCTTGGCAACATGTGATGTCACATCGTTGTACACATGTATCCCACATGAGCAAGGAATTGAGGCGGTGGAATTCTTTCTGGAAAGAGACACAGAAATACCCATAGAACAGATGGAATTCATTTTGGAAAGTATCAGATACATTCTGGAACATAACTATTTTTGTAATAATGGAACATACTATAAACAAATTTGTGGTACAGCAATGGGGACCAGGTTCGCGCCAAGTTATGCGAACCTATACATGGGGAAATGGGAACGCATTTTCTGGGAATCTTGCCCAGCTGGCGCGGACCTGGTCCTTTACCGCCGCTATATCGATGATATTTTAATCATCTGGAAGGGGACAAAGGCGGACCTGGACTTCACGATTGAAGTTATGAACAAGAACGAAAATAACTTGAAGTTTACATATGAAACAAGTACTACTGAGATAGTATTTTTGGATCTAAAGATCGCTGTAAATAAAGGAAAGATAGAAACTTCCACACATTTTAAGACAGTAGACAGTAACAGCTATATCCATAAAACAAGCTGTCACCATGATCAATGGAAGAACAATATTCCAAAAGGACAGCTGCTAAGAATAAGGAAGAACTGCTCCACTAAAGAAGGTTGGGAGAAACAATCCAAAATAATAAAAACAAAGTTCTTAGAAAGAGGATATTCGGAAAGTCTACTTGAAGAAAAAATTGAAGAAGTGGGCAATATAGAACGGACAGAGCTGACGAAATACAAGATCAAAGCTGGACCAACTGAAGACACATTGAATGGACCACTCAATATACCAATGATTACTGAGTATAGTGCAAATAAAAACATCATCGAAAATATTTTCAACAAGCACTGGTCAATTCTTAAAGAAGATGAGATTATTGGAGAAAGATTACCTTCAAAACCTAGGTTTATTTACAGGAGAACAAAAAACCTAAAAAGTATAATAGCACCAAGCATACAGAAAAAAAGAAAACCAGGAGTGACAGATGTCTTTGGAAAAAAGATTAAGGGTTTCTATCCATGCCCATCCTGTAAGGCCTGTAAACATGGAATTAAATCTTCAACATTTAAATGTCACAATACTGGAGAAACTTTCAAGATCTATGATTTAATCAGGTGCCATGATAAAGGTGTCATATATCTGTTACAATGCTCTTGCGGACTACAATATGTAGGCCAAACATCACGATACCTCAGGGACAGGGTACGTGAACACTTATTATCAATCGAGAAGGGCAGTATGGATACTCCATTGTATAAACATTTTACAACGAAACACAATGGGAATGTGAAAGATTTGAAATTTCTCGGCATACAGAAGGTGGACAAAAAATGGAGAGGAGGTGATTCTGAAAAGAACCTATTAACTACTGAATCTAAATGGATCTTCAATTTAGACTGTCTCTACCCTAAAGGGCTAAATAATAAGGAAGATCTATCCCACCTCCTAAATATGACATAAAACGGAAACTATTGGATTAATCTACAAATAGTTATTCTTCTCTAAACCTCATATTGGTACGCCCAATGTCCACTTTCGGAAAGGTATAAAGATAAGCTTGGTGACCTTTTTCAACTATAGATCAGTCTGGTGAATTGATTCACCCACACCAGAAAATCTCACTTTCAACCCTCTGTTACCCAATTGTGATAGCTTTATCCAGAAATGTATTAAAAGCATTATTAAAAGCAACATTGGGCGATAAGATCTATCTATATATAAGTTTCAAATATGACTGTCTGTTCTGATACCCAATCGTACAGCCCGAAAAATGGCTGTTGTTGTTCGAATAGTCAACAAGATGGCATTTTTATTTAAATAAGGCCTCTTCAACAACTAGTCCCACTTTGATAAACTATTACTATTTATTCCTTTTTTATCTGTCAGCAACATTGTCTTTGTAGTAAATTTAGGATTACAGAAGAACCAACTCTTGTATTGAGTTATAAGCGATTACCCCCAACCCTAGACTTTAGATCCACATTGATTCTCTATATCATACACATACTACGTAGAAATAATAATCTAGAGCTTTGGAGAATATAGCATGTTATCTATACACTTAAGAATCAGTCTACGAACTATCTATTTCCAATGGTTTAATCAGTTTTATACCACTGGGGAATATACTCAACCCTCTTAAACTTGGGATTTCCAACCCAGCCTGATAGTGGAGAAAGTTGATACAACGTTTTAACACCTTTATTATCTTCTATTTTTTAATTTTTATTATCATCCATCTACTAAAGAATCAGTCCCCATACTATTTACTCCACATGGTCGATTTATTAAAGTTTATAGTATACACCCCTAGGGGATACATTTTAAAACCCCTGGAGAGATATATATCCAACCCGCCCATTTCCAAACAGAAAGAGGAGAAGTAATGTATTAAAATAAAAACCCACCCACAATTGAAGTTTTCATATCTAAATAGAAAGAGAAGTGATGTATCAAAATGAATACAATAACGAAGCTAAGATGATAGAACCATATATTAATAGTTTTAATGAACATGTATATGGGCAGATGTTCCATCTGGATAAAAAGAATAAAAACGCTAAATATACTAGCTACTAGCTTAATATACATACTATATCAAATTATTAAATATTCCCCTCCTATCACAATATATTAGGAATATACCGCCAGTGTACCGATTCAACCCCTTACAGTCAAGAATAAGTTATATAATATAAATCAGAAGAGCACAGTATGAAAACTACATATAACAGTCTCAGGAACCTTAAAGATAAGGATACATGGCAAGTCTCTAACATACAGAGAATCAGGGTTATTTAGACCTGAATTATTGCAATATTTACACTAATGGATAATTTAAAAACCAAGAACAAAATCGTCTATCACAAATAAACTTGCGCACATAATAAACAGATGCATATACATCTAGAAGATCACCTCTCTCTCCCCAAAATACAATATATATTAGAAAACTTATTTTCTACTACAGCGATTACCGCTGTGATTTTAGTCTATATTTACATATAAATGATTATCCAACGCCCACTGTGACGCCCATTGTGACGTCACGACCAATGAGACTCCAGAAATATCGGACTCGAAATAGTGCAATCTTGAAAGCAAATTAGCTACAAGTCTAATAGACCACATAGGTCCAATACAAATCCAAACCCCGCATTGGATAATATTAGGCTAAGAAATTAGGACCGCTGTGGTCTTAGTCCATATTTACAAACAAATGACTATCTAACGCCCATTGTGATGCCCTCTGTGACGTCACGACCAATGAGAATCCAGGAATATCGGACTCAATATAATGCGATCTTGAAAGCAAATTAGTTATAAGCCTAAAGACCATATGGGTACAATACAAATCCAAATCATACATTAGATATTATTGGGCTAAGCAATTAGGATTAAATAGTAATCGGGAACGATTGATGTTCCGTAAAAGACACCGGAAGTGATGTCACACAACATGGGGGTAAACAACAATGTTTTTCGGGCGTGAAGTCCGATTTGTATTTGGTTTATATGTATTAACTATCGAATTAATCTGCACACTAATCTGAAAGCAGAACCAACATCATCTGATATGCTAATATACACAAATTAACACACACAATGTTGCCCCAAATAACGGAAAACCGGAAATGAAACAAAGTAACACTTCCGGTACAGGGGCTTTAAAAGGCTACCAAATTCACCTTACAATCAGTCTTGATAAAGGCCTGCTCCAGGGCCGAAACGCTTTGACCGATTGGTAAGCCTATTTCCATATTTCTTTAATGCTAAAAACGTTATTGCACTATGTTGTTTTCTGTTTTCCTTTTAGGTTGATATTCATCTTTTAGAAAGCTCACTGTTTGAGGATTTTAGGATTCTGCCTTGCCAGCACTACTTTGCTGTCACACAGTCCCACTCTTGTGTACAGTATTTGTTTGGATCTCAAACTTTTAAACAGTTTCATCTTTTTTATACCTTCCTGTACCACACATTTTTTGTATCACACATTTTTGTATCCTTTTTGGAACCACGGATTTTTTTCTTTTGATTTTTCATTTTTTTCTTTTGATTTTTCATTTTTGTATTTTTGATTAACACCGGATTGAACACCATTTGAACTTATAATTTCCACACGTAGGATTTGGACACTATCACCTTGTGACATTTACACGCAGGACCACTAGCACTTTATATATTATTATCCCAGGATTGATTGAAGCCTAAGGATAATCTTTTCATCCTCATATTGATTCATTTTTTTGTCACATATCTGATGCACAGTGCAACACCTATATCATAAGATTCATTGTGAAATAGATTTATTGTTTTTTAATATCTTTGCTAGATTTACTGTTAAAACCCTGAATAGAGTTTTATTGTTTTAAATATCTTTGCACGATTTATTGTTACATATTCCTGCATCATTTTTGTGTATTTTTTTGGATTTTTATACAGCTGTTGTTTATCATGGATCCATGATTTATAGAGATATATATCTATATTTAATATTTTGTATTTTATTTTTATGTGATTCTGTTTTTATGATATATTGTTTTAAATTTGCCAACATATTAAAATATTGTACATTTTGACCACACTAGTTGTAATCTTTGGGATTTGCCCACACTCTCACATTGGCACAAACACCAAATTTTTTTTCAGTCCTTATCACCAGTTTTTCCCCTCTGCCATCCTTTGATAGGCGCCAAAGGGATATTCTTACATATATCGTTTGCTACCTCGGTGGCTACTAGGTGCCACCACCCTTAGGCTCACAGGGGCTAAGTTGGCGCTGGTCCAAACCCACACCTCCACCATCTTTACAGAATTAACCAGCCAAGAAAGTTTTAGGAACTAGAGTTGAAACTTTATTTTGTTCCTTTAGATTATCCTCAATAACTAGGATTATGGATCAGGAAGCAATGTGCAATAGGATACAAACACTGACTGATAGGATGGACACTTTATCCAATTCCTTCCATGAACTGCAGGTTGAAAATCAGGCTCTAAAAGCCTGTTTAAGGGAAGTACTCGCTCCTAAACCTTCAACTGCAGAAACTCACCCTGAGCCTTTAGTCTCTCCCCCAGAAAAATTCTCTGGAGATCGTTCCCAATTTAGGGAATTTAAAAACTCCTGCATGTTAATGTTTGAAATGAAACCCAGAACCTATCCATCAGAGAGATCTAGAGTTCTCACTGTAATTTCTTACTTCAGGGGGGAGCCTAGGGCCTGGGCTGATACTTTCTATGAGTCTGAGGATTCCATTCTGGGTTCCCTTACTGCCTTCTTTACCCAAATGTCTGCTTTGTACGATGACCCTAATAGGCAGGTTTCGGCAGAAAATGCCCTGCGGTCACTCAAGCAGAAAAAGAATCAAGTAGAAACCTATATCACACAATTTAAAATATATGCCAGAGACTCAAAATGGAATGAAGTCTCACTTAAGACCCAGTTCAGATTAGGACTTTCTGAAGAGATCAAGGATGAACTGTCACGCATAGGAATCCCTGCTTCACTAGAAGATTTCTTTGCCCTGACCATCAGTATAGACAGGTGCCTTAGGGAAAGGCGAACTGAACGGGCTAATTATTCCAAAGGCTACCTTCCAACCACCTCTTATCAAACACCTCAACCTATGGACATAGGAATCCTTAAAGGGCCCTTGACCTCTCAAGAAAAGTCCAGAAGGAAACAATTAAACCTATGCATGTACTGTGCCTGTCCTACCCATGATGTCAAGGACTGTCCAGTTCTATTGAAGAACAAGAAGGGTATGACTTTGAACTCATCAGTTAGCCTTTTAACAAAATCTAGTAACACTACTTACATAGTAGTTCTGAACCAAAGAACTACTTACATAGTAGTTCTGAACCAAAGAAATCCAATGGCATCTTTAATCTGAGCACACATGAGTTGACAAAAGAGGAAACCTCAGTTCTGAACTTTGGTCTATCATTCGCCCCCAGTAGGAGTTTGGACAAATTCAAAACCTTCGTGAATACGAAAGAATTTGTCCGGAAATTAACCCTAAAACGGTTCTTCTCAAAAGCAACAGCAGATGGACAGAGCTGGACAACAAACATGGAGAAAATAGATAAATACGCCCATACAAACCTGAAACCTAAGTCAAGCTTCTACCCAACACAAAGTAAGGGGGCGGCTATCGAGGCATTCAAAACTATTGTCTGTAAAGAAATAAAGGATTTACAACAGAAGAAACTGAAAATTCAGAAACATAATCTAACTAATCGACAGATAAATACTATTAAGAAACTGGAAAGAAACCATGAGGTGATAATCAAGCCAGCGGACAAAGGGGGAAGAATCGTCATTATGAACGAAAAAGACTACAAACTCGAAAATGAAAGAATTCTCGGAGACAGAAATACATACCAGAAACTACCATCTAATCCAATATATGTGTACAGACACAAGCTTCAACAAAACTTAAAAGAAGCTAAGGATATGGGGATCCTAAATGAAAAGGAGTTCAGCTACATTAACGTACGCCATCCTATAACTCCAATCATTTACCATTTACCAAAAATCCACAAATCTCTGCAGAATCCGCCAGGGAGACCAATAATATAATAGGACATCTGCTTTCCCTACACTGACGTATCTGCCGATACGTCATCAGCTACAGCCGGCAGCTCCTCTCTGTGTCTCAGATTCACACAGCCTCCAAGCTGAACACGCGCCGATGCAGCTCTCCGCCTTCTCTCCTAATCTATCTGGAAGCAGGTCTGAATGAACTATTACCCTTACCACTTAACTGTTTTAGTTATGCAACTTTCCCTTATTTAGTATTTACATTGCCAAACAACCTGATTTATATTAAGCACGATATACCACATTTCAGTTGTCTATACTAATTCTCTGTTTACCTTACTATACGTTATGCCACATGAGGTTATGATACGTTTTACTCTGACATATCCATTACCCGAATTGTGGCTAAAATTAAATCTCACTTAGGAAACCTTAAACTATATTTGGTATTCCAGGTGAAACAAAACCAATCTTTTACCTGATATCTATGTCACCATATTATAATTTCCTTGTTTTAAGGAAGATATTTAAAGAAAGATTATAAAAACGTATGATCTTTACAGAATTAACCAGCCAAGAAAGTTTTAGGAACTAGAGTTGAAACTTTATTTTGTTCCTTTAGATTATCCTCAATAACTAGGATTATGGATCAGGAAGCAATGTGCAATAGGATACAAACACTGACTGATAGGATGGACACTTTATCCAATTCCTTCCATGAACTGCAGGTTGAAAATCAGGCTCTAAAAGCCTGTTTAAGGGAAGTACTCGCTCCTAAACCTTCAACTGCAGAAACTCACCCTGAGCCTTTAGTCTCTCCCCCAGAAAAATTCTCTGGAGATCGTTCCCAATTTAGGGAATTTAAAAACTCCTGCATGTTAATGTTTGAAATGAAACCCAGAACCTATCCATCAGAGAGATCTAGAGTTCTCACTGTAATTTCTTACTTCAGGGGGGAGCCTAGGGCCTGGGCTGATACTTTCTATGAGTCTGAGGATTCCATTCTGGGTTCCCTTACTGCCTTCTTTACCCAAATGTCTGCTTTGTACGATGACCCTAATAGGCAGGTTTCGGCAGAAAATGCCCTGCGGTCACTCAAGCAGAAAAAGAATCAAGTAGAAACCTATATCACACAATTTAAAATATATGCCAGAGACTCAAAATGGAATGAAGTCTCACTTAAGACCCAGTTCAGATTAGGCCTTTCTGAAGAGATCAAGGATGAACTGTCACGCATAGGAATCCCTGCTTCACTAGAAGATTTCTTTGCCCTGACCATCAGTATAGACAGGCGCCTTAGGGAAAGGCGAACTGAACGGGCTAATTATTCCAAAGGCTACCTTCCAACCACCTCTTATCAAACAAGAGACGTACCTCAACCTATGGACATAGGAATCCTTAAAGGGCCCTTGACCTCTCAAGAAAAGTCCAGAAGGAAACAATTAAACCTATGCATGTACTGTGCCTGTCCTACCCATGATGTCAAGGACTGTCCAGTTCTATTGAAGAACAAGAAGGGTATGACTTTGAACTCATCAGTTAGCCTTTTAACAAAATCTAGTAACACTACTTACATAACTATCCCTCTTATTTTGCAGTGGGATCGTCACAAGATCACCACTGAAGCTATTGTGGATACTGGTGCATGTAGAAATTTTGTTGACCTTGATTTTGTCACAAAAAATAAAATTCCAGTTGTGAATAAGCATACTCCAGTCTCTGTTAAGTTTATTGATGGCACTTTACGCTCGTCTGGACCAGTAATTCATCAAACCATTCCCCTTCAGGTAATCTTTAACCCACAGGTATCTGATGCTCTCTCTTTTGATGTGATCTCCTCACCTATGTTCAATATAATACTTGGTATAGATTGGTTATGCACACATAAATCTTATATAAACTGGGCGGACTGCAGTCTTACTTTCCCTAATAATCAAACCACCTCTAAGAATAATAATGATTTAACTATTATGCATATAGCCGATTCCATTTTGCCACCACAGTACTCTGAATTCTCTGACGTATTTAATAAAAAAGACGCAGAAACTTTACCACCCCATAGGGTCTATGACTGCCCGATCGATTTACACCCAGGGGTTACCATCCCTTTTGGGCATATATACCCTCTCTCCAAACCTGAATTGGAACACCTTAAAAATTACATCGATGAAAACCTAAAAAAGGGTTTCATTAGACCCAGTACCTCCCCTGCAGGCGCAGGTACATTTTTCGTAACAAACAAAGATGGCTCTTTGAGACCCATCATTGACTACAGAGAGCTTAATAAGCGTACTCGAAAGAATAAATAACCTCTGCCACTTATTCCAGAGTTAATAGAAAGATTAAGGGGTGCCACGGTTTTCACCAAGTTAGATCTCTGTGGTACCTATAATCTGATACGAATGAGGGCTGGAGATGAATGGCTCACTGCGTTCAGGACCCGATACGGGTTATTCGAGTACACAGTGATGCCATTCGGTCTCTGTAATGCTCCATCTACATTCCAGTGCCTTATCAATGACCTATTCAGGGATGTGTTGGACGTTTATATTGTAGTCTATTTAGATGACATATTGATTTTCTCCCAAAATCTTGAGCAACATAGACTACATGTAAAAGAGGTCTTAACTAGGTTAAGGGATAATAATCTGTACGCTAAACTCGAAAAGTGTACATTCGAGTCTAACGACATATCTTTTCTAGGGTATCAGATATCCCCTTCTGGCATTAAGATGCAAAATGACAAAATTCAAGCAATCCTTAATTGGCCAACTCCTCACACTAAGAAAGATGTACAACGCTTTTTAGGGTTTTCTAACTTTTACCGAAAATTCATACCTGGATTCACAGCTATTACTAAACCCTTAACTGAACTCACCAAGCTGGATCATCCATTCAAATGGACCACCCAGACCCAATCTGTGTTCGATCTTCTGAAATCAAGATTTACCACTGCCCCTATTTTACAATACACAGATATGGATAAACAGTTCATACTGGAAGTTGATGCTTCAGATTTTGCCATCGCAGCTGTTCTATTACAGAGGAAGTCATTTAAGGAACCTCTCCATCCAGTGGCATATTTTTCTAGATTAATGCAACCAGCTGAATTAAACTATCCTATCGGAGAAAAAGAATTACTTGCAATCAAGTCTTCCTTTGACCAGTGGAGGCATTTATTAGAAGGGTCTGCTCATCCCACTGTCATATATACGGATCACAAAAACCTACAATACCTACAAACCAACCAATCTTTATCCTCCAGACAACTCCGTTGGAGTTTATATTTTTCACGATTCCAGTATGTAATCACCTATAGACCAGGTACAAAAAATGGTAAGGCTGATGCACTTTCTAGGCAAGGACAAAAGATAATAGCAGAAAATCTGCCTTCTACGATTATTCCTAAACACTGTATCCTGGGCTTGCTCACTGACTCGAATCAAGCATTCAGTGATGCCCTAAACAGTGATACATCACTGCCTCTACCTGGTCTCACCCATGGCCCGGATGGCTTACTATATAGGGAAGGTAAATTGTATGTACCTCCTACCTTTCGTGCAGCTATCCTTAGGTCTGTGCATGACTCTCCCTTAGCTGGTCACATGGGCAAAGCAAAAACTACTGAACTCCTCAGGAGATCTTATTGGTGGCCTGCCATGCTCTCCGACCTGAAAGATTTCTTAATTCAATGTACAATTTGTGCCACCTCCAAACATTCCAAACAACTTCCAATGGGACTTCTCCCATCCTTACCTGTACCACACATACCCTGGGAAGTAGTTTCAATGGATTTCATTGTAGACCTTCCTGTATCGAAAGGCTATTCTGTTATTCTTGTTGTTGTGGATCTCCTCACGAAGATGGCACACTTCGTCCCCATCACTTCGTTACCCACTTCAAAACAGACTTGTGACTTAATCATCCAGAATGTCATTCGTTTGCATGGCATACCTAAGGCATTTATAAGTGATCAGGGTTCTCAATTCACGTCCAAGTTCTGGAAGAGTCTTTGTGAGGCACTTCACATCGAACGCAAACTCAGCACTTCTTACCATCCCCAGACGAATGGGCAGACAGAGAGGGTTAATCAGTGGCTGGAGCAGTACCTGCGCTGCTACTGTTCGCATCAACAGGATTCTTGGGCTACCTATCTACCTCTCGCAGAGTTTGCTTATAATAACCACCAAAGCTCTACAACTGGTTTCAGTCCATTCTACATGAAATATGGTTTACATCCTCCATTCTCTCTCATGCCCAGGGTGGAAACTCCCTGTCCTCAAGTAAACGATCTGGTGAATGATATTGCAACCACTCTTTCTATTGTACATGACAACATACTTCATGCTCAAACATCTCAACATCGATACTACGATCTTCGTCACCGAGCTAGCCCACGTTACACCGTGGGACAATTTGTTTGGTTGTCCACGAAGAATTTGAGGATTCTGTATCCATGTAAAAAATTGGGCAAGTTGTTCATTGGACCCTACCGCATCCTTCAAGTTCCCAGTCCAGTCACTGTTACCTTGCAGCTTCCTTCCTCGTTTAGGATCCACCCGACCTTCCACGTCTCTTTGGTCAAACTCTGCAATACCCCTCCTGCCAACAAGGCTCCACTGAACTCAGCTGATACTGTAGCTCCAGATGAACAGTATGAAGTTCACAGCATTTTGGACTCTCGTTCCAGACGTGGAGAACTCTTTTATCTGGTGCATTGGAAGGGTTTTGGTCATCAGGATGATTCTTGGGAACCTGCTTCCAATCTATCTGCTCCTAGGTTGGTTTCCTTATTCCACAGACGTAATCCTGATAGTCCTAAACCTTGAACCTCGCTGTGGTTCTTTAAGTAGGGGGCTCTGTAAGGGTTAACTCCCTGTGATAGAGATAGGATCCTCCCTCTTGCTGTCCCTGCCTACTTATACAGATAACTCCCAGCTACCTTTGCTGGTTAATTGAGATTCACACTTGATACTTGAAGTGCTCAAGCTTCCTGCCGTTACCAAACTCAGGTTATCCTGACATCCCTGTGCCCCTGGATCTAACCGCATCTAATCTACATTGATTTCCAAATCTAAGGAAATCCTACCTTCTACCGGAGCGCTCCGAGGACATCTGCTTTCCCTGCACTGACGTATCTGCCGATACATCATCAGCTACAGCCAGCAGCTCCTCTCTGCGTCTCAGATTCACACAGCCTCCAAGCTGAACACGCGCCGCTGCAGCTCTCCGCCTTCTCTCCTAATCTATCTGGAAGCAGGTCTGAATGAACTATTACCCTTACCACTTAACTGTTTTAGTTATGCAACTTTCCCTTATTCAGTATTTACATTGCCAAACAACCTGATTTATATTAAGCACGATATACCACATTTCAGTTGTCTATACTAATTCTCTGTTTACCTTACTATACGTTATGCCACATGAGGTTATGATACGTTTTACTCTGACATGTCCATTACCCGAATTGTGGCTAAAATTAAATCTCCCTTAGGAAACCTTAAACTATATTTGGTATTCCAGGTGAAACAAAACCAATCTTTTACCTGATATCTATGTCACCATATTATAATTTCCTTGTTTTGAGGAAGATATTTAAAGAAAGATTATAAAAACTTATGATCTTTACAATTTCACAATCCAATGTTCTGCACATAGCAGAATATCTTCCATTTATTTTTAAATACATATACCCATTTATATATCTATATATCTATACTTATATATATATATATATATATATATATATATATATATATATATATATATATATATATATATATATATATATATATACTGTATATAAATACAGGTATAGATATATATTTTAGCAAAATACAATCAGATAAATGTAGAAATATGTATTTATGAATCAAAAGAAGATATTCTATGTGAAGAACATTGGAATGTGAAATATGTAAACGTTCATGTCAGGTTAGCACACTTTGTCTTTTTTTATAGCAAGTTTGTGCTACCAGGCCTCTCCAAAGCAAGTCTGTATTACTTGGTCTCCTCAGTGCAAATCTATATATTATCTAGCCTCATCATGAATACCTGTGCTAGCTTGCCTCACTTCTGCAAACCTTTGCTACCTGGCCTCTCCATGGTAATTCTGTGCTACTTGGCCTCTGTAGAACAAGTCAGCAATATATGCCTTACATCAGTAGACATATGCTACTTGGCTTCTCTATAGCTGGTACATGCAACCATGCCTTTCAAAAGCCAGGCCTGTTCTGCTTGGTTTCTTAACAGCAAATCTATACTACTAACTCTCTCAACAGCAAGCCTATGGTACACAGGCTTTCAATTTTTTTTCTGATTGGTCTCTCCACAAGGCACCCTGTGCTATCTGGCCTCACTACAGCAAAGTTGTGCTACCCTGCCTCACTTTGGAAAACCTTTGCTATTTGGCTTCTTTACAGAAAACTGTATTATCAAGCATCTCCATCACAACCCTATGTTACTTGAATTTCCTACAGCTGGTCCAACCAAACGCCTCTATAGCAAGCCTATGCTACTGTGACTTTCCTCAGCAAATCTGTGCTACAAATTGCTAGCATGGAGAGAAATCACAAAAAATTGTTGTTGTTTTTTTAGCATTACAATGTAATATACACATCTCTCCTTCACATTCTGAACCCTGCATAGCGAGATAAAAAGCTGTTAAGCTAAAATTTGCCTTTCTTAAATGCTAAAATTCTATGAGGGACCTCACTGTAATAATAATTATTCTTGATAAACCAGAAAAGTCTATAGAACCAGGCCCTAGGTGTTAATGTTATTTGAGCTATGCAGATTCAGATTTTTTGGTTATGGATATTTTATGACTATTATCTTTTACAATGTTACAATTTGAAAGTCCTCTTCTTGGTTTAGCAAACACATTTGTTGCTCTATTGATGATCTAAAATCAAGTCATTATATTACTAATTAAGAGCTAGATTACGAGTTGAGTGGTAATTACTGCTCCCACTCGCATGCTAACTCTGCTTGACTTCTGTTCTTTGCGGACTTCGGGTAGCATTTGTATTGTAAGTTGAAGTTCATTCATTTGAGCATAGAGGGAAAGCTAAAAGGGAAGATATTTCTTCCGTAGGTCCAAATATATAAAGATTCAAAGCAGGGCTATAGTGATGTTGCCTTGGTGATCACATACAAATAATAGAGTAATCACCTATTTCACATGATGGCTTGCCTACCACTGTAAAAAAAAAACCCATTAAAACTGCAATAACTTGCAGCACACTTAAAGTGCTGTGGGTCTTTCAGGTAACCAGGAGGCTGTAAGGTGAATAATATAGTTTATTACAAGTGCACAGGGAGATACTATAACAGGGCTGTTACAGAATCTGAGGGGGGGGTACTCCTCACTCACTGTATATAGTACAATTTGCGTCACATACATATAGGTTGCAAACCAATATGCATTAGTGGATTTCTATCACCTAAGGCCTGATCGATCAGTGCGTGATCAGTTAACCCCTTAACGACCGAGGACGTGCAGGGTACGTCCTCTAAAAAAATACCCTTAACGACCAAGGACGTACCCTGCACATCCTCGGTGTGGAAAGCAGCTGGAAGCGATCCTGCTCGCTTCCAGCTGCTTTCCGGTTATTGCAGTGATGCCTCGATATCGAGGCATCCTGCAATAACCCTTAGTAGCCATCCGATGCAGAGAGGGCCACTCTATGGCCCTCTCTGCACCGGATATCTATGGCTTCCATCGTTGGTGGGTGGGAGCGTGTGGGAGGCGGGTGGCGGCCATCGATGGCCCAGATGATGTGGAGGGGGGCGGGATCGTGGGCGGGGATGCCCGGACACGCGCACAGACGCGTGCACGTGCACGGGGAGGCGGGGGCGGGCGTGTGCACGGGGAGGGAGCGGGAGGGAACCGCTACACTACAGAAAACAATGTAAGTAAAAATTAAAAAAAAAGGGAAAAAAAGGTCATCAGTGAATGTTGGGTGCTCTGTGGAGGGAGGGAAGCTACACTACAGAAAAAAAAATAAAAACATTTTTTTTCTCCGAACTGGGTACTGGCAGACAGCTGCCAGTACCCAAGATGGCCCCCAGTAAGGCAGAGGGGGAGGGTTAGAGAGCTGTTGGGGGGGATCAGGGAGGTTGGGGGCTATGGGGAGATTCTACAAAGCAAAGCAGCATATAGAAACATAGAAACATAGATATTGACGGCAGATAAGAGCCATAGGCCCAGCAAGTCTGCCCCACCTTACCTAACAGTATAAACTTATCTAGTTCGTAGGATAGCCCTATGCTTGTCCCATGCATTTTTAAAGTCCCCCACAGTGTTTGTTGCTACTACCTCTTGAGGAAGTTTATTCCATAAATCAATCACTCTTTCTGTAAAGAAGTGCTTCCTCAAATTACTCCTGAATCTACTACCCTTTAGCTTGAGCTCATGACCCCTTGTTCTTGAATTTTCCATTTTATGTAAAATACCCACAGCCTCAGTTTTACTAAACCCTTTAATGTACTTGAAAGTTGCTATCATATCACCTCTTTCCCTTCTCTCCTCTAAGCTATACATATTTAGGTCATTGAGCCTATCCTGGTAAGTTTTATTTTTTAGACCATGTACCATTTTGGTAGCCCTCCTTTGCACAGATTCAAGTTTGTTAATATCCTTCTGAAGATATGGCCTCCAGAACTGCACACAATACTCAAGATGAGGCCTAACTAATGATCTATAAAGTGGCATAAGAACCTTACTATTTCTGCTGCAAATACCTCTACCAATACATCCAAGCATTCTGCTAGCCTTACTCGCTGCCTTACTACATTGTTTACTAAGTTTTAAATCATCTGAAATAATAATTCCCAAGTCCTCTTCCTCGTCTGTAACAGTCAGTAAAGTGTCATTGAGTCTGTAATTAACATTTGGATTTTTCTTCCCTAAATGCATTATTTTACACTTTGCTGTGTTAAACTTTAGATCCCATATGTAAATATGCCCCCCAAAAAAAAGAAAAGAAAAGAAAAAAAAAAACCTTTTATTTTAGTACTGGCAGACTTTCTGCCAGTACTTAAGATGGCGGGGACAATTGTGGGGTGGGGGAGGAAAGGAAGCTGTTTGGGAGGGATCAGGAGGTGTGATGTGTCAGGTGGGAGGCTGATCTCTACTCTAAAGCTAAAATTAGCCCTGCAAGCTCCCTGCAAACTACCTAATTAACCCCTTCACTGCTAGCCATAATACATGTGTGATGCGCAGCAGCATTTAGCGGCCTTCTAATTACCAAAAAGCAACGCCAAAGTCATATATGTCTGCTATTTCTGAACAAAGGGGATCCCAGAGAAGCATTTACAACCATTTGTGCCATAATTGCACAAGCTGTTTGTAAATAATTTCAGTGAGAAACCTAAAATTGTGAAAAAATTTAAGTTTTTTTTTATTTGATCGCATTTGCCGGTGAAATGGTGGCATGAAATATACCAAAATGGGCCTAGATCAATACTTGGGGTTCTCTACTACACTACACTAAAGCTAAAATTAACCCTAAAAGCTCCCTACATGCTCCCTAATTAACCCCTTCACTGCTGGGCATAATACACGTGTGATGCGCAGTGGCATTTAGCAGTCTTCTAATTACCAAAAAGCAAAGCCAAAGCCATATATCTCTGCTATTTATGAACAAAGGGGATCCAAGAGAAGCATTTACAACCATTTATTTCATAATTGCATAAGTTGTTTGTAAATAATTTCAGTGAGAAACCTTAAGTTTGTGAAAAAATTTGTGAGAAAGTGAACAATTTTTTTTATTTGATCGCATTTGGCGGTGAAATGGTGGCATGAAATGTACTAAAATGGGCCTAGATCAATACTTTGGGATGTCTTCTAAAAAAAAATATACACATGTCAATGGATATTCAGGGATTCCTGAAAGATATCAGTGTCCCAACGTAAAGTGCTACTTGTATTTATGGGCCCATAACTTGCAAAAAAAGCAAAGAACATGTTAACATTGGGTATTTCTAAACTCAGGACAAAATTTAGAAACTATTTAGCATGGGTGTTTTTTGGTGGTTGTAGATGTGTAACAGATTTTGGGGGTCAAAGTTAGAAAAGGTGTGTTTTTTTTCATTTTTTCCTCATATTTTATAATTTTTTTATAGTAAATTATAAGATATAATGAAAATAATGGTATCTTTAGAAAGTCTATTTAATGGCGAGAAAAACGGTATATAATATGTGTGGGTAGAGTAAATGAGTAAGAGGAAAATTACAGCTAAACACAAACACAGCAAAAATGTAAAAATAGCCTTGGTCCCAAACGGACAGAAAATGGAAAAGTGCTGTGGTCATTAAGGGGTTAATGAAGTATATTCTTAGCATGACCGGAACAATACCACACCATCACCAAGATTACAAGTTGTGTGCTAAACCTGGTGCATGAATAACACAAAAAATTTGATAAGCTCCATACCGCACAAAAGCCAAGGTCTGACTTGATGTGCTAGTGCACATTTTCCCCCATATACATCAAGGGAGAGAAAGTGTTAGAAAAAAACTAACATCTGCGATCGAGGAATGGCAATTGCTGTAACGCAACCCTATTGATGTCTTTGGGGAAAATAAAGGTACATTATATATAAATCTAACACCCTAACATAAACCCCTAGTCTAAATACCCCTAATTCACCGCCTTCTGACATCGCCAACACTAAATAAACATATTAACCCCTAAACCGCCGCCCCCCACATCCTTACTAATAAAATTATTAACCCCCAAACTGCCGACCTCCGACATCGCCAACACTAAATAAACATATTAACCCCCACATTGCTACTAATAAACTAAAGTTATCAACCCATAAACCACCAGCCCTCCACATCGCTATTAATAAAGTCATTAACCCCTAAACCGCCGACCACCGACATCACCAACACTAAATAAACCTATTAACCCCTAAACTGCCGGCCCCCCACATCACAAAACACTAAATTAAATTAATAAACCCCTAAACCTAACACCCCCCCTAACTTAAAATTAAACTTACAGTATAACTATCTTAAAATAAATAAGAACTTACCTGTGAAAAAAAACAACATAACATTAAACATTAAATTAACCTAACATTACTATTTAAAAAAAATAAAATAAAAATAAAATTAAAACTAAATTACAATATCAAAAAATCCTAACACTATGAAAAACTTAAAAAACCTAACATTACAAAAAAACAACACTAAAATTATGAAAATTAAAAGTAATGTAACATTATTAAAAAAAAACACACTTACCTTAATGAAAAATTATAAAAAATCTAAGATTACAAAAAATAATAAACAAAATTATCCAAAAGAATAAAAATTAAACCTAATCTAATAGCCCTATAAAACAAAAAAGTCACCCCAAAATAGAAACACCCCTTAATCTATCAATAAACTACCAAAAGCCCTTAAAATATTCAAATCAGCCAATAGGATGAGAGCTGCTTAAATCCTATTGGCTGTTCAAATTAGCCAATAGGATTTAAGCATCTCTCAACCTATTGGCTGATTTCAATATTTCCGCCAATTGGAATGCAACAGTACCCCAATATAAAAGGGGTGCCTTGCATTGAAGCTTGAGTCTGCGGCGGATAATCACATGAAGAGGAGGATCCACGTCGCTGAAGACCGCGGCTTCTAAAGAGGACCAGCGCTCCAGGTGAGGACCAGCACTCTGGATCCACGCATCGCTGAAGACTGCTCAGCACCTCCGGGAAGAAGATAGAAGATGGTACCATTAGAAATAACAAAGAGGGCGCCACATAGCGTGATATTGTAGATTCAAAGCCAAAATAGGAGAATAATGTAAAGGCTTACCAGAGGTAATGGCACCGTATTGTAACCGGTGCTGACAGGCAGGCTAACACTTTCAGTGGCTAGCACACTGGGTGGTCTCCGGCAAGCTGTACACAGGTGATGTTCAGCGTTTCTTTGATTGGCGTCTGTGCGGCTGAAACCTGAGACACTGCGGTAGAGCAGATACTTTGATACCTTATCCAGGAAGGCTCAAAGGGAGAACAAAGGCAAAAAACAAATGGACAACTTCCGTATATTTAAAATCAGTAAGTTTTAATCCATAAAAACTGCTACGCGTTTCTAGACCATAAACCGGTCTTTTCTTCAGGCATACAAACAATGGATACAAATTCTTTAAAATATTTACCTAATATACAGTTAAAAACGGAAGTTGTCATAGTTTTCAAAAAAGGACCAATGGGATATGAGTGAATATTCTGAATCTCATTCATGTTGATTGGGCTCAATAGCCTGTGTACTTCATTAACATTCGCAACCAATATCCCAATGAAATATTTTTGAGTTACACATTTTTATCTGCTGCAATAAACTTAAATGTTCTAAATAATACCTGCATAAAAATGTACAATAAAATGTTTAATTTGCAGATCTAAATGCTATATGAATCATGTATGATTATGTTCTTACTCTGTGTGACGCCTTGTGATAAAGAAAATAAAATAAAATTAGTTGTATTGATATCCACAGCTGTAGGTTTACGGAAGCTCAGACATTACGAGATGAAAATTAGTCAAACAAAGAAAAGTTTTCGCTTGAATTATTCATGACAGAAGTGTAATACCAGATACACATACAGAAATACCAGCTATTTACACTAACACTTACATGCTTTTATTAAACATGCATGCTTAAGAACCTCTGTGTATTGATATCCACAGCTGTAGGTCTTGCTTTATTCAAGTTTATATTATATCAATTTTTTAGCCCCTCATATCAATCCGAATGATAGATAGAATAGAATTTTATTCACTTGTTGCCATTTATTGCAAGTATTTTGTTATTTTAGCAAATTGCAATTATATCCAATTTTTATAGCCTATCATGCCAAAATTGAGCATAATTTTGACGTATATGTTACAATTTTATATGACACAAATTTTATCATCTTTTTTCTTAACAACACTGCTGGTTCATGCCCAATACATACTATCTTTTTTCATTATATACTTTCACGCATATCCTTTCATAGTTCAAACCGGAACAACCTTAACACACCTCACAGTCAATTTAAATATAAGACATTTGCTAGTTAACTATTTTATTTTATTTTCTTTATCACAAGGCGTCACACAGAGTAAGAACATAATCATACATGATTCATATAGTATTTAGATCTGCAAATTAAACATTTTATTGTACATTTTTATGCAGGTATTATTTAGAACATTTAAGTTTATTGCAGCAGATAAAGATGTGTAACTCAAAAATATTTCATTGGGATATTGGTTGCGAATGTTAATGAAGTACACAGGCTATTGAGCCCAATCAACATGAATGAGATTCAGAATATTCACTCATATCCCATTGGTCCTTTTTTGAAAACTATGACAACTTCCGTTTTTAATTGTATATTAGGTAAATATTTTAAAGAATTTGTATCCATTGTTTGTATGCCTGAAGAAAAGACCGGTTTATGGTCTAGAAACGCGTAGCAGTTTTTATGGATTAAAACTTACTGATTTTAAATATACGGAAGTTGTCCATTTGTTTTTTGCCTTTGTTCTCCCTTTGAGCCTTCCTGGATAAGGTATCAAAGTATCTGCTCTACCGCAGTGTCTCAGGTTTCAGCCGCACAGACGCCAATCAAAGAAACGCTGAACATCACCTGTGTACAGCTTGCCGGAGACCACCCAGTGTGCTAGCCACTGAAAGTGTTAGCCTGCCTGTCAGCACCGGTTACAATACGGTGCCATTACCTCTGGTAAGCCTTTACATTATTCTCCTATTTTGGCTTTGAATCTACAATATCACGCTATGTGGCGCCCTCTTTGTTATTTCTAATTTACAGACACCTTCCACCCGAAGTCCAGAGGAGCTTTGCCGCCAGCACATTTTGATTGTTTCAAAAGACACAGCACTATTTCTTCATATGGACTAATATGGTTTGTCCATAGACACTAATCACTTATACTTGCTGTTACCAACATATAATTTTTGTCAGCGCACCCCGTTCACGGTTCCCCTAGGGGTTCCTATTTTTTGACTATTCAGTTTCTGAGGTTTCATTTGGGGTTTTTTGCAGCGATTCTCAATAACGATTGAACTATTGTCTTTTGATTTTCAGGAAGCATTTTTCCGATAGCTTTTGATTACACATTTTAGATTGTGAATTCTAACAATTGTTTTCCAATTATTTTTTGTTTCACTTGCTTCCACTATTTGCATTTGGATTTTTTAACTGCATTACCGGTAGTATTTCTGTTCAATAACCGTGACTTTTAAGGTTTAGAGTTTGCACTTCACCAAATTGTTGATTATGACATATCATGTGTTTAGTTCACTTCACATTAATTAGAGAAAGAGAGATTCACCAATTAGATTAAAAATAGGGTTGTGCACTTTTTTTTAAGTTATCTATTATATTATATTTGTTTTTATTTAACATTGCTCCTACATATTTTTGCCTCACAAACACTGTTGCAGTTACATTTTATTATTGGTTTATTTGTCCAATTAAAGATTGCAGCACTTATTACACCCCCCTTTTTTCACCGATCGCATTCACTTACTGTGAGCTAGTAACACAAATATCACACATCACTCCACACAACACTACGTTCACATCATCACATCCTTTTTTCACCTATCGCATTCACACATTGTGAACCAGCAGCACAAATATCATACATCACTCCACATACACCAAGCTCACTTCAGCATTAGCACATTCACAGACATTGCACACACATTAAGCTCACTCCAGCATCAGTACATTTTACAATTACCATCATCATACTCTAGCAACTAGAGTGATATTTACAACATTTCCAACACCTCTTTTACACTTTTATTTCTTTCAGATACACTTCCAAACACGCTACATTGTACAACCACATACACATCAAATTACATCTCATAACTTCATACACACACAAACCCTAGCACAGCACTTTCACCACAGAATCCCAGGAGATCGCACCAGCAATTTTAGTTAGTTCCACCATACACCATGCAGTCTAAGGAAGAACGCAGTTCTAAAAGACTCAGTTTTAATTTATCAAAAGATAACAACATTTCAGACATCATATTGGAAAGTAATGAAATTAAACCCATGAGGGACCTCTTCTATTTATTAGAGGAAGAACTAAATAAAGAACACAGACATTGGTGGGACCTCACGGCTCTGGAAAAATACACAGAGGTCAAATACATTCCTAGAGGCCTTAGGATTTTAAAACATTGTTCATTCAAAGAGGATCCGGCTCTTTTAAAAAAGTGGTATGAGGCACTCGATGAGTGCTCCTTCAATTTAATGAAAATACTAATTGAACATAGACGCCAGCTTTACAGTCAGAGTAGTACCAACATAGAAAAAATACAAACAGACCTTAAAGTTTACCAACAGAATCCGGATTATAATAAGATTTTGAAGGAAATCAATGAACGTACAGATAGGTTTCAGGAAAACATTGTTCAAACCAAAAATAGAAAATTACAGAGGGACCATGAAGATTACATCAAGGATAGCGTATACACTTTTAATCGTAAGGAAAAATTTTCTTCAACATACAACCATCAGGAAGTTAGACCATCACAACACAATAGGAGTAATAACAACTTTTATAGATCTTCTCAATCTTTTCAAAACTGATCAAATCCATCATATTCCACACATCACATGCAATCTCATTACAAAACAACTCAATCTGATTTGGAGCAAACAACAAATAGAGAAGATCAACATAGACCCAATTGGATCCCATCTAACAATAGAGCACAACATAACCAATATCCCATTTACAAAGGCCCATACCAAACACATTATCAAAAATCACAACATTATCATCTACCTTCGAATAGAGACCATACACCTCATAACAATAGAGAATTCAAATTCAGACATAACACCAATAAGGATGCATACAACATGTCTTACCAGACGGCCCAGACACATCATCACAAAGGTACTTTCCAAGGAAATAATAGGAATCAAAATGGTAATTATAGATTCCAAGTGGAAAATGCCATGAGACATGACAATAATAGTTATAACGATACAATGCATCAGTCCAGACGACCAACAAGCAATACATCATACAATCAATTTTGGGCTACCAACGAGAACCCACATACCCCAACCACACATTATGAACAATTTGAACAGCACAACAGATTCAGTCCACTTCTCACTATTAGGGACGACGAAAGTCCAAGTACCAGTAGTAATCCACCACCACCTTTTTTAGGAATAGGCCACAATACAAGAATGGAAAATTTTCCAACCAGACCAGCAAAAAGACCACTCATAACAGAAAACGAGGCAGGAGGGGCAGAGGCCTCCAGACTAGATCAGGGTCTCTTTAACCTATCATCATATGCATTATCTGTAGAGGAAAAAAGAGTACTTAAAAAGGGCCTTTCGTTCTGTCCGCCCAATTCACCCAACATTTTTAATTTATTCATTGATGTGAACAATTTCACACGAAAACTAGCACTACAAAAATATTTTGCAAACAAAAAATTAGCCAAAGAGCAACTTCACAATAATAACTTACAAATAACACCATGTGTTATTACAAACATTGAAGACATAACCGATCACCTATTTGAAGGATATATACATACCGATGTAAAAAACAAATCTAACTTTAATCCCAATAACAGTAATAACAAATATATTGAATTATATCAAAACATGGTCTTAGAAGATTGCGAAAAATTACTAAAAACAACAGCCAAAAAAACCAATTACTCATTCAATAGACATAAAAAAGCTTTATACAGTTTACAAAATAACCCTAATATTATCATCCGCGATGCAGACAAGGGGGGGGGGATCATCATTCAAGATTATAAAGATTACATCCAAGAGGCAGAGAGAATCCTAGGAGATAATAACTATTACAAAATTCTTCCCAAAGATCCAACCCCCAATTTCAAACTAACATATCAGAAATTAATAGACAAAGGCGCATTACAGGGTATTTTAAACAAAGAAGAAAGGGAATTTTTGAAAATAGACAATCCTAGCATAGCGCATTACTATCATCTTCCGAAAATCCATAAGGACAAAAATAACCCCCCCCCCCCGGACGTCCCATCATAGCAGGAATTGGCAATCTGACTTATAACTTATCTTTCTATATTGACAAATTTCTACAGAAATTTGTCACCACACTTCCATCCTATATCAGAGACAGCACACACCTTTTACAATTATTACACAACCTCACCTTTACCAATGACAAGAAATTATGGATTACATGTGATGTCAGTTCGCTGTATTCAAATATCACACACAACTTAGGATTGATGGCAGTTTCACATTTTCTAGAACAGGACCCTTTCTTACCTGAGGACCAAAGAACATATATTCTAGAATGCATTAAATATATTTTACAACACAATTATTTTTTATATTTAGATCGTTATTATTTACAGACCAAGGGAACGGCCATGGGTACCAGGTTCGCCCCGAGTTTCGCGAATCTCTTCATGGGTTATTTTGAGGAGATTTACATTCATCAAGCGAACCTCGGGGGGAGCCTGGTATTCTATGGCCGTTACATAGATGATCTCATTCTGATTTGGAATGGTAGCCTAGAAGCAGCAGAATCATTTATAACACATCTCAACAACAACAACATGGGGATTACATTCACAGCTAACATTCAAGCAGAATCAATAGAATACCTAGATCTGATACTCAGTTGGGGTCCCAATTGGACCATCATATCGAAAACATTTTTTAAGGATGTTGATAGCAATAGCTATTTAGAATACCATAGCAACCACCATAGAAGTTGGATTAACAACGTACCGTAAGTCAGTTCAGACGCATTAGGAGAAATTGTTCAGATTTTAACATCTTTCTTGAACAAAGTCAGATCATTTACAATAGATTTATAGAAAGAAATTACCCGGTTCATATTTTAGATAATGCACTAACAAGAACAAAAAAACTAAACAGAAATGAGATTTTATCCAATAACAGTAAAAGCAAAAGAGCAACCAACAGTGCAATAAATCAAGATAAGACCATGTTCATTACACAATACAATAGCTATTTTCATAAAATAAATCAGATAATATACAAACATTGGCACGTTATTCAAAGAGATCCTGTTCTAAAAAACATTGTACAAGATAGACCAAAGATAGTCTACAGGAGAGCACCTACCTTGAGAAGTAAACTAGCACCAAGTAAAATAGTCAAACATACCCAACAACGATTTAAAAATAATATACAAACCAAAAATGGGATATTTGGTCTGCAAGGAACATACAAATGCGGGAAAACCAGTTGCAATTCTTGCCAGTATATCAAACATGGTAGCAAATCTTTTAGATCCTACACTACCGGTGACATATATCCCATTCAGGGATTTTATAACTGCAATTCTTCTTTTGTGGTATACCTATTGGAGTGTATATGCGGCCTACAATATGTAGGCCGCACCTGCAGAAAAGTAAAAACAAGGTGGGGTGAACACTTGCGGAATTGCAAAAACTGCAAGAAAACGAAAATTAAACACAGTGTGCCAAACCATTGTCTGAGCAAACACCAAGGTAATCCATACACTTACAAATACACACCTATAGATTTCATTCCTAGGTCTGCAGATTACAACAGAACGAACAAACTCAGACAACGAGAAACTTTCTGGATCTTTAAGTTAAAAACACTTTTTCCTGATGGTTTAAACGCGAATTTGGATCTGGCAGCATTTAACTAACAATCAAACCATTGACCTATGATACATATATTCTAACAATCATGCAGAATATGGCTATCATTAGGGCACTCTTAGTAGATTTCCATTAGTTGATTACATTAGTTTTCTATAATACATACATAATGGAATTTGATCACATTCAATACATTCTTTCATCACTTAAACATCAAACATATCCTATAGACCGATGTAACAGTTCTAATATATGTTTTATTTTATTAAGCATTATATGGAAACATGGTTACATTAGGCGCACCAGATTAATACTATCCAGTTTACAACATTACTATTATGCAAATAGTAACCGATAAAAGGGACTACACCAGATATTAAATATGTTGGATTATCTCTTTATTTCAAAATACATCATATCAATTCTAATACCCTGAGATGACCTTTAAGCCAAGTTTCTATTATATTGAATGGATTCCATAAATTCTCACAACAGGAAATTCGAAAGAATGACCTTATTCCATGCATAAACATTATAAATATTTTTACATAGAACAAGACCATTAAACTATGGATACCATATTTCAACAATAGTATCTTTAACTTCCACTGGTCATTAATTTTCCAAATAAAAAATAAAAAATAAGAACACACATTTAATAGACATGTTTCATCCACCTTTTTATTTACAGAAGCTCAGACATTACGAGATGAAAATTAGTTAAACAAAGAAAAGTTTTCGCTTGAATTATTTATTATAGAAGTATAATACCAGATACACATACAGAAATACTAGCTATTTACACTAACACTTACATGCTTTTATTAAACATGCATGCTGAAGAACCTCTGTGTATTGATATCCACAGCTGTAGGTTTACGGAAGCTCAGGCATTACGAGATGAAAATTAGTCAAACAAAGAAAAGTTTTCGCTTGAATTATTCATGACAGAAGTGTAATACCAGATACACATACAGAAATACCAGCTATTTACACTAACACTTACATGCTTTTATTAAACATGCATGCTTAAGAACCTCTGTGTATTGATATCCACAGCTGTAGGTCTTGCTTTATTCAAGTTTATATTATATCAATTTTTTAGCCCCTCATATCAATCCGAATGATAGATAGAATAGAATTTTATTCACTTGTTGCCATTTATTGCAAGTATTTTGTTATTTTAGCAAATTGCAATTATATCCAATTTTTATAGCCTATCATGCCAAAATTGAGCATAATTTTGACGTATATGTTACAATTTTATATGACACAAATTTTATCATCTTATTTCTTAACAACACTGCTGGTTCATGCCCAATACATACTATCTTTTTTCATTATATACTTTCACGCATATCCTTTCATAGTTCAAACCGGAACAACCTTAACACACCTCACAGTCAATTTAAATATAAGACATTTGCTAGTTAACTATTTTATTTTATTTTCTTTATCACAAGGCGTTACACAGAGTAAGAACATAATCATACATGATTCATATAGTATTTAGATCTGCAAATTAAACATTTTATTGTACATTTTTATGCAGGTATTATTTAGAACATTTAAGTTTATTGCAGCAGATAAAGATGTGTAACTCAAAAATATTTCATTGGGATATTGGTTGCGAATGTTAATGAAGTACACAGGCTATTGAGCCCAATCAACATGAATGAGATTCAGAATATTCACTCATATCCCATTGGTCCTTTTTTGAAAACTATGACAACTTCCGTTTTTAATTGTATATTAGGTAAATATTTTAAAGAATTTGTATCCATTGTTTGTATGCTTGAAGAAAAGACCGGTTTATGGTCTAGAAACGCGTAGCAGTTTTTATGGATTAAAACTTACTGATTTTAAATATACGGAAGTTGTCCATTTGTTTTTTGCCTTTGTTCTCCCTTTGAGCCTTCCTGGATAAGGTATCAAAGTATCTGCTCTACCGCAGTGTCTCAGGTTTCAGCCGCACAGACGCCAATCAAAGAAACGCTGAACATCACCTGTGTACAGCTTGCCGGAGACCACCCAGTGTGCTAGCCACTGAAAGTGTTAGCCTGCCTGTCAGCACCGGTTACAATACTGTGCCATTACCTCTGGTAAGCCTTTACATTATTCTCCTATTTTGGCTTTGAATCTACAATATCACGCTATGTGGCGCCCTCTTTGTTATTTCTAATTTACAGACACCTTCCACCCGAAGTCCAGAGGAGCTTTGCCGCCAGCACATTTTGATTGTTTCAAAAGACACAGCACCATTTCTTCATATGGACTAATATGGTTTGTCCATAGACACTAATCACTTATACTTGCTGTTACCAACATATAATTTTTGTCAGCGCACCCCGTTCACGGTTCCCCTAGGGGTTCCTATTTTTAGAAGATGGTACCACCCTGGAAGAAGATCTTCGCCGTCTGGATGAAGACTTTGATCCGTCTGGACTTCTGGACTTCAAGAACGGTGAGTAGATTTTCTGGGGTTAGTGTTAGTTTTTTTTTTTTTTTTGGTGTTTTTTTTAGATTAGGGCATTTTTTATTTTAATGGGCACAAACGAGCTGATTGCCCTTGCCCAATGCCCATACAAATGCCCCTTTAGGGGCAATGGGTAGATTAGGTTTTTTTTAGATCTAGGATTTTTTATTTTGGGAGGTTGGCTGGGTTGTGGTGTTTAGTTTTAGGGGGGACTTTGTAATTTTTGTAGGTAAATGAGCTGTGTAACTTAGGGCGATGCCCTACAAAAGGCCCTTTTAAAGGCTATTGGTAGTTTATTGATAGATTAGGGGGTGTTTTTATTTTGGGTGGCTTTTTGTTTTTATAGGGCTATTAGATTAGGTGCAATTTTTATTATTTTGGATAATTTTGTTTATTATTTTTTGTAATCTTAGACTTTTTTATTTTCCGTAATGTTATTGTTTTTTTTGTAACATTAGATTATTTAACATTTTGGTAATTTTAGTGTTTGTTTTTGTAATGTTAGGTTTTTATTTTTTTTGCAGTGTTTTTTTAATATTTTTAATATTTTTAATATTGTAATTTAAGTTTTTTATTTGTATTTTTTTTTTAAATAGTAATGAAAGGTTAATTTATAGTTTAATCTGAGGTTTTGTTTTTTACACCCTTACGTTTTTATTTATTTTAAGATAGTTATATTGTAAATTTAATTTAAAGTTACGGGGTGTTAAGTTTAGGGGTTATCAGTTTAATTTAGTGTTTTGCGATGTGGGGGGCCAGAGGTTTAGGGGTTAATAGGTTTAGTTTAGTTTTGGTGATGTGTTGGCGTTGGCTAGGTGGGTGGGCGGGCGGATTAGGGATTAATAAATTTACTATAGTATTTGGGATGCGGGGGGATGGCAGTTTAGGGGTTAATAGTGTAGTTTATGGGTGTGTACTTTGTAACATTTTTGTTATGAGTTTTGTGAAACATTTTTGTTTCGCAAAATCCATAACTACTGATCTCTACCGATTATAGCCGGACCGCACAAACCTGTAATATGGGTGCAATGAAAATCCGTCACTCAAAAGCCATTTTTTTAAAAATGCAGAATGGAGAGTTGCGTAAAGACTAAAATGCTGGCGGTAAAGCTGTACCTCCGCGACTTCTAATATGGGAGACCCACATATTCCGCGCACAATGGCCAATTTTTCAGCAGTATAGCCGTACCGCAAAACTTTTAATCTTGCTGACATGGAGTTGTTAGTTAAAATCAGGGGCGGACATGTTCTACGGTCACCTCCACTCCACATCACCTAGGTCTTGGATGAAGCTAGAAGAGGTCCCCGTGCTGGAAGAAGATGTCACTTAGGCTTTTTTATTTTTGGGGTGGCTTTTATTTTTAGATTAGGGTTCTTCTGGGCTATAAAAGAGCTGCATGCCCTTTTAAGGGCAGTAAAATAGTTGAATGCCCTTTTAAGGCCAATGCCCATACAAATGCCCCTTTAGGGGCAATGGGTAGTTTAGTTTTTTTTAGTGTTAGGTTTATTTATTTTGGGGGGTTTGGTAGGTGGGGGTTTACTGTTAGGAGGGACTTAGTATTTTTTTAATGTAAAAGAGCTGTTTAATTTAGGACAATGCGCTACAAAAGGCCCTTTTAAGGGCTATTGGTAGTTTAGTTTAGATTAGGGAGTGTTTTTATTTTGGGGGCTTTTTTATAGAGATTTGGTTTAATTTTTTTTTTTTAGAATTTGGTTTATGTTTTTATGTAATGTTAGACTGTTTTATTTTTTGTAATTTTTAGATTAATTTAATCTAAGTTTTTTTTATTTTTAAAGTAATCTTAAATTTTTTTATTTTAATTGTAAGTTAGAAAATTTAGGAGCCTCTTAGGTTAGGGGGGCTTAGTAATTAAATTAGTTATTTGTGTTGTGGGAGGTTGACGGTTTAGGAGTTAATAGCTGAAATAGGTTTATTGTGATGTGGGTGAATGGCGCATTAGGGGTTAATAGTTAAATTAGGCATATTGCGTTGTGAGGGTTGGCAGTTTAGGGGTTAATAGGTAGATTGAGATGTGGGGGGATGGCGGATTAGGAGTTACTATGTTTATTAGCTATTAAGGGTTAATATACTTTATTAATTATTGCGGTGGGGGGTGGCAGTTGACAGTAATATAGATATTGCGCATGCGTAAGGTGTTTGTTAATACTTTCAGGGAGTTAAGGTGCTCGGATTTTAAGCACAAAGCTTGCTGCACCTGCCTATGTGTGGGGAGGTGAAAATGAAGTAAAATGTCTTAATTTATCACTGTGTAAGTCCTTGGCTATGTTAGTTTATGGGAGTAAAATTAGTGGGAATGGGTAAAATTTACACGCCGCATTTTATAGCAATAACTGACGAAAAAACGGCAACGCTGACTTTTGTGGGCGCCCCTGGTTGTCTGTGTCTCCCATTTACACTGATAATAGAAGTGTTAACTGAATTTGCTGAATATAACATCCTAAAAGCTATGGGGCCCTGCTGTTTATTAAAAACATTTAACTCATTCCTCACCATTCACACACACAGAACAAAACATTACAGATTACGAGTGGAGAGCAACTTAATTGCTTCAGTGCACTAGAAGTAAGATTTTTGTGCGTGTGGGGTTGCACTCGTATTATGAATTGAAAGTAAACTGTTTTTGCTCTTGCACTAACCAGATGAGCGCAAAGTTACAATACTGCATGTGTGTTCACGTATTCCCCCATAGAATACAATGGAGAAAAAAAAAAGATGTCCAGCATGTCATGCCTGGAGTTGCACCAGGGTCTTGAGCTTCCTTGGCTGTTTCTTTGCTGTTGTGCCACTTGTGACCTTTTGCATCTACCTATTTTTTTTTCTTATCAGTTTCTTGATTGTTGCTCCCTCTAGCTTCACCTATCTGCAGACCTCTGATGAAGCGCAGGTACGTCTGCGCGAAACATGTCAGGTGTTCTGATGGCTGACTTTGTCTAACCTTTGTGGAGAAATAAACGTTCTGACTTTAACAGCACTCTGATTGCCCGTGCAGTGTTTGCTTTCTTTCATATCTTTGTATCTGCAGATGTAGGTAATTTGCATTTTCCATCATCCTTTTGTAACCCAGCCATTTCCTGTTTCCTTTGCCTGTCTATTGAGCTAGTCTCTGGGTGTGTCTATCTTTATTTTTATGCTCCAGTTTATGGCCTATTACCTGTTTTCCTCATTATCTGCTTGCCTGCTGTTTTTGTACTTCTTCTGCCAGATCCTTGCTTGTGACCTATTTTTGCCTTTTGCGTACCAATTCTGCATTTATCATGCCTGTCCTAAATTATGACTTTGGACTGTCGGACTACTCCTTTGGATACCCTTTTGTCCTACTCTTGGGTTCTATTATGGACTACCAATTTACTAGCCTGCAAGTGCTATTCCATTACCTGAGTGTCTCTTCACCTGATGCTGACTAGTGGCTAGGAATTAGGGAGAGTACCTCTTGTTGTGGGTAGCCTAACAGAGCAGTTCCTTCAGCATAGAATTAGCAAAAAACTGTGTAATGGTAGATTTTTTATTATTTTAAGTAACAGAAGTTTTTTTTATTTTGAGTAATGTTAGGTTTGTTTTAGTAATTAGTGAATTTTAATTGGGGTTACATTAGGGGGTTTTAGGTTAGGGAGCTTAATTTTTTGTTAAATACTTTGCATTGTGGGGGGTTGGTGGTTTAGGGGTTAATAGTTTAATTAGGTATTTGCATTGTGGGGGGTTGGCAGTTTAGGTGTTAATAGGTTATTTAGATACTTTGCGATGTGGGGGGATGGCAGAATATGTTTATTAGGTAGTTTGTAATGTGGAGGATGGCGTTTAAGGGGTTAATATGTTTATTAAGTAGTTTTCGATGTGGGGGTTGGCGGATTAGGGGTTAATGCTATTATTAATTGTTGCGATGCGGGTGGGTGATGGCATTTTAGAGGTTGATATTGTGCATGCGTTAGGTGTCTGTTAAGGCTTCCAGGGATTTACGGTACATTTTTACTCAGCGCAAAGCTTGTTGTGCCTGCCTATATGTGGATATTACTATAATAACCCTTGGCGCTAACGTGTAGCTAAAATTGGTAATGCAAAGGTTCTAATTATTGTATACTATAAACAATAAATTACCTTAGTACGATGGAAATGATAATTCCTTACAAATATGTGAAAACTGGGTAGTTGATTAAGGGATGTGCTTAAGGATGAACCAGAGTAATGGTGCAAGTAAAAAATAAACAAATTTTATTACAATCTTAATCGTGCACAGAAATACTTTTAAAACCAAATTTAAAAAACACTCTGATCAGGCGTTTGACAATGTAGTATCAATAAAATCCCTAAAAACCTCAAAATAAAATTGCATAAATAAAATAACAATAAAACAACAATGAGACAATCACTATCACAAATGGTTAATTCGAGATAGAGAACAAAGATCCCATTGGAGACCAAGGAAGATCCACGTCAGCTGGAAGTTAGTGATATTTTAACCGGAGCTGTAACGAGATGAGATCCAAATGAACAGACAGGAAGAGAGCCAAAATTTAAGGTGTTCACTTATTACTTACACCGAAAATGCTCTATGAAGTCCCAGCTGTCTCTCTATAGCGGTCCTGGATTAGATCACTGCTGGATGGATCCCCGAAATGAAGGAAACCTCTTGTCTTTTATAATCCGTATCAGCACTCACGCCAGATAGACCAAACTGTGCTCTGGGTCTCTGTGCAGTCTCGGCGCTGGTAATTAGTTCCAGTCACCTGTGTGTTAGAAAAGTGGGCGGAGCAACGCGTTTCAGCCCGGTCTGGGCCTTTGTCAAGCTCCTGATAGATGGGAGGTCAGGTCTTTTATACCGTCACCCCTGCATATGATTGGTTAGGCATTAATTCAAAACAAAGAGAACTGCGATACAGATACAAAATGATACATTTTTTCTATTGTTACTTTCTGCTCTTATTCATAATACATTTAAAGATGCACAATTTGCCCTTCAAATTTCAGCTTATTTGATGATCAATTTTAGATTCTTTTAAGATTAACAATCATTTTTATTTATAATGGATTCGTAGAGACATACAGAAAGGGGAAATTTATTTTCATTTTTCACTTGCACCCCCTATATTATCCCGTCCAAAGCACATCCCGCAGGGAAAAACAGGTTTTTTAAAAGTTTTTTAAAAAACAACTCTCTATGTCAATTATATTGTCCCAGTATCAATTTATATTGTTTAAGTATAATCTAATAGAGAACCATACAGTAATCTAAACGGATATATTCAACAAATATAATTTTAAGTCCGCAATATAAATAAAAAAGTTAAGATAATTTACAAAACAAGCAAAACTAAAGGGAAAGGAACAAATAGGATTTATTCTCTAAGGAAACACCCTATATCGAAATCTAAGTTTAGGCCGTTCGGTTTAAGCGATTTTAGATCAAAAATCCATTTGGTCTCTTTTTTAAGTAATTCTGACTGTGCATTTCCCCCTCTCCAGTTCTTTTTCAACTTGTCTATACCCATATATGAAAAACACTTCATATCTCCCCCATTGCAGGTAATGAAGTGTTTTGGTATAGGGAGATCTTTGTTCCTATCTAAATCGTGATTTTCAATCGACCAGATATGTTCACGAATTCGGTCTCGTAGGGGTCTTTCTGATTCCCCTATATATTGCTTGCCACATTTACACTGTATTAGATAGATAACCGATTTGTCTGAGCACCTTATGGTGTCTCTAATTTTATAGGATTTTCCTGTGACAGTTGATTTGAATTCCTTTTCCTTTTTGGAGTGTTTACACGCCTTACAGGTTAGGCATGGAAAAAAACCTTCTAAGGTGTTACCTTTTAAATCCATTTGTTTTTCTTTATTCATAATCTTATGTCTATTTTTATTTTTATTTTCAGTTGGTGCTAGAATGGACTTTAGGTTTCGAGCCTTCTTATAAATAATTTGTGGTTTTTTAGGGAGTAGAGAGCCTATGAGCTCATCGTTCTTTAGTATTCCCCAATGTTTTTTTAGTATTTTTTCTATCAGAAATTTATTATTACTATAATTTGTGATAAATGGAATAAATAAGTTATCCTCTGCAGCTTGTTGAATTCTTTTAGGGTTTTTTTTATTTTTAAATCCATTTTTATTTACCAAATCACATCTATTTACTTGTCTTATTTCTTGTCTTATTTCCTCTATCTTTTTATCATTATAGCCCCTATCTACAAATTTCTGTTTTAATTTTTCAGACTGACTGTCAAAATCGGTTATATTTGTACAATTTTTCTTTATACGTAGGAACTGTCCTTTGGGAATATTGTCAATCCATCTTGGATGGTGACAGCTCGTGTGGTGGATATAGCTATTTGCATCCACATTTTTAAAATGTGTTTTTGAATGTATTTGATTGTTCACAGGGAATAGTTCTAGATCTAAGAAATTCACACTTTTTTTGCTTTTTTCACAAGTAAAACGGAGATTCATCTCATTATTATTCATACTTTCAATAAACTCATTTAACCTAACTTCATCACCCCTCCAAATAATAAGGATGTCATCTATATAACGCTTGTAAGACACCAGGTTTGCTCCAAAGTTGGTATTGCTGAGAAAAAAATGTTCCCAAAAACCCATAAATAAATTTGCATAACTTGGAGCAAACCTGGTGCCCATTGCTGTTCCTCTTTCTTGATTAAAAAACTGAGAGTCATAACTGAAAAAATTATGTGTTAAAATGAATTTGATAGAGTCTATAAGGAAACCTTTTTGTTCCTCTTTCAAGGTCTCATCTTTGTCTAAGAAGTGTTTTACGGCTAATATACCGTCATGGTGATTTATACAGGTATATAATGACGTCACATCACATGTGGCAAGGAGGTAATCCTCCTGCCAGGTGATGGTGTCTACTAATTTCAGAACATCTGTAGAATCTTTTAAGTATGACGGTAATGTCCTGACATATTTTTGTAAAAAGATATCCAGATATTCCGATAAATTTGCTGTCAGGGATCCGATTCCTGAGATAATCGGCCTACCTGGAGGGTTAATAAGTGTTTTGTGAATTTTTGGCAAGCAATATAGTAGGGGAATTTTTGGAAATTTGGGTACTATATAGCCTCTCTCTTTGTCATTAAGTATTCCTTTGTCATGTGCAGAATCTATTAATTTTATTAATTCCTCATTGTATCTTTTCGTTGGATCACTCAGTAATTTTTTATAAGTGTCGTTATCTTTTACAATATTTTCACACATTATTTGATAGTCTGCCCGATCTAAGATGACTATTCCCCCGCCCTTGTCTGCGGGCTTTATAATTATATCATCCATCTCCAATTCGCTAATGATCATTAGTTGTTTCCTACTTAAATTGCTATATGTTTTATTTATTTTATCCTCAGTCAGATTTTCAATGTCCCTCAGGATCAATTTCTCAAATGTCTCTATTATAGGACCTTTCTCATGCTTGGGGTAAAATACAGACTTGCTTCTTAGGTCTGTATGTATATATTCACTATTATTGGTTAAAGTATCCCCAGCCATTTTTTCTATTTCACTTTTTTGAAACCATCTCTTTACAGTTAATTTTCTGACAAACTTATGTGCATCAATATATGTCTCGAATCTATTAAGTTTGCAACTTGGTGCAAAAGATAGACCTTTTCCCAATAGTTCCTCATGTTCTGAATTCAGTATTTTCTTACTAAGATTAAAGATACCTAAGTTATTACCTGGTTTCTCTAAAATCGGGTCTTTTTTGAGTCTCCTGCTTCCACCTCTCTTTCCTCTCTGTCTGATGCCCTTCTTTTTCTTAAATCTCTTTGCGGAAGTGGACTTGCAAATGAATTTTGGCCTTGTCCTAAAAAAGGGCGGGATGAAGTAAAGGTGGAGGAAGAAGAAGTAGATGCATGTTGATTTATTTGTTCAGTTTCCCTATTGTCCTGCAATGGAGCATACCTATTAGACAGTCTCCAATCATTACTATTATCTCGATTTGAATTATATCTATTTTCACCTTGTTGGTTGTATTGAGATCTATTATTATAATTTGGTCTATAGTTTTCATTACTATTTTTTTGTTGTTGTTTACCATCAATATAATTGTATGGTCTATGATCTCTCTGATACATTTGTCTTGCATTATACGATTGATCTCTGTAATTGTAATCCCTTACTCTTGGGCTTTGTTTATTTCCCCTCATGTGGCCATATTCATTACTATTATTATGACTATAGCAGGAGTCGTAATTATTCCCAAAATTATGCTGTTTCTGTAAATGATTATAATTTTCATAATTTTCATAATTTCTGGCCCTAGTGTGCCCTGATACTTGATTATAATCCCCATACCTTCTCTGTTCATTACTCTTATAATGTTGTGAATTGATAGTATTAGCCCTTTCTGCTTTTTTAGGGTCAGTCCTATTATTTTCATTCTCTGCGAATTTTGTATGTCTCCATGTATGTGAGATATAATTATCCCAATTAGGTTGATTTATGTGGGATAAATAATCCTCACGGTCCCTTTCGAATTTTCTTATTTTAACTTTTAGAATATCCTCCTTAGTACTAGCTAGCAATTTCTTGATTTCTTTTTCTTTGTTTATATATTCCATATTGTTCTCAAACTCTTTTAACTGAATTTCTAATTCTCTAATCTCATTCTCTAATTTTTTCAAAATTTCACCCCTGTAGTCTTTTATCAATCTCAAAAGGTTAAAAGAAGCTTGCTCTAGGATATCGTTCCATCTTTTTTTAAAATCTATATCCTCAATTTTAAAAGCACATTCTTTTTTAATTCGTAATCCCCGTGGGACTCTTTTATTTTCTAAGTATTTTTCAATGAAAATGAATTCTGTTCTATGTTTCATCTCTAATACTAGTTTGTCCTCTAAATCCTTCATTAGTTTGCATAATGAATCTACATTATCTGGAGTGACAATAATATCAGTTTGGAAAATATTATAAATCCCCTTATATACTTCATCTCTATATTTAAAAACATTAGATTCAGTCATATCCCTGCAGCTGATTGTCACTAGTGAGGATAAAAAAACAACAGTGTACTGAGGGGTGTGATCAACCTGCGCTGGGAAAGTTACCAATAAACCACTGGGTAAATGGAGTATCCTCAAACTCCACAGAGAAAAATACAATCATACAATAGTAATAAGGATATTACTATAATAACCCTTGGCGCTAACGTGTAGCTAAAATTGGTAATGCAAAGGTTCTAATTATTGTATACTATAAACAATAAATTACCTTAGTACGATGGAAATGATAATTCCTTACAAATATGTGAAAACTGGGTAGTTGATTAAGGGATGTGCTTAAGGATGAACCAGAGTAATGGTGCAAGTAAAAAATAAACAAATTTTATTACAATCTTAATCGTGCACAGAAATACTTTTAAAACCAAATTTAAAAAACACTCTGATCAGGCGTTTGACAATGTAGTATCAATAAAATCCCTAAAAACCTCAAAATAAAATTGCATAAATAAAATAACAATAAAACAACAATGAGACAATCACTATCACAAATGGTTAATTCGAGATAGAGAACAAAGATCCCATTGGAGACCAAGGAAGATCCACGTCAGCTGGAAGTTAGTGATATTTTAACCGGAGCTGTAACGAGATGAGATCCAAATGAACAGACAGGAAGAGAGCCAAAATTTAAGGTGTCGATTGAAAATCACGATTTAGATAGGAACAAAGGTCTCCCTATACCAAAACACTTCATTACCTGCAATGGGGGAGATATGAAGTGTTTTTTGATCTAAAATCGCTTAAACCGAACGGCCTAAACTTAGATTTCGATATAGGGTGTTTCCTTAGAGAATAAATCCTATTTGTTCCTTTCCCTTTAGTTTTGCTTGTTTTGTAAATTATCTTAACTTTTTTATTTATATTGCGGACTTAAAATTATATTTGTTGAATATATCCGTTTAGATTACTGTATGGTTCTCTATTAGATTATACTTAAACAATATAAATTGATACTGGGACAATATAATTGACATAGAGAGTTGTTTTTTAAAAAACTTTTAAAAAACCTGTTTTTCCCTGCGGGATGTGCTTTGGACGGGATAATATAGGGGGTGCAAGTGAAAAATGAAAATAAATTTCCCCTTTCTGTATGTCTCTACGAATCCATTATAAATAAAAATGATTGTTAATCTTAAAAGAATCTAAAATTGATCATCAAATAAGCTGAAATTTGAAGGGCAAATTGTGCATCTTTAAATGTATTATGAATAAGAGCAGAAAGTAACAATAGAAAAAATGTATCATTTTGTATCTGTATCGCAGTTCTCTTTGTTTTGAATTAATGCCTAACCAATCATATGCAGGGGTGACGGTATAAAAGACCTGACCTCCCATCTATCAGGAGCTTGACAAAGGCCCAGACCGGGCTGAAACGCGTTGCTCCGCCCACTTTTCTAACACACAGGTGACTGGAACTAATTACCAGCGCCGAGACTGCACAGAGACCCAGAGCACAGTTTGGTCTATCTGGCGTGAGTGCTGATACGGATTATAAAAGACAAGAGGTTTCCTTCATTTCGGGGATCCATCCAGCAGTGATCTAATCCAGGACCGCTATAGAGAGACAGCTGGGACTTCATAGAGCATTTTCGGTGTAAGTAATAAGTGAACACCTTAAATTTTGGCTCTCTTCCTGTCTGTTCATTTGGATCTCATCTCGTTACAGCTCCGGTTAAAATATCACTAACTTCCAGCTGACGTGGATCTTCCTTGGTCTCCAATGGGATCTTTGTTCTCTATCTCGAATTAACCATTTGTGATAGTGATTGTCTCATTGTTGTTTTATTGTTATTTTATTTATGCAATTTTATTTTGAGGTTTTTAGGGATTTTATTGATACTACATTGTCAAACGCCTGATCAGAGTGTTTTTTAAATTTGGTTTTAAAAGTATTTCTGTGCACGATTAAGATTGTAATAAAATTTGTTTATTTTTTACTTGCACCATTACTCTGGTTCATCCTTAAGCACATCCCTTAATCAACTACCCAGTTTTCACATATTTGTAAGGAATTATCATTTCCATCGTACTAAGGTAATTTATTGTTTATAGTATACAATAATTAGAACCTTTGCATTACCAATTTTAGCTACACGTTAGCGCCAAGGGTTATTATAGTAATATCCTTATTACTATTGTATGATTGTATTTTTCTCTGTGGAGTTTGAGGATACTCCATTTACCCAGTGGTTTATTGGTAACTTTCCCAGCGCAGGTTGATCACACCCCTCAGTACACTGTTGTTTTTTTATCCTCACTAGTGACAATCAGCTGCAGGGATATGACTGAATCTAATGTTTTTAAATATAGAGATGAAGTATATAAGGGGATTTATAATATTTTCCAAACTGATATTATTGTCACTCCAGATAATGTAGATTCATTATGCAAACTAATGAAGGATTTAGAGGACAAACTAGTATTAGAGATGAAACATAGAACAGAATTCATTTTCATTGAAAAATACTTAGAAAATAAAAGAGTCCCACGGGGATTACGAATTAAAAAAGAATGTGCTTTTAAAATTGAGGATATAGATTTTAAAAAAAGATGGAACGATATCCTAGAGCAAGCTTCTTTTAACCTTTTGAGATTGATAAAAGACTACAGGGGTGAAATTTTGAAAAAATTAGAGAATGAGATTAGAGAATTAGAAATTCAGTTAAAAGAGTTTGAGAACAATATGGAATATATAAACAAAGAAAAAGAAATCAAGAAATTGCTAGCTAGTACTAAGGAGGATATTCTAAAAGTTAAAATAAGAAAATTCGAAAGGGACCGTGAGGATTATTTATCCCACATAAATCAACCTAATTGGGATAATTATATCTCACATACATGGAGACATACAAAATTCGCAGAGAATGAAAATAATAGGACTGACCCTAAAAAAGCAGAAAGGGCTAATACTATCAATTCACAACATTATAAGAGTAATGAACAGAGAAGGTATGGGGATTATAATCAAGTATCAGGGCACACTAGGGCCAGAAATTATGAAAATTATGAAAATTATAATCATTTACAGAAACAGCATAATTTTGGGAATAATTACGACTCCTGCTATAGTCATAATAATAGTAATGAATATGGCCACATGAGGGGAAATAAACAAAGCCCAAGAGTAAGGGATTACAATTACAGAGATCAATCGTATAATGCAAGACAAATGTATCAGAGAGATCATAGACCATACAATTATATTGATGGTAAACAACAACAAAAAAATAGTAATGAAAACTATAGACCAAATTATAATAATAGATCTCAATACAACCAACAAGGTGAAAATAGATATAATTCAAATCGAGATAATAGTAATGATTGGAGACTGTCTAATAGGTATGCTCCATTGCAGGACAATAGGGAAACTGAACAAATAAATCAACATGCATCTACTTCTTCTTCCTCCACCTTTACTTCATCCCGCCCTTTTTTAGGACAAGGCCAAAATTCATTTGCAAGTCCACTTCCGCAAAGAGATTTAAGAAAAAGAAGGGCATCAGACAGAGAGGAAAGAGAGGTGGAAGCAGGAGACTCAAAAAAGACCCGATTTTAGAGAAACCAGGTAATAACTTAGGTATCTTTAATCTTAGTAAGAAAATACTGAATTCAGAACATGAGGAACTATTGGGAAAAGGTCTATCTTTTGCACCAAGTTGCAAACTTAATAGATTCGAGACATATATTGATGCACATAAGTTTGTCAGAAAATTAACTGTAAAGAGATGGTTTCAAAAAAGTGAAATAGAAAAAATGGCTGGGGATACTTTAACCAATAATAGTGAATATATACATACAGACCTAAGAAGCAAGTCTGTATTTTACCCCAAGCATGAGAAAGGTCCTATAATAGAGACATTTGAGAAATTGATCCTGAGGGACATTGAAAATCTGACTGAGGATAAAATAAATAAAACATATAGCAATTTAAGTAGGAAACAACTAATGATCATTAGCGAATTGGAGATGGATGATATAATTATAAAGCCCGCAGACAAGGGCGGGGGAATAGTCATCTTAGATCGGGCAGACTATCAAATAATGTGTGAAAATATTGTAAAAGATAACGACACTTATAAAAAATTACTGAGTGATCCAACGAAAAGATACAATGAGGAATTAATAAAATTAATAGATTCTGCACATGACAAAGGAATACTTAATGACAAAGAGAGAGGCTATATAGTACCCAAATTTCCAAAAATTCCCCTACTATATTGCTTGCCAAAAATTCACAAAACACTTATTAACCCTCCAGGTAGGCCGATTATCTCAGGAATCGGATCCCTGACAGCAAATTTATCGGAATATCTGGATATCTTTTTACAAAAATATGTCAGGACATTACCGTCATACTTAAAAGATTCTACAGATGTTCTGAAATTAGTAGACACCATCACCTGGCAGGAGGATTACCTCCTTGCCACATGTGATGTGACGTCATTATATACCTGTATAAATCACCATGACGGTATATTAGCCGTAAAACACTTCTTAGACAAAGATGAGACCTTGAAAGAGGAACAAAAAGGTTTCCTTATAGACTCTATCAAATTCATTTTAACACATAATTTTTTCAGTTATGACTCTCAGTTTTTTAATCAAGAAAGAGGAACAGCAATGGGCACCAGGTTTGCTCCAAGTTATGCAAATTTATTTATGGGTTTTTGGGAACATTTTTTTCTCAGCAATACCAACTTTGGAGCAAACCTGGTGTCTTACAAGCGTTATATAGATGACATCCTTATTATTTGGAGGGGTGATGAAGTTAGGTTAAATGAGTTTATTGAAAGTATGAATAATAATGAGATGAATCTCCGTTTTACTTGTGAAAAAAGCAAAAAAAGTGTGAATTTCTTAGATCTAGAACTATTCCCTGTGAACAATCAAATACATTCAAAAACACATTTTAAAAATGTGGATGCAAATAGCTATATCCACCACACGAGCTGTCACCATCCAAGATGGATTGACAATATTCCCAAAGGACAGTTCCTACGTATAAAGAAAAATTGTACAAATATAACCGATTTTGACAGTCAGTCTGAAAAATTAAAACAGAAATTTGTAGATAGGGGCTATAATGATAAAAAGATAGAGGAAATAAGACAAGAAATAAGACAAGTAAATAGATGTGATTTGGTAAATAAAAATGGATTTAAAAATAAAAAAAACCCTAAAAGAATTCAACAAGCTGCAGAGGATAACTTATTTATTCCATTTATCACAAATTATAGTAATAATAAATTTCTGATAGAAAAAATACTAAAAAAACATTGGGGAATACTAAAGAACGATGAGCTCATAGGCTCTCTACTCCCTAAAAAACCACAAATTATTTATAAGAAGGCTCGAAACCTAAAGTCCATTCTAGCACCAACTGAAAATAAAAATAAAAATAGACATAAGATTATGAATAAAGAAAAACAAATGGATTTAAAAGGTAACACCTTAGAAGGTTTTTTTCCATGCCTAACCTGTAAGGCGTGTAAACACTCCAAAAAGGAAAAGGAATTCAAATCAACTGTCACAGGAAAATCCTATAAAATTAGAGACACCATAAGGTGCTCAGACAAATCGGTTATCTATCTAATACAGTGTAAATGTGGCAAGCAATATATAGGGGAATCAGAAAGACCCCTACGAGACCGAATTCGTGAACATATCTGGTCGATTGAAAATCACGATTTAGATAGGAACAAAGATCTCCCTATACCAAAACACTTCATTACCTGCAATGGGGGAGATATGAAGTGTTTTTCATATATGGGTATAGACAAGTTGAAAAAGAACTGGAGAGGGGGAAATGCACAGTCAGAATTACTTAAAAAAGAGACCAAATGGATTTTTGATCTAAAATCGCTTAAACCGAACGGCCTAAACTTAGATTTCGATATAGGGTGTTTCCTTAGAGAATAAATCCTATTTGTTCCTTTCCCTTTAGTTTTGCTTGTTTTGTAAATTATCTTAACTTTTTTATTTATATTGCGGACTTAAAATTATATTTGTTGAATATATCCGTTTAGATTACTGTATGGTTCTCTATTAGATTATACTTAAACAATATAAATTGATACTGGGACAATATAATTGACATAGAGAGTTGTTTTTTAAAAAACTTTTAAAAAACCTGTTTTTCCCTGCGGGATGTGCTTTGGACGGGATAATATAGGGGGTGCAAGTGAAAAATGAAAATAAATTTCCCCTTTCTGTATGTCTCTACGAATCCATTATAAATAAAAATGATTGTTAATCTTAAAAGAATCTAAAATTGATCATCAAATAAGCTGAAATTTGAAGGGCAAATTGTGCATCTTTAAATGTATTATGAATAAGAGCAGAAAGTAACAATAGAAAAAATGTATCATTTTGTATCTGTATCGCAGTTCTCTTTGTTTTGAATTAATGCCTAACCAATCATATGCAGGGGTGACGGTATAAAAGACCTGACCTCCCATCTATCAGGAGCTTGACAAAGGCCCAGACCGGGCTGAAACGCGTTGCTCCGCCCACTTTTCTAACACACAGGTGACTGGAACTAATTACCAGCGCCGAGACTGCACAGAGACCCAGAGCACAGTTTGGTCTATCTGGCGTGAGTGCTGATACGGATTATAAAAGACAAGAGGTTTCCTTCATTTCGGGGATCCATCCAGCAGTGATCTAATCCAGGACCGCTATAGAGAGACAGCTGGGACTTCATAGAGCATTTTCGGTGTAAGTAATAAGTGAACACCTTAAATTTTGGCTCTCTTCCTGTCTGTTCATTTGGATCTCATCTCGTTACAGCTCCGGTTAAAATATCACTAACTTCCAGCTGACGTGGATCTTCCTTGGTCTCCAATGGGATCTTTGTTCTCTATCTCGAATTAACCATTTGTGATAGTGATTGTCTCATTGTTGTTTTATTGTTATTTTATTTATGCAATTTTATTTTGAGGTTTTTAGGGATTTTATTGATACTACATTGTCAAACGCCTGATCAGAGTGTTTTTTAAATTTGGTTTTAAAAGTATTTCTGTGCACGATTAAGATTGTAATAAAATTTGTTTATTTTTTACTTGCACCATTACTCTGGTTCATCCTTAAGCACATCCCTTAATCAACTACCCAGTTTTCACATATTTGTAAGGAATTATCATTTCCATCGTACTAAGGTAATTTATTGTTTATAGTATACAATAATTAGAACCTTTGCATTACCAATTTTAGCTACACGTTAGCGCCAAGGGTTATTATAGTAATATCCTTATTACTATTGTATGATTGTATTTTTCTCTGTGGAGTTTGAGGATACTCCATTTACCCAGTGGTTTATTGGTAACTTTCCCAGCGCAGGTTGATCACACCCCTCAGTAGCCTGCCTATATGTGGCAAGGTCAAAATGAAGTAAAATATCTCCATTCTGCGCACGTAAGTCCTTGCACTGAATATGTGATACCGACTCACGACGCCAGCTATATGTTAGTTTATGGGAGTAAAAACTGTGGGCGACGTGTGAAATATATGCGTGTAACTTGTCTACTACGCTGTATATGTGATCGCTCGATTAGACTAAAAATTAGTGACACTGGGTTTTGCGGCCATCTCTATGTGATCCCGCCCAAAAATGGTTTTGCAGAAAAATGGTGGCAGGTGCTCTGGACTGATTAGTCCAAATTTGAAATATTTGGCTGTAGAAGAAGGCAGTTTGTTCATCGAACTGCTGGAGTGTGGTACCAAAATGAGTACCTGCAGGCAACTTTGAAGAATGGTGGAGGTTCCTTTCAAGTTTGCAGTTGCATTACTGCAAATAGAGTTGGGTATTTGGTCAGAATTAATAGTCTCTTTGATGCTGAGAAGTACATGCAGATACTTACCCATCATGCTATATCATCAGAAAGGCATCTGATTGGCCCTAAATGTATTCTGCAGCATGACAATGACCCCAGACATAAAGGCAAAGTCATTAAAGGGACACTGAACCAAAAACATTTATTTCATGATTCAGATAGAGAATTCCATTTTAAACAACTTTTTAATTTACTCCTATTATCAATTTTTCTTTGTTCTCTTGCTATCTTTATTTTAAAAGCAGGAATGTAAATCTTAGCAGCCAACCCATTTTAGGTTCAGCACCATGGATAGCGCTTGCTTATTGAAGGCTAACATTTACCCACCAATAAGCAAGCATAACCCAGGTTCTCAACCAAAACTGGGCCGGCTCATATGCATCACGTTCCTGCTTTTTAAATAAAGATAGCAAGAGAACGAAGAAAAATTGTTAATAGAAGTAAATTAGAAAATTGCTTAAAATTGCATGCTCTATCTGAATCATGAAAGAACAAAAATGTGGGTTAGTGTCCCTTTAAGAACTATCTTCAATGTAAAGAAGAACAGGAAGTGATGGTATAGTCCACACAGCTCCCTGATGTCAAAATCATCAAGTCTGTCTGGGATTACATGAAGAGACAGAAGCAACTGAAACTGCCTAAATCCACAGAAGAAATGTGGTTATTTTTCCAAGATGTTTGCAACAACCTATCTGCCGAGGTTCTTTTACAACTGTTTGTAAGTATACTTAGAAGAATTGATGCTGTTTTGAAGACAAAGGATGGTAATGCCAATTATTGATTTGATAAGGTTTTTTCTCCGTTCACTCAATTTGCATTATGTTAATTGATAAAAATAAACTTAAATTAACAATACTAATTTTGAGAGCTTTCTTATTTAACAGCCTTTTTTCCACACTAGTGTGTCTCCTGATGGCATCATCTGTTTTGGTACTCTATTTTTCAAAATTGGTGTAGACAAGGCTAAGGAGTAATATTAATAACCAAGGCTGGAGCATGATAGGATCAAAACTCTTAAAAGAGTTGTAGTGCTCCTGAGGATTTATGGCAGGAGTAAGTACCTACTAGATGGCTAGTTGAGAATTTCGGAGTATTAAAGACAGTGTAAATGTGTTTTTTGAGCTATTTTTTTTTTCCACTGTGATAATGGTTAAAGATTTGTAAGAAATGAAGGATCGAAGAAGAAAAGGAAAAGACAGGGAAAAATAATTCAGAATGGCAACAAACATATTTTAGGTCGAAGGGAGGGGAAGATGCATTTTTTGGTTGAAAAGGCAAGAGAGGGAAATCAAGCATAAAGGGACATAAAAATAACAAATACTGTAGATTAGAAATCATCTAAATGTTCTAAATTTCAACTATAAGCACAAATGTTTATATAGAAATATAAGTGTTTGTTACTCTTGGGTTAAGTATGTCAGATTAAAAAAAAAAATAATAATTCTTAAATATAGTACAAAAATAACAAATAAATAATTTTCCTTAAGTAATATTTGTCTTATGTCTATTGTGAGTTAAGCAACAAACCCACAAAAAGTACTTAAGATTTACTTACAATGCAAAAGGCACTTGTTTAAAGCAATAACAATCTTTGTTTTTATTATATATATATATATATATATATATATATATATATATATATATATATATATATAGATAGATAGATAGATAGATAGATAGATAGATAGATAGATACAGTATATACAGTATATCTATCTATCTATCTATAGATCTCTCTCTCTCTCTCTCTATATATATATATATATATATATATATATATATATCATCCTTGCACAACATGCACTAACTCCTCTCTTTTAGATGAATTGCCCAGGTGACTCCGCAATTCTTCCACATAGAAAAAGATACACAGGAGGGCACTCACAGGTCTTTCCAATGGTACAAATTTTCTTTATTCGTATAAATTAAATTCGATGTTTTGGCTGATACAGACAGCCTTTTTCAAGACAACCTACAATTTAAACATACAATATATTATTCCTAGGGGCTACATACACTGTACACGTGGAATTCCTAAATAACAATTTCCTAATCAATTCAAAACAAACCCAATCAGACCACAGTCAGAGAAACCCTTTAAAAACAATATTTTGTCTTAATCGTTGTTTATAAAATTAAAACATGTGCCATGTGTGAAACAATCTGTGCCATCTTATCCTGCAGAATTCAAAGTATATATATCACATACAATCTATTTACAAATGTATTTAACATAATGGTGTTGAACCCACAATCTCATCAGAACCTCAAATAAACCTTTAAACACTAATCGTTATTATCAGATCCCACTGAAGGTTGTTACCGATAGGGGGATAACCTACAAACACATTGGAGCCTATTTACATGATCATGTCCGCTGCACATTGATAAATGCCGACAGCATAGGCTCTCGACATTTATCATTGCACCAGCAGTTCTTGTGAACTGCTGGTGCAATACTGCCCCCTGCAGATTCACAGCCAATCGGCCTCTAGCAGGGGGTGTCAATCAACCCGATCATATGAGATCGGGTTGATTCCTCTCGATTTCTGTCCGCCACCTCAGAGCAGGCGGACAGGTTATGGAGCAGGTTACAGAGCTTGATAAATATGCCCCATTATAAGAAGCTGTGTCAAATAACGCAACAATGTTGCAAATTGCACACAAAAATAATGCTATGCAGCTTTGATAATGTGTATAAAGGTTATAACAACCGCTATCAGAAAGTTCCATAAAAAACATCCCATAATTTAAACATCTCAGAAAATACATTAAGCTTTGTACTGCCAGTTTAGCCATATAAACATGCACGGGCAATATCTAACTTAGCTTGTGACCGATACAGCTTCTCATGCCGCCATTCAGGATAGGAGTATAGAAACAAGCTAATTGCACTGGTCTGAAATAGCCACTATGGGGCTTACTTCATTACGCAACGTGTTCAAAGATAGGCCATCAAACTCAGAGTTGTGTGGCAAAATTAACCAATGTTGGAACAGGGAGTGATTTTCCAGTTACGGTGTGTTAGCTGATCTATATGTATATTACTCTGCAGGGGTTAAACAATACTATGGTAACTTTAAAGGGACCCATCGTATAAAGGCTAATCCATGACCAGAAATGTGCATATAATGACACTAGTTGTTAAGCATATAGAATGGGAACCCTCTACGTTGGGCAAAAGTCCTTACAGGGAAGGTTTACACCTATGTTAAACTACATAGGAGCAGTTCCTAGGGACTAAAACATTTGAAAAAATGTATATTATTCAGGTTAGTAGCGTATGATACACAACATGTTATTAATAAAACAAGGATAGATCTAATTGGATATTAAGACCTTTGAGGCACATTGTGCCAAGTCTGTGTATCCATCGTGCCTCTTTTTTTAAAAGTTCCTTGTCCCTATTGCCCCCTTTCTTGAGTGGGGGAACCCTGTCTATTAATATAGTTCTCATCATAGATATAAAGTGACCAGATTTTAAGAATTGACGTGCTACTGGTTGGTCACTCTCATTATTTTTGTAAGCTTCTCTGATGGCACTCTTATGATTGGCAAGACGTTTCCTGAATGAGGTACAGGTCTTGCCAATATAATATTTCCCACAGGGATGACATAAATGACAAAACATTTGTAACACCCCATATTTTTCATAGGTAACCAAGTTTGCATGTCACAATATAAATTATGTTTAACAATCATGGACTGTAGGCTTCTGTCTTTTTTATAAACCATACCTGGAGGTTTCAGATGTTTAAATGGTAAAGTGGGGTCCTCTGCAAGAATATACCAATTCTTTGATAATAAGTTTTTGACCAATTTACTGCCCGGCGTGTATGTAGTGATGAAATTAAGTGAATTACATTCAGGTTTTTTGGTTTTACATCGATTAATGGCAGTGCCCTGGTCAAGATGTTCAATTTCACCCAAACTCTCATGATATCTTTCAATTTGTAGCCCCTGGCCAGGAACTTATCTTTCATTCAGTTGAATTGAGTTTGTTTATCAGAACTCTGTATTGTTTCTGATTACTCTCAATAGTTGAGATTTTAAGATACCAAACTTCAACTGTGGGGATAATAGCTCTGAAATTTGAGCAATGTATTTCTGTCCGTCGGCTTAGAAAAAAGTTTAGTGTTTAACTTACAATATTCACCTAGATCCTTTTTATAGATGCAGAGGACAAGAAATGCAATCTGTTTCCTATCATATTCCATTTTAAACTGCACATTGGGTAAATTACGGTTACGTTGTTCAAAACAAAGAATTGAATTCTGATTCACTGCCACCCCATATGATCAACAGATCGTCAATATAACGATGATATAAAAGGACATGGGGATTGCTGTCCTTAAATACATAACAATCTTCATACCAGGACATAAACGAATTGGCATATGCCGGTGCCATGGGCGAACACATGGCAGTACCGACAAGCTGTAAATAATAGGAATTATCAAAACGAAAATAATTATGTGTCAAGATCTATAACAAATTCAATGGGGGATCCTGTGTAATCTGGGTCAGATGACAATTTAGTTCTTACCGACTGTAAACCTAAATGATGGGGAATGATCGCTTAAAGTCTGGCCACATCTATTGTGACCAGCAAAACATTCTTGTCAAACAGTTTATAATGTAATAATTTAATCACCTCAATGGAATCCAAAAGAAAAGCCTCTCGGCTAGATTTGGAGTTTTGTCGGTAATGACCCGAAAAGCTAACGCCCGCTTTTTTCTGGCCGCACCATAAAAATAACTCTGGTATTGAGAGTCCACATAAAGGCTGCGTTAGGCTCCAAAAAAGGAGCGTAGAGCATATTTAACGCAGCTTCAACTCTCGATACCAGAGTTGCTTACGCAAGCGGCCAGCCTCACATGCACGATTCCCCATAGGAAACAATGGGGCTGTTCGAGCTGAAAAAAAACCTAACACCTGCAAAAAAGCCGCGTTCAGCTCCTAACGCAGCCCCATTGTTTGCTATGCGGAAACACTTCCTACGTCTGCACCTAACACTCTAACATGTACCCCGAGTCTAAACACCCCTAACCTTACACTTATTAACCCCTAATCTGCCGCCCCCCGCTATCGCTGACCCCTGCATATTATTATTAACCCCTAATCTGCCGCTCCGTAAACCGCCGCTACTTACATTATCCCTATGTACCCCTAATCTGCTGCCCTAACATCGCCGACCCCTATATTATATTTATTAACCACTAATCTGCCCCCACAATGTCGCCTCCACCTGCCTACACTTATTAACCCCTAATCTGCCGACCGGACCGCACCGCTATTATAATAAAGTTATTAACCCCTAATCCGCCTCACTAACCCTATAATAAATAGTATTAACCCCTAATCTGCCCTCCCTAACATCGCCGACACCTAACTTCAATTATTAACCCCTAATCTGCCGACTGGAGCTCACCGCTATTGTAATAAATGTATTAACCCCTAAAGCTAAGTCAAACCCTAACACTAACACCCCCCTAAGTTAAATATAATTTACATCTAACGAAATAAATTATCTCTTATTAAATAAATTATTCCTATTTAAAGCTAAATACTTACCTGTAAAATAAATCCTAATATAGCTACAATATAAATTATAATTACATTGTAGCTATTTTAGGATTAATATTTATTTTACAGGCAACTTTGTAATTATTTTAACCATGTACAATAGCTATTAAATAGTTAAGAACTATTTAATAGTTACCTAGTTTAAATAATTACAAAATTACCTGTAAAATAAATCCTAATCTAAGTTAGAATTAAACCTAACACTATACTATCATTAAATTAATTAAATAAAATACCTACAATTACCTACAATTAAACCTAACACTACACTATCAATAAATAAATTAAATACAATTCCTACATATAACTACAATGAAATAAACTAACTAAAGTACAAAAAATAAAAAAGAACTAAGTTACAAAAAATAAAAAAAATATTTACAAACATAAGAAAAATATTACAACAATTTTAAACTAATTACACCTACTCTAAGCCCCCTAATAAAATAACAAAGACCAACAAAATAAAAAATGCCCTACCCTATTCTAAATTACTAAAGTTCAAAGCTCTTTTACCTTACCAGCCCTGAACAGGGCCCTTTGCGGGGCATGCCCCAAGAAGTTCAGCTCTTTTGCCTGTAAAAAAAAACATACAATACCCCCCCCCCCAACATTACAACCCACCACCCACATACCCCTAATCTAACCCAAACCCCCCTTAAATAAACCTAACACTAAGCCCCTGAAGATCATCCTACCTTGTCTTCACCTCACCAGGTATAACCGATCTGTCCTGGCTCCAAAATCTTCATCCAACCCAAGCGGGGGCTGGCGATCCATCATCCGGTGGCTGAAGAGGTCCAGAAGAGGCTCCAAAGTCTTCATCCTATCCGGGAAGAAGAGGCGATCTGGACCAGCAACCATCTTGATCCAAGCGGCATCTTCTATCTTCATCCGATGACGACCGGCTCCATCCTGAAGACCTCCACCACGGACCCATCTTCTTCCGGCGACGTCCAACTGAAGAATGACGGTTCCTTTAAGGGACGTCATCCAAGATGGCGTCCCTCGAATTCTGATTGGCTGATAGGATTCTATCAGCCAATCGGAATTAAGGTAGGAATATTCTGATTGGCTGATGGAATCAGCCAATCAGAATCAAGTTCAATCCGATTGGCTGATCCAATCAGCCAATCAGATTGTGCTCGCATTCTATTGGCTGTTCCGATTATTTAAGGGGGGTTTGGGTTAGATTAGGGGTATGTGGGTGGTGGGTTGTAATGTTGGGGGGGGGGGTATTGTATGGTTTTTTTTACAGGCAAAAGAGCTGAATTTCTTGGGGCATGCCCCGCAAAGGGCCCTGTTCAGGGCTGGTAAGGTAAAAGAGCTTTGAACTTTAGTAATTTAGAATAGGGTAGGGCATTTTTTATTTTGGGGGTCTTTGTTATTTTATTAGGGGGCTTAGAGTAGGTGTAATTAGTTTAAAATTGTTGTAATATTTTTCTTATGTTTGTAAATATTTTTTTATTTTTTGTAACTTAGTTCTTTTTTATTTTTTGTACTTTAGTTAGTTTATTTCATTGTAGTTATTTGTAGATATTGTATTTAATTAATGTATTGATAGTGTAGTGTTAGGTTTAATTGTAGGTAATTATAGGTATTTTATTTAATTAATTTAATGATAGTATAGTGTTAGGTTTAATTGTAACTTAGGTTAGGATTTATTTTACAGGTAATTTTGTAATTATTTTAACTAGGTAGCTATTAAATAGTTCTTAACTATTTAATAGCTTTTGTACCTGGTTAAAATAATTACAAAGTTGCCTGTAAAATAAATATTAATCCTAAAATAGCTACAATGTAATTATAATTTATATTGTAGCTATATTAGGATTTATTTTACAGGTAAGTATTTAGCTTTAAATAGGAATAATTTATTTAATAAGAGTTAATTTATTTCGTTAGATTAAAATTATATTTAATTTAGGGGGGTGTTAGTGTTAGGGTTAGACTTAGCTTTAGCGGTTAATACATTTATTAGAATAGCGGTGAGCTCCGGTCGGCAGATTAGGGGTTAATAATTGAAGTTAGGTGTCGGCGATGTTAGGGAGGGCAGATTAGGGGTTAATACTATTTATTATAGGGTCGGTGAGGCGGATTAGGGGTTAATAACTTTATTATAGTAGCGGTGCGGTCCGCTCGGCAGATTAGGGGTTAATAAGTGTAGGCAGGTGGAGGCGACGTTGAGGGGGGCAGATTAGGGGTTAATAAATATAATATAGGGGTCGGCGGTGTTAGGGGCAGCAGATTAGGGGTACATAGCTATAATGTAGGTGGCGGCGCTTTGCGGTCGGCAGATTAGGGGTTAATTATTGTAGGTAGCTGGCGACGACGTTGTGGGGGGCAGATTAGGGGTTAATAAATATAATACTTGGGTCGGCGGTGTTAAGGGCAGCAGATTAGGGGTACATAAGTATAACGTAGGTGGCGGTCGGCAGATTAGGGGTTAAAAAAATTTAATCGAGTGGCGGCGATGTGGGGGGGGCCTCGGTTTAGGGGTACATAGGTAGTTTATGGGTGTTAGTGTACTTTAGAGTACAGTAGTTAAGAGCTTTATGAACCGGCGTTAGCCCAAAAAGCTCTTAACTACTGACTTTTTTCTGCGGCTGGAGTTTTGTCATTAGATTTCTAACGCTCACTTCAGACACGACTCTAAATACCGGAGTTAGAAAGATCCCATTGAAAAGATAGGTTATGCAATTGACGTAAGGGGATCTGCGGTATGGAAAAGTCGAGGCTGAAAAGTGAGCGTTAGACCCTTTTTTGAGTGACTCCAAATACCGGAGTTAGCCTAAACCAGCGTTAGGAGCCTCTAACGCTGGTTTTCACGGCTAACGCCAAACTCCAAATCTAGCCGTCTGTTTTTTAACTGTATCTTGTAAGCAATAATCTACATATTGGGCAACAATTTGATAGAGTGACCCAATTGCAGATACAATGGGAGGACCGGGAGATTTTGAAAGATCTTTGTGAATTTTAGGAATACTGTAAATGAATATATATCTAGGATGATCAGTGGTCAAAAATGTATGTATGGCTTCATCAATATGCCCACTTTGAAGAGATATTAAATGGACTTTGTTTAGTGCTACTTTAAATTCTCTGGTGTTTTTTGCAAAATCTGATATGCCAGTGGGTCCTTTAGCTGAGTGAGTAACTCAGTTCTATAATATAAATGGTCCAGGACGACAATGGCCCCACCCTTATCGGCCGCTCATATGACAATAGACTTGTCATCGCGTAAACTAGCCACAGCTTGCTATTCCTGTGCCCCCATATTACCATGTTGCTGAATAAAAGACTGACACTCATTATTAATTTCAACTGTGCAAAGGGAGGTATAGGTTTTTATAGAAGGATGTGTAATAGTTGGTTCAAACCTTGATTTGGTCTTAAATCTTGTATCAACTTGTGCCTTATTTTTATTTGATTTCTGAAACATATCCTTGAGTTTAAGCTGACGTCGGAACCTAGTCAGGTCAATCTGATTTTCAAAATCATCAATTTAAGGAGTCGGCACATAATTAAGCCCTTTGTTGAGCAATAAAACTTCTTGTTCTGTAAGTGCCCAAGTGCTAACATTGATGACTGCACATTCAGCGGTTATGCTTTGGGTTTTGTTTTGGTGGCCATCCCGTCTAATGTGGTTTCTACATATCTTCCTATGAATGTGTAAAGGATTTATTTTGTGATCTGGTTTGTATTCTACGGGCCTCTTTAGTATGGGTAGAGGTACTAATTCCCTCCTGGCCACTTGAAACACCCCCACTCGTATCAATTGTGAGCATGTTTTGTTGAGTGTGTTTATCCCTAAACCTTCTACTTTGAAATTAAGGCTTACCACTTAGCCATGGATACACACATTTTTCTTTATAATCAACGGTACTCAACGGTATGTAGCTTTTTATTCTTAAAATTTATAAGCTCCAGTTTGTATTTGTCTATCTGTGCTTTAATTTACCAAGCCAATCCTCACTGCTGTCACTGGTTAAGCACACAATTTTATCAGATTCAAGCATATCAATTTAAATTTTGTTAATTTTTTTCAACCTTGTAACCTACTCTATGACAGGACCCAGTCCAGGGAGCATTTATTAGCAATATGGCACCACCTTTTGCAATATTCAACATTATTGCATCCAATGATGGGCAGATTTTTAATTTGAAAGCCTTGTGGAATATGTTTCTTTTTATAGTAGTCAGCCAAATAGTTTGAATGTAAAGTATAGTCCACTTATTTTCTGTTTATATTCAAAAGCCTATGGTATAGGTTAAGAGGGGATTCACGTAAGTCCCATAGCGGCTATTTCAGAAAAGTGCAATTAGCTTGTCTCTATATTCCTATCATGAATGGCGGCATGAGAAGCCGTATCACACGCTAAGGTAAATATTGCCGGTGCATGTTTATATGGCTAAACTGGCAGTACAATGTTTAATGTATTCTGGGATGTTTCTTATGGATCTTTCTGATAGCGGTTGGTATAACCTTTATGCACATTATCGAAGCTGCATAGCATTATTTTTGTGTGCAATTTGCAACATTGTTGCATTGTTTGATACAGCTTGTTATAATGTGTTTGTAGGTTATCCCCCTATCTGTAATAACCTTCAGTGGGATCTGATAATAATAACAACTATTAGTGATAAAAGGTTTATTTGTGGTTCTGATGAGATTGCAGATTCAATACCATTATGTTTAATACATTTGTAAATAGATTGTATGTGATATATATGCTTCAAACTCTGCTGGATAGGATGGCACAGATTGGTTCATACTTTTGTGCACATTTTTTTTTAGATTAGTCAGGTTTTAGCCTTTTTTTGCTACTATTTTACTCGTTGTTAGACTGTTCACAATATTAGTATGTTAGAATATTAAAATGTATATTTTTGTATTATGGCATTACTAGTGTTTTTTGCATGTTTATAGGAGAGGGGCTTACATCTCCTATGCTTACTGGTTTGACATCCAGCCTTTATGACTTATTATTATAATTTATTTTTTTCTTATGATTAGTGCTGGTATAGGGAATACTTTTTTCTAACTTTCTTTCTGTCCCCACTTCCAATTTCTGACGCCATAGCACAATAATTCTTTATGCTCCCCTGAACCCTCTGATATACCTATTTATATATCAGAGGTTAATCAGTATAATATTAAATTGGGTTGAGCTGGCATTTCATTGTCTCCTTTTTGTCTATATTGTGTGGGATTAACCCCCACTTTCCATGATAAGCCGTGTCTCCCCAATAACATAAGTCTTATTTTTAAGCTGGACAGTAGAACCTTGTAGACATAGAAGATTACTATTAATGACGATGAGTGGTAAAGTGATATGAATGATACCTTTAGCATAGCAAATAATGAGAGTAATACTACACAGGACAGTGAGAGTAGTAATATATATGTCATTCAAAACCCACAAGAATAGATCCATTAAAAAATTAAAACTAAAATGGGAAATGTCAAGTTTAAATAAGTATACTGAATCAAAGATGGTACCAAGGGGCCTGAGATTCAGAAAAAGACCCGGGAACAACTTAAAAGATCCCCTATTGGAAGGCTTTAGTACTATATGGGATAGTTATTTGTCAGAATGTTCCTTTAAAATCATGGGATTAATAGTGAAAGAAAACACACTAAGATAAGAAAAGATAACAAAGGAATTAGAGGAATCTAATAAAATATTGGAAAAATGGATTAATATTCCAGAATATGAAAGATTGTCAAATGGGATTAAACTAGAACTAAGAAAAATCCAGGAAGACACTAAATTCAGAAAAAAGAGAAAATTCCAGAGGGACTTTCAAGATTATCAAACCAACAATATATATTATTTTGCTAGGGGAACAAACACTGACACATCATCAGATACAGATGCATCATCTACAAATGACAATAGATCAAGAGGTAGAAATAGGAGGAGAAATCAGAGGTCTTTTTTAGACAAGTCCCAGAAGAGCACAATAAGAGAAAAAGATGTAGAGCAGGGCAAAAACACAGGGGTGGAAGATACAGCCAAAAAGACATATAATCTGAGGAGTCAGCAATAGCAATACGACAGGAGACCTCCAATCCTGTAATAGGTGATCTAAAAATTGTGAATCTATTTAGGAAAATACTATCAAATGAACATAAACAGGTATTACAAAAGGGACTGTCCTTTTCACCTACAAATAAAATAGACAAATTTACTTTGGTGAAGGACCTCCACATGTTTGCTAGAAAGGCAGTATTAGGTAAAATACATCATGGAAAAGAGAAGCAACAAACATTAGACCAACGGGATAGACTGACACTTAAAGATCTTAATTCATTACTTGAGGAAGATCTGCCACCATCTGAAACTGAGCCTCAAAATGTCAGCATAGGACACACCACACTAAAAGGAAAATCTGCATACATGCCGCCCTTTTCTATGGTACCATCTGTTAAAACTTTGTTAAACTAGTGGAAAACGAATTATCAAAATTGGATATACATACAGAGTGTAAGGACAACCTTACCCGGAAACAACGCCAATCACTAAAATATTTAATAGAAGATCAAAGTATTATGATTAAGCCATCAGACAAGGGCGGCAATGTAGTTATAATGGACACCCTTAACTATAATAAAGAATGCCTGAGACAGTTAACAGATAAAGCACAATATGAATTACTTAAAGGTGATCCAACAGCACAATATCATATAGAACTTGAAGATCTATTACAAAAAGGATTACAGGTGGGTATTATCAATAAGGCTGAGTATAATTTGATGTATGTAAAAAAAACCAGAACAGCAACTTTCTATACCACACCAAAAATACATAAAAAGAGACATCCACCACCAGGTAGACTGATAATCTCAGGACAGATGAGTTTGAATGAGAATATTTCTCAGTACATTGATTACTGTCTACAGCCCTCTATGATGACACTTCCATCATATATTCAAGATACTAATGATATCCTCAGGAAGCTAGATGGCCTTACGGTTCAGGATAATACCATACTTGTAGCAATAGACGTTGAAGCGCTATATTCATCGATTCCCCATACATTGGGCATAGAAGCCTGCAAATACTATTTAGATCAAAGAGGTGTTGAATATTCAGCACATACAAACTTTACTTTAAGTCTATTGAAATTTGTCCTGGAAAGAAACTTCTTTACATTTGATCAAAAATGTTATTGTGAAATATTAGGCACAGCAATGGGGGCCAGTTGTGCCCCCACATTTGCTTGCCTATATCTTGGCAAATGGGAGGTTGATTATATAAGTAATACTGCATCAGAATATGATGAAAAAATTAGCCTCTGGGCACGCTACATAGATGACATCCTGGTGCTGTAGCATGGTACTGAAGTAGAATTACAGAAATTTCTTCAACTATTAAATAATAATAATTTAAATTTAAATATACATTAAACAGGGACTCTATCAATTTCCTAGATCTGCAGATCATGATTAGAGATGGAGTAATTGTGACAGAAATGTATAGGAAAGATACTTCAGCAAATACTATTCTACTGGCAGACAGCCACCACATAGAGTCAGTGCGAAAAGGCATTCCATATGGTCAATAGCTGAGATGTAAAAGAAATTGCTCCACACCAGAGACTTTTGAAACCCATGCAAAAAAATGACAAATAGACTCCTGGATAGGGGATATTCACATAATAATCTAAAACATAGCTACCATAGAGCTAAGGAAAAAACAAGGGATAACATACTGTATACAAAAAAATGAGAAATCTCAGGCAGACTGCACAGTAAGATTTATATCCACATACCACAATAAGTGGAATGATATCAGATCAATACTTTCTAAACACTGGGATGTATTAATGGTAGATTCAGTCTTAAAAACAATAGTTGGCGAAACCCCACTTATGACCCCTAGAAGATCTCCAAACCTCCAGGATAAATAAGTACAGTCACTTTAAAAACACCATAAAAAAAGAGAATTGGCTTAAAAAATATAAAACTAAAGACGGGAACTATATATGTGGAAAATGTAGTGTATGTAAATATATACAAAAAGACACCCACATAACAGATGCTGAGGGGAGAAGACATAAGATAAAGGGTCATATAAACTGTAAAAGTGAAGGGGTGATATATGCTATATCATGCCTATGGCCACAATTTTTATGTAGGTAAATCCTACAGAGAGTTAAAAGAAAGAATACTAGAACATAAGAGAGATATCAAGAACAAAAATCTTAAAGACTGCAGTGTAGCACAACATTTCTTTATGCATCACAATAGCTCTCCTAAAGGTATAAAGGTAATGGGTCTAGAATTGATAGACTTGCATGATAGGGGTGGTGATCTTGATAAAAGACTACTCCAGACAGAATGTAAATGGATCTATAATATGAACACTCTGAAACCAAAAGGGATGAATGAAGAAATAAACTTTGCCCCCTTTTTGTAGTAGGATAGTTTAATTGATTATTATCCATAATATAGCAATTATATATATGTAGTGAATTAATTCACAGTCAAGAACACTACTATATTATAGATTAGACAATAAATTAGCCAAATGGCTATATTCACACAGAGACGTAGTGTGATACTATATACTGTGATACTATATATATATATATATTGCTACAATTACTATTGCAACCATGATACATGATCTGATTCTATATATGTGATATATAAAGAATAGAAATTTTCTTAATGGTAATATGCGACCAATATACTTAAGCCTCTCTCCTACAAGAATTTCTTATTTATGTATATTTATCTAAATAGTTTATAAACATGCCACTAGTTAGCCATTAATGAGTGATGAATGAGTTAATTGTAACATGTATGTTTAACATGTACCTGCAGCAAGATAATACCTGAATAGGCATATATGACTCACAGGAAGTGCTAAGATCGGAACTTCAAAACTGAGCATAAATTCCTGGGAGGGAGAACACACATACAGGAAAGGTACGCTTTGAAGAAGCCGCACGGAGTATCCCTGGCAGCAAAACACGTGTAGCGTTGTTTGTACAGCTTACCTCAGCTAGGCTAGCTGAGAGCCCTGGATCCATTGGAAAAATATACACAGTCATAACCATACTAGTGACCGCACTACAAGGACAACAGCCATTCAACTGAACCTGGCCACGATATTGAGGATGAGTGATATCATCAGCATCTTTTCGGAATACGACTCTACATACAAATGCCGGTTATCACTGAAGACGGGTGAGATCAGTCCATACCGCTATTTCATTTTAAGGGTCCCTTGGAGCGAGGGTTTATCCCTCAGAAGGTTGAACCCCATTGCGAGCATACCCAGCAATTTCTGGAAGTATTTATAAACACTCGCAATACTAACAAGACTGTATCCCCACTATCTGCTTGACTGCTATATAATTATATTGCTGAACGGCTACTTCTCTCCTCTCATCTGCTTGGCATAATCTATATGAATTGCTGCTGTTGCTAATTACTAACATTGTTTGGTCACTGCTTGGAGACTGTTTGCACATTGGGACTGCTTTACTATTGAGACTGGTACAAGACCTATATCCGGAATACAGTCTCTCTGCTTTGATACCATTTACATCTTTACTATGGACATTGCATATTCTCCCCCCCCCCCCCTTTTCCCAATGGCCATTGGTAGCTAGGTTTTTCTTGCGAAAGTCAGGTTTTAGCCTTTTTTGCTACTATTTTACTCTTCTTAGACTGTTCACTATATTAGTATGTTAGAATATTAAAATTTATATTTTTGTATTATGGCATTACTAGTGTTTTTGCATGTTTATAGGAGAGGGGCTTACATCTCCTATGCTTACCATCCAGCCTTTATGACTTATTACTATAATTTTTTTTTTTTTCTTATGATTAGTTCTGGTATAGGGCATACTTTTTTCTAACTATCTTTCTGTCCCCACTTCCAATTTGACGCCATAGCTATATATATATATATATATATATACAGTATATACAAAATATTTTCTACAAATATGCAATAAAAAGTATATTAAAATAATATATCAATATAATCATTAATATAATCTGCAAGAATAAATCTGGCAATTAATACTTTTAATCTTCACAAAAAGGATTTGGTTTTATCTTTAAAGTTTCAGTGTTATAAGATTTAAGCAAGTTCATTACTCACAGACCAGACACAATTTTAGTGTGGAATTTTTGTAGTTTAATTTCATTTTAGGTCTCAGAAATGATAATCTGAAGTTTTATTACAAATATCCCTGAGGTTATTTTTTTTTTTACAGAGAAGGGAATGTGAATTTGTGATATAATTTCAATTGTGTTCACTTGCATTATGATTACTTTTGCAGCACAGTATGTTCTGCATGTTGTATTGCAATTAAATTGTATTCACTTAGGATTTATGCCGTCTACAGGGTCTCTTTTAAGGGATAATTTTAACTGTATTTGGTCTAATTTTCATTAAACTGTACATTTTCCAGCATAGCTGATCAATTATTTGTTAAAAAAAAGATTAGGATAGAGATGAGTTTTAGCAACAGGAACAGTAATTACCAAAAACTCTCTAACAAAAATATTAAAAGAAACACTTTGGGACTGTTAAATCAAATGTTTAGTTATGCTTAATAAAAACAAACAAAAAAACCCATGAAATATAATTTCATATAGATAAAGCACACTGCAGACTTTACAAATCTAACTATTCTACATATCTGTCCTTATGGCCTCAGGATTTTTTTTAAATTTAATTCATTTTTAAAAGTTTTCTAAACAATGTGGTAGATTCCAGTTTTAGCCCCCCAGCAGAACTCGCAACTTTCAATAATGTATGACGATTACTGAAATATGATATGGGTTAAAGGGGTTACTGAAGTGTTTTGCAATTAGATAGAATGGTTTATGATGTGTTAAATAATGTCTTATATGGGCATGTTTGATCAAAAATGTTTTTAAAACTTTTAATATTTTAAAGTATTTTTGTAATTAGTTATTAATTTACTAAGAAAACCTAGTTTTCAATTTTTAAGAGATTTTCATTTAAAATTAATAAATTAATTTCAATAAGAACGACATGGCCGCAACTTATTTCATATTCTATAACAGGGTATTAACAGTTCTCATGCTGTAAATCATGAAATTGATAAGTGGCAAAGTTTATAATATCACTAAAATTTCCAAACCTCACTGTACAGTACAATGTTTGTGTTTGCCAAATACCTATAGCTGTAAATAGATGATGTTTCTAGATACTGTAAATTGTGGTTTTCAAAATGATTTTGTAAACATTTGTTTAATGTAAAAACCGGTGCAAATAATCTTGGTTGCCAATAAACACAACATAAAGAAAAATGATAAAATTCCAATCAGAATTACATGATTGCTGATATAATTTTTGTTTAAAAAGGAGAAATCACTGTAACATTTTAAGAACACAATGTTGTGATCATTTTTTTTTTTTTTAGTTTTCTTGTGTTTTCTGCAGATCTTATGATTTGAAGTTGTGCGTTATGACTCAAATTGTAGCGTTATGGCCCATAACGCATCAATTTCCATAACGCAGCCAATACAAGTTTGAAAAAACCTCCATAGCGCAACAAAAATCCCCATTTACACACAAATCCATCACGCTATCCAAGACTAGTAGTTATTGATATATCACAACCAAAAACCTTAACTAATCACTTCAAAAATATTATACAAAGTACACTTAGACTCATAAAAACACTGTACAATAAATTAATTTTTAATAACAATTTTCAAATAAAAATTATACCGGATCAAAGATACGAGATCTCAGGTGTTAGAAAAAAATGCACACAAAGAGGCCTATTTATCATAGGTTTTGCGGACTTGATCGGACACTGCGGATCAGGTCTGCAAGACCTCGTTGAATGCGGAGAGCAATATGCTCTCCGTATTCAGCATTGCACCAGCAGCTCACAAGAGCTGCTGGTGAAACGCTGCCCCCTTAAGGCGGATTGAACATGTTCGCTGCTGCCCGATATCCCATTGATTTCTATGGGAAGTGTCTGCACCTAACACCCTAACATGTACCCCAAGTCTAAACACCCCTAATCTGCCCCCCCTACAACGCCGCCACCTACTTTATACTTATTAACCCCTAAACCGCCGCTCCCGGCCCCCGCCGCAACTAAATAAAATGTTTAACCCCTAAACCCCCACTCCCGGACCCCACAGCAACTATAATACATTTATTAACCCCTAAACCCCCGCTCCTGGACCCCACCGCCTACATTATACCTATTAACCCCTAATCTGCCGCCCCCTATACCGCCACCACCTACATAAAGTTATCAACCCCTATCCTGCCGATCCCGGACCCCGCCGTAAATAAATTAATTGTTTAACCCCTAAACCGCCGCACCCTTGCCCGCCGCCACCTACATTACATTTATTAACCCCTAACCTGCCCCCTACACCACCACCTACAGTACATTGATTAACCCCTATCCTGCCCCCCTACACCACCACCACCTACAGTACATTGATTAACCCCTAATCTACCCCCCCTACACCGCCACCACTATATTAAATGAATTAACCCCTAAACCTAACCCTAACACCCCCCTAGCTTAAATATTATTTAAATTAATCTAAATAAATATTCCTATAATTAAATAAATTAATCCTATTTAAAACTAAATACTTACCTATAAAATAAACCCTAAGATAGCTACAATATAACTATTAGTTACATTGTAGCTATTTTAGGGTTTATTTTTATTTTACAGGCAACTTTGTATTTATTTTAACTAGGTACAATAGTTATTAAATAGTTATTAACTATTTAATAGCTACCTAGCTAAAATAAATACAAAATTACCTGTAAAATAAATCCTAAGTTACAATTAGACCTAACACTACACTATCATTAAATAAATTAAATTAATTAACTACAATTACCTAACATTAAATAAAATGAAATAAAAATAACTAAAGTACAAAAAAAGCCCTCTAAATTACAGAAAATAAAAAAATACAAAAGTTTAAACTAATTACACCTAATTTAAGCCCCCTAATAAAATAAAAAAGCCCCCCAAAATAATAAAATTCCCTACCCTATACTAAATTACAAAAAGCCCTTAAAAGATCCTTTTGCGGGGCATTGCCCCAAAGTAATCAGCTCTTTTACCTGTAAAAAAAAGAAATACACCCCCCCAACATTAAAACCCACCACCCAAACACCCAACCCTACTCTAAAACCCACCCAAACCCCCCTTAAAAAAAAACTAACACTACCCCCTTGAAGATCACCCTACCTTGAGATGTAAGATATAAGGAGGGTGGTGCATATAAAACATACACCACACTCCTAGGGGGCGCTAACAATAAGCAGCAAACAGGTAAGCAGATATATACAGATAATTAAGAGAATATACAATAAACCTAGCACACTTATATCAGATTATTAGAGATGATATGCTCACAAGTGGACCCAGATGATATTGGTATAATCAAATAACAAAATGTCCGCACAAAGAATAATCCAAAAGAAAGAAGGCAGCTCTCTGTCATAGGACGGTCATCCTGGTGTTGCGTGATCTATAAGAAAAAGAAGCACAGAGGCGCCAACATGGCCTAGTAACGTCATGGCAGTCGGATACAAAACATCAGCAGGATAGGAAATATACTCACAAGCGTAGCGCACCCAAATGGTGCTATTGTGGCAGCCTGGAACATCAAACAGTGGTCCAGCTCACTGGTGTCTCCAGCCAGATAGAGATGATCCTTGGCGAGGGCCTATCCTATGATGCCTATAAGGGCAAAAAAGGCACACACATAGCCCAGTAACGTTTGTACACCAGATAAAAAAGGATTCAAGATTGTACTTACAGGAAAAAAAGCACCACCAGGTGCAATATCAGCAGTACTGGGACCTCTCAGCCGCCCAGTGGACTGTGGAATCCAATTTGCAGGATGCAAAAAATCACCACTTTGGAAGATAGGACTATCACACACACTCTGCCCCCAAACAGGAGCAGAATAATTGTGATAAAGCAAGTGTATATTTAAAAACTTTTATTTTAAAAACAGCGACATGTTTCTCAGCCACCACAGGCTGTTTCCTCAGGCTATGTTAAAATGTTAACAACACTTGCTTTATAAAGACAATAGAACACATAAAACTAAATTTATTTGTGGCGGGGTCCGGGATCAGCAGGATAGGGGTTAATAACTTTATGTAGGTGGCGGCAGTATAGGGGGCAGAAGATTAGGGGTTAATAGGTATAATGTAGGTGGTGGTGGGGTCCGGGATCGGCAGTTTAGGGGTTCATATATTTATTATAGTGGCGGCGGGATCCTGGTGCGGCGGTTTAGGGGTTCATATATTTATTATAGTTGTGGCGGGGTCCAGGGGCGGCAGTTTAGGGGTTAATACGTTTATTTAGGTGCGGGGGGCTTTGGGAGCGGCGGTTTAGGGGGTAAAGCAGTATAGTATAGTGTGGGTGCTTAGTGACAGGCTAGCAATAAAGCTGCGAATAAGTCGATGAGCAGCGAGATCGATGACTGTTAGTTAACAACAGTCCGCTGCTCATCACACCGTACTTGGTGTGCGGCTTTTTGACAGCTTTCTTGATTAATTTGGCGAATGTATTCAGGTCTGCGGCGGCGATGTTAGGCGAGCTTAGGCGAGCGTATTGGGGCCGGCGAATGCAGGTAAGTATACAGGTTGATAACTAGAGGCCATAGAATGAGGTTTAACCATTTACTTGTCTCTTTCATCAAATGTCTAGGTTTATATAAACAGATATGTAGCAGGTCATAGCTAAAATGTGCATATATAGAATGTTGTTTAACCATTAAATTGTCTTTTAGCAAATGTCTAGGTTTATATAAACAGATATGTAGCAGGTCATAGCTAAAATGTACAGATATAGAATGAGGTTAAAAGGGACATTAAACACTAAATACATGCTAGATAAAATGATGCATTCAAAGAAAAGATTAGTCCATGACTAACATGTAGATGTATTTTTTAAAGTTTCCTTAGTTGTTTGAAAAGTGACAAAATAAGTGTAAAGTTTTAGTGTCTATAAAACACTGGGATCTGCCATGTTGTAACTTGTGTTTCCTTCTCTGCTGTGGCCAATTAGAGCCAGTTATAAATAGGTCACTAGAGTGTGCAGCCAATGGTTGTGCTGGATTTAACAGTGTTCTGCACTTCCATTTCTAACAGGAACTGAAAAGTTCACAATTTCAGAATAAAATTACATGCAAAGAAGACAAAATAAATAATGAAAGTATATTGCAGAGTTGTTTTTATATATACAATTTATCATTTTATATTACCATCTCAAAGTGTTTAATGTCCCTTTAACCATTTACTTGTCTCTGTCATATAAACAGATATGTAGCAGGTCATAGTTAAAAAGTGCAGATATGGGGGCCGAATTATCATCGGACGAGCGGACATGATCTGATATTGCAGATATTGGCCTCTATTTATCAAGGTCTGGCAGACCTGATCTGACACTGCGGATCAGGTCCGCCAGACCTCGCTGAATATGGAGAGCAATATGCTCTCCGTATTCAGCATTGCACCAGCAGCTCACAAGAGCTGCTAGTGCAATGCTGCCCCCTGCAGACTTGCAGCCAATTGTCCGCCAGCAGGGGGTGTCAATCAACCCAATAATACTCGATCGGGTTGATTTCCGGCGATGTCTGTCCGCCTGCTCAGAGCAGACAGGATATGGAGCAGCGGTCTTTGTGACCGTTTCTTCATAACTTGTGTTTCTGGTGAGTCTGAAGACTCGCCAGGAACACGGCCCTTCAAGCTCCATATGGAGCTTGATAAATATGGGCCCATGTCTGCTGCACATCGATAAATGCCGACATCATACGCTGTTGGCATTTATCATTGCACCAAGCAGTTCTTGTGAACTGCTGGTGCAATGCCGACCCCTGCAGATTTGTGGCCAGTCGGCCACTAGCAGAGGGTGTCAATCAACCGAATCGTATTTGATCAGGTTGATTTCTGGTGATGTCTGTCCACCGCCTCAGAGCTGTCAGACAGATTATGGAGAAGCAGTCTTTAGACCGCTGCTTCATAACTTGTGTTTCCGGCGAGCCTGAAGGCTCACCAGAAACACGGGGCATCAAGCTCCATAAGGAGCTTGATAAATATGCCCCAGAGAATGAGGTTTAACCATTTACTTGTCTCTTTCAGAAAATGTCTAGGTTTATATAAACAGATATGTAGCAGGTCATAGCTAAAATGTGCAGATATAGAATGTTGTTTAACCATTTAATTGTCTTTCAGCAAATGTCTAGGTTTATATAAACAGATATGTAGCAGGTCTTTTACTTTTAAATGGATGTGTAGCTCCTTAAACATAACTGAAGATAGTTTAGCAGTTTTAAAGACTCTGTAAAATCAGCAAATTCACTAGCAGAGCAATTAAAGTTTGTTACATAAGGAAATTTTAGCTAGGTTATGTTAACGTTTATTCCTCATTTCAATTTCATGGGGTTTATGCAATTTTCATATACACAAATGCAATGTATCATTTTCTTTTTCTTTCTTTCAAATGTTTTTTTGAATCTTATCATTTATCATATATTTATAATATTGACATTTTGTAATGTTAATTATTAATAGGTGATTCGGGTTACATGAGCCAGAATTGGCTCATTACGTCTCTACATAACCCTATTGACAAGGTACAGGAGCGCTACAATCAGGCGAACTAGGGCTGTAGTTGAATGGATGTTTGGGCTCCTCTAAATGTGCTTTTGATATCTGGATAGGTCTGGAGGAGCCCTCCAATACAGCCCTAGGAAGGTGGCAAAGATCATTATAGCCTGCAGCGTGCTTCATAACATAGCTCAACAGGCAGGGATGCTACAGGACGTCCAGGTACCCCTAGCTCTCCAAAGATATGAGGAGGACGATGAAGTCATAAAGGGGCCATTCCGGGACAAGGGGGTCAATGTCAGAGGCAACATCATTAACTACCACTTCAGAAGGAAAATACTATAAGTTATATAGGAGCATTGCAAAAATGTGACACTTTTAGTAAAATGAAAGTAGATAATAGAATTGTGCGAACATGTTAGGATTGTTCAAGAAATTATTATATCAAAATCTAAAATATATTTTATAATCATAGGTAAATTATACATCATATGCCTCTGGTATTGGCTTCTGTGATGACTTTGTCACCTGATTTTTAAAGACAAAATCAAATGGTAAGTATACACAATGTATGGACCAAGAATGGGGGGGGGGGATTTGGGCCACTGATCCATCATATGGCACACAGTTAGTTTACATGTATTATTCATTTTAGACATTATTAGATTTTAGATAGTCTGAAAGGGATTAATGCAACAGATAGCAGATAAAGGGATACTCTGAAGCACATCGAATTGACAAAGTCTTATATCAGAGGTTGAGTATGCACAATGTATTAGACTCAGCTTCACACTTGTTTGTTATAACATAACACAAAAGAGGTTACATACGCTTATTAAGCTATTGCTAAGAAACATTTAGGAAATAGTGTTAGGGGGAGGGAGACAGAACTATGTAATACTTTATTAGATATTTGATTTACACTTTATTTTCTATTAGGGAGATTTACTTCATCTACAGACTGAAAGTGAAGAATACCTATGTGATCATGTTTGTGGCAATTTCTTTCAACTGTGCTGACCTCTACAACATCTAAAGACACCTTCACATGGTAAGAGTACACAATGTCTGGAACAAGACTGGGGGTGGCAGGATACATCCTATAGGAAACACTTATATTTCCTCTCATTTATTTTAGATGGAATTTCACAATCCACTATTTTGAAAGTGATGACTTTGACACATAGTGCAGATAAACTGATATTTTGACTAGAATCAACTTTTAAAGATCATACATCAGGTTAGTTTGCACAATGCATGCTATTGAGAAGAATCATAGGAGGAATAATGTTGGAATTATTGATACATAAATTGAATGTTTCTAACAATTAGATGTCACAATGTCCTATTTTATTAATATTTATTTCATATACATTTCCCCTACTTTGTGCTATAGAGGACTCGGATTGTGACCAATCATATGGATAAAGGGATACATTTAATCTGAAATAATTTCATAGGTGACATTTACGCATTTTAGTCTTTGAAGGGACAGGAAATATTACATTCATCTATGTCCCTCATACAATTAAATAAATAATGAATATTTGTCCTAAATAGGATATTAAACATTCATTTGTCTAATTTTAAATGTTAATATGTAAGTCAACTCTTGATTAGACATTTTAATGTGATTTCTTTCAAATTATGTATATATAGATATCCAGTCTGAACCTGGCTTTAATATCAGAACAAACACTAAAGTTTATAGCATGGACAGAAGATGACTTTAGAATTATTATACTCACAGATTAATTTTTTTAATGTGTTATCAAATAACATACTTGCTTTCATATTCTAATTATTTGTATTTTTTTTTTTTACAGATTTTTAAGTTTCCTGAATTCACAAATGAAGTTGTGGTTATTGTTAGTGTATTTTATATTTATAATAAATATCTTTACATACATTTGGCTAGATTACAAGTTTTTGTCGGTAATGGTGTGCGTGGCTAACACACAGTTTTCCCTCACTGCTCACCTAAAGTAACGCTGGTATTAGGTTTTTTTTTTAACCCGGCGTTAGTCGCAAAAAGGTGAACGTAGAGCAGAATTTAGCTCCACATCTCACCTCAATACCAGCGCTGCTTAAGGTAGCGGTGAGCTGGCAAAACATGCTAATGCACGATTTCCCCATAGGAATCAATAGGGCAGAGCCGGCTGAAAAAAAACTAACACCTGCAAAAAAGCATCGTTCAGCTCCTAACGCAGCCCCATTGATTCCTATGGGGAAACACATTTATGTCTACACCTAACACCCTAACATGAACCCCGAGTCTAAGCACCCCTAATCTTACACTTATTAACATCTAATCTGCCGCCCCCGACATCGCCGACACCTGCATTTTATTATTAACCCCTAATCTGCCGCTCCGGACAACGCTGTCACTTACATTATCCCTATGAACCCCTAATCTGTCGCCGCCAACGTCCCCACCACTATAAAAAATTTATTAACCCCTAAATCTAAGTCTAACTCTAACCTTAACACCCCCCTAACTTAAATATAATTTAAATACATCTAAATAAAATTACTTTATTAACTAAATTATTCCTATTTAAACTAAATACTTACCTATAAAATAAACCCTAAGCTAGCTACAATATAACTAATAGTTACATTGTAGCCATCTTAGGATTTATTTTTATTTTACAGGCAAGTTTGTATTTATTTTAACTAGGTAGAATAGTTATTAAATAGTTATTAACTATTTAATAACTTCCTAGTTAAAATAAGTACAAATTTACCTGTAAAATAAACCCTAACCTAAGTTACAATTACACCTAACAATACAATATAATTAAATAAAATACCTAAATTAACTACAATTAATTACAATTAAATTAAATAAACTAAAGTATGGAAAAAACACTAAATTTCAGAAAATAATAAAATAATTAGAAGAATTTTAAACTAATTACACCTAATCTAATCCCCCTAATAAAATAAAAAAGCCCCCCAAAATAATAAAAATCCCTACCCTATACTAAATTACAAATAGCCCTTAAAAGGGCCTTTTGTGGGGCCTTTTGCGGGGCATTGCCCCAAAGTAATCAGCTTATTTACATGTAAAAAAAAAAATACAATACCCCCCCAACATTAAAACCCACCACCCACACACCCAACCCTACTTTAAAACCCACCTCCAGATGGGCAGAAGTCTTCATCCAGACGGCATCTTCATAATTTATAAGTTAAAATAATATTTGTACATATTATTATTTGTTGTTGACATAACCACTTTTGCTATGTCACTTTTAAGAAATGTGTAGGGTGAACTTGCTAGATTAATGTGACAGTCTAGCTTAATTTGATATTTTCATTCAAATATCTATCATTCACGTTTGTAGAACATTTAAATATATTTTTAAAATAAATGTAGCTTAGTTATTATTTTATAGTTAGTTGCAAGTTAACATAGGTAGATTAAATAATCTTTAAATAAAACATGATAGCTAAATTTATTTTCACATTTAGACAGAGCTAGTTTTTGTATGCCATATTGATGAGAGTGTTCACTCTAGTGGAGTAATTTAAAGGGACATTTTTTTGGCCTTAAGGCCAAGCTGTATTAGCACAACCATAATAAGAAATTACACTCCCATTGGGGTATAGAAGAGATAAGGTAATAAAATGTTAATTTTCAAGTATTGGTCATTGGTTTACAGACGGATAAGATAAAGAAGCATGTATATGTACACAATGTGATAAATTAATGAGATCAGATTATATCTACAAGCTCAAACCATTTTATTTGGTTGTGGCTTCAAAACACTATCGGCTAGATTTAGAGTTCTGCGGCCAAAGGGGTACTTTAGCTACGCATGCTTTTTTTCCCCCGCACCTTTTAAATACCGCTGGTATTTAGAGTTCACAGAAGGGCTGCGTTAGGCTCCAAAAAAAGGAGCGTAGAGCATATTTACCGCCACTGCAACTCTAGATACCAGCGTTGCTTACGGACGCGGCCAGCTTCAAAAACGTGCTCATGCACGATTCCCCCATAGAAAACAATGGGGCAGTTTGAGCTGAAAAAAAACCTAACACCTGCAAAAAAGCAGCGTTCAGCTCCTAACGCAGCCCCATTGTTTCCTATGGGGAAACACTTCCTAAGTCTGCACCTAACACTCTAACATTTACCCCGAGTCTAAACACCCCTAACCTTACACTTATTAACCCCTAATCTGCCGCCCCCGCTTACACTGACACCTGCATATTTTTTTAACCCCTAATCTGCCGCTCCGTACACCGCCGCAACCTACGTTATCCCTATGAACCCCTAATCTGCTGTCCCTAACACCGCCGACCCCTATATTATATTTATTAACCCATAATCTGCCGCCCCCGCTATCGCTGACACCTGCATATTATTATTAACCCCTAATCTGCCGCTCCGTACACCGCCACAAACTACGTTATCCCTATGTACCCCTAATCTGCTGCCCCTAACACCGCCGACCCCTATATTATATTTATTAACCCCTAATCTGCTGCCCCCAACGTCGCCTCCACCTACCTACAATAATTAACCCCTACTCTGCCGACCGGATCTCACCGCTACTCTAATAAATGGATTAACCCCTAAAGCTAAGTCTAACCCTAACACTAACACCCCCCTAAGTTAAATATAATTTAAATCTAACAAAATAAATTAACTCTTATTAAATAAATTATTCCTATTTAAAGCTAAATATTTACCTGTAAAATAAACCCTAATATAGCTACAATATAAATTTTAATTATATTGTAGCTATTTAAGGATTAATATTTATTTTACAGTCAACTTTGTATTTATTTTAACCAGGTACAATAGCTATTAAATAGTTATTTACTATTTAATAGCTACCTAGTTAAAATAATTACAAAATTACCTGTAAAATAAATCCTAACCTAAGTTACAATTAAACCTAACACTACACTATCAATAAATTAATTAAATAAAATACCTACAATTAAATACAATGAAATAAACTAACTAAAGTACAAAAAATAAAAAAGAACTAAGTTAAAAAAAAATATATATTTTTTCAAATATTAGAAAAATATTACAACAATTTTAAACTAATTACACCTACTCTAAGCCCCCTAATAAAATAACAAAGACCCCCAAAATAAAAAAATGCCCTACCCTATTCTAAAATTAAAATAGAAAAGCTCTTTTACCTTACCAGCCCTGGAAAGGGCCCTTTGCGGGGCATGCCCAAAAGAATTCAGCTCTTTTGCCAGTAATAAAAAACATACAATACCCCCCTCAACATTACAACCCAGCACCCACATACCCCTAATCTAACCCAAACCTCCCTTAAATAAACCTAACACTAAGCCCCTGAAGATCTCCCTACCTTGTCTTCACCACGCCGGTTCACCGATCGATCCAGAAGAGCTCCTCCAATGTCTTGATCCAAGCTCAAGCGGGGGCTGAAGATGTCCATGATCCGCCTGAAGTCTTCATCCAAGCGGGAGCTGAAGAGGTCCATGATCCGGCTGAAGTCTTCTATCAAGCGGCATCTTCAATCTTCTTTCTTCCGGATCCATGTTCATCCCGCCAAGATGGCGTCCCTCGAATTCCGATTGGCTGATAGGATTCTATCAGCCAATCGGAATTAAGGTAGGAAAATTCTGATTGGCTGATGGAATCAGCCAATCAGATTGAGCTTGCATTCTATTGGCTGTTCCGATCAGCCAATAGAATGCAAGCTCAATCTAATTTGCTGATTGGATCAGCCAATCGGATTGAACTTGAATCTGATTGGCTGATTCAATCAGCCAATCAGATTTTTCCTACCTTAATTCCGATTGGCTGATAGAATCCTATCAGCCAATCGGAATTGAAGGGACGCCATCTTGGATGACGTCCCTTAAAGGAGCCTTCATTCGTTGGTAGTCCATCGGTAAAGAAGGATGTTCCTCGTCGGCGGGATGAAGATTGAAGATTGAAGACCCCGCTTGGAAGATGACATCGCCCAGATAGAAGACTTCTTCAGCGCCTCTTGGAAGATGACATCGCCCGGATGGAAGACTTCTTCAGCGCCAACTGGAGGATCACTTCATCGGATGGAAGATTTCTTCAGCGCCCCTTGGAGGATAACTTCTGCCGCTCCGGGTCTCCTCTTCGGTTCCATCGCTGCTCGGCTGAGTGAAGATGACTCAAGGTAGGATGATCTTCAGGGGATTATTGTTAGGTTATTTTAAGGGGGGTTTGGGTTGGATTAGTGGTATGTGGGTGGTGGGTTTTAATGTTGGGGGGGTTGTATTTTTCTTTTACAGGCAAAAGAGCTGAATTCTTTGGGGCATGCCCCACAAAAAGCCCTTTTAAGGGCTGGTAAGGTAAAAGAGCTTTGAACTTTTTTAATTTAGAATAGGGTAGGGCATTTTTTAATTTTGGGGGGTTTGTTATTTTATTAGGGGGCATAGATTAGGTGTAAGTAGCTTAAAATTGTTGTAATATTTTTAAAATGTTTGTAACTTATTTTTGTTATTTTTTGTAACTTAGCTTTTTTTATTTTTTGTACTTTAGTTAGTTTATGTAATTGTATTTAATTGTAGTTATTTGTAGTTAATTTATTTAATTAATTTAATGATAGTGTAGTGTTAGGTTTAATTGTAACAGGTTAGGATTTATTTTACAGGTAATTTTGTATTTATTTTAGCTAGGTAGTTATTAAATAGTTAATAACTATTTAATAAGTATTCTAACTAGCTAAAATAAATACAAAGTTACCTGTAAAATAAATATAAATCCTAAAATAGCTACAATGTAATTATTAATTATATTGTAGCTATCTTAGGGGTTATTTTACAGGTAAGTATTTAGTTTTAAATAGGAATAATTTATTTAATGATAGTGTAGTGTTAGGTGTAATTGTAACTTAGGTTAGTTTTGATTTTACAGGTAAATTTCTCTTTATTTTAGCTAGGTAAGCTATTAAATAGTTAACTATTTAATAGCTATTGTACCTAGTTAAAATAAATTGAAACTTGCCTGTAAAATAAAAATAAATACTAAGATAGCTACAATATAATTATTATTTATATTGTAGCTATATTAGGGTTTATTTTAAAGGTAAGTATTTAGTTTTAAATAGGATTAATTTAGTTCATAATAGAAATATTATTTAAATTTATTTAATTAATATTTAAGTTAGGGGGGTGTTAGGGTTAGTGTTAGACTTAGGATTAGGGGTTAATAAATTTATTACAGTGGCGGCGGTGTAGTGGGGGGCAGGATAGGGGTTAATAAATGTATTATAGGTGGCTACAGTGTAGGGGGGCAGATTAGGGGTTAATAAATTTAATATAGGTTGCGGCAGGGTCCGGGAGCGTCGGTTTAGGGGTTAAACTATTTATTTAGTTGCGGCGAGGTGCGGGATCGGCAGGATAGGGGTTAATAACTTTATTATAGAGGGCGGCGGTATAGGGGGGACAGGATAGGGGTTACTAGGTATAATGTAGGTGGCGGTGGGCTCCGGGAGCGGCGGTTTAGGGGTTAATACATTTATTATAGTTGCGGCGGGGTCAGGGAGCGGTGGTTTAGGGGTTAATATGTATAGAGTAGCTTGCGGTGGGCTCCAGGAGTGGCGGTTTAGGGGGTAATTACTTTATTTAGTTGCGGCGGTGTAGGGGTACAGATTAGGGGTGTTTAGACTCGGGGTACATGTTAGGGTGTTAGGTGTAGACATTTCCCATAGGAATCAATGGGATATCTGGCAGCAGCGAACTTGTACTTTCGCTATGGTCAGACTCCCATTGATTCCTATGGGATCCGCCGCCTCCAGGGTGGCGGTTTGAAAACCAGGTACGCTGGGCCGGAAAAGTGCCGAGCGTACCTGCTAGTTTTTTGATAACTAGCAAAAGTAGTCAGATTGTGCCGCACTTGTGTGCGGAACATCTGGAGTGACGTAAGAATCGATCTGTGTCGGACTGAGTCTGGCGGATCGAAGCTTACGTCACAAAATTCTACTTTTGCCGGTCTCTAGCCTTTGATAACTAAGGCGAATCAGCCTCGCCACAAATACGCTGTGGAATTCCAGCGTATTTGAGGTTGACGGCTTGATAACTAGGCGCCTCTATGCGGCTGCAGTTAGTAGAAGCGGCTCAATTGCTCAGAATTGCTTTATGTTGAAAAAGAGAAGTTCCATTTGTACAGACAATGCAGGCTCAGCAGTTGGTAAGGGTGAGCTGGAACAGATAACAGATCTGTATTGATGGAACTAGGGAAGCGAAACTGCAAAGCAAACAGCAATTGATTTTGTAATCCAAATAAGCTTGTATCAGACGTAGTAGCTGGAGACAGCAAGCTGTTAGGAACAGCTACCAAGTGAAATAACTAAGCACCTGTTTGCAGTCAGGTGATCACTTAAATACAGGTAAGGCAGGGAAACCAAGTGATGAGATGGAGAGATGGAAAAGGCGGAGTGGAATCCTTACATATACAGTATAAGAAGAGCAAAGCAAGATCAGGACTTTTTAAACTGCCAAGAGACGTTAAGCATTAAAAAGCTATAAATAATCTGGGAAAAGACACAACTGGTAGTCAGAGCAGCAGGACTACTTCAACCACAACCAGTTCCAGCACAAGTACAGTTACTACCACTGTCAGCATGAAGCTTCCATGTCTTCTAGCATCTTGAGATTTGCATCTGGGAAGGGAGGTAGCGTCAACTAACCCATCAGGAATTTGAAGGATTATGTTTAATTAAATCTGTCCAAGCAAAGGACAAGGATATAACCAGCCGGATTGGACTGCTGATCACTATTACAAGCACTATCTTTATAGTGGCCCTTCAAGAAGCTGCTATATGTTCCCCAATACTGTGTGCCCTCTTGTATTACCTTCAACAGCAGCTTAGTATGATCTCTCTACTGTTCCTGGGTAGAGATAGTAAAGGAAGATTTAGCAAAAGCTTCAAAACGGGGCATCTTGTGAAGCTCTTAGCATGCAGCGTAAGATTCTGTCTCTGACAGCACACTAGTGGCAACCTAAAGTCTTCAGAGAACGAGCTACATGTGTTGCTGAAAAACAGCTAGGGTATAGTTTATTTATGTTACACATTGAGATAAAGGATAACATTTACACAGATCTCTTTTATATGGTGTCATGGTGTGTCGAAGAGCAAGTGGAAATGAGGATGGTGGTTAAAAGGGTGATAAACAAGTTTCTTGACATTCTCTGTGCAGTACAGGTTCTTTCACCTGGAAGTAAAAATAAATGTGCCAGCAGTAGGTATGCTTGCTAACGTTGTGTGGTGTAGAAAAAAAACACCAAGAAATTTCACCACAGTGTAAAAGAAATGTAATCGTTCAGGGAGCAGCATATTAGAAATGCTGGAGTGGATGTTACAGCAGCAAAGGGCTATTCACTCTAAGTCAGAACCATAATGTTGGAGTGACATACCTATTAGGAAGAGATGACTGGGTGGTAATAAGGCAGGTAGGAAAAACCTTTATACCACTAAGGGAAAGAAAATCTGAGCCAAGCCTCTCCCAGCATTGGTTATCCATCTCTTTTCTCACCTTGTGCCCAATTCTCAAAAACTAGCCAGCACGGAGAGAAATAATCTGCTTCTTTTACTGGGTATTGTAAAGTAACTGTTTCTCCCTAACATAAGGTATATTAGTAAACTCCCCTTAATAACACATAGTTCCCATAATTCATTGTGATGATGTGTGATTCATAGATAAAGGGCAAGCTGACAAACAGGACCAATACTTTGCAACATTAAATGGCTGCAGTCATCAGCTAGATATATAGGCTGCAGGCCAAGAGGGGCATGCCAAGGGAGGAAGAAGGGGGTACTTGGGATCATCAAGAAGCTCCACTCTCTTCCTGCATGTTAGCTAGAAACAAGCATGGGGTAAGCATCAATCAGACTGGAGAATCAGCATTTTGGGCAGAATCAATTTATAGTTTGGTATGGAGCATGATCAATGCAAAACAATCAAAGAGCATCACCTTAGTTAAAACTTACACTTCCGAGCCTCCCCTGCCCCCTGCGTTTCAACCCCAAATTTATGGTCAGTGGTCTGCCCTTTTCCTTCCCATTGTTTGCTTTTTTAACCCTTCACTAGCTTCTAAAGTTAGAATAATTTCTCTGTGACTGGAATATGCAGAGATCCCCGGTTTTTAATATGTAATCTTCCAAAACTGGGTATTCCATTTTTAGATTTGGAGGAATATGTAGCGGACTTGGGGTGAAGGTATCTGGGATTTTTTTTACATATAACACTGTCCTGCTGCTCCTCTACTAGTTTGGGTGCCTGTCTTCTCCTGTGTGCTGCTGAATCTTGTGACAATTTTACATTCTGATGCTGTATTCACACTGTGATGCTGTCACCTTTCTGTGACTTTGTTGATGTACATCACCAGGTTCAGAAGAACTGCTAAAAAGTCTAGGGTTGAGGGGGGCGGAGCCAGCAACCTAAGAGACCTGACGCATACAGCAAGAGCTCTTGCTCTAGATTCAGATATGAGGGGTAAAAACATAGGCTAGCACCCTACTTCACAGCTTTACCAAGGATCCCTTCCATTTCTTTACCATAAAGCACCATGTCCAGCGAGTATGGGACCCTATTTATCTCATTTACTTCTAATTTAAGCCCTATTGCGCAGCCACGCAGAAGTAGACCACTGGCGCAGTTACTGGCAGACTTGTGACAGCCATACTGAGACTTACAACTCACAATACCCACACAGTGACTCCCAACTTGATTTTCGCTAGTTAAACTGGGTTGCTGAAGCAGCCGCAGTGGTGTCAATGGCTGCTGTCTCAGACACTTTGTTATGGAAAATGGTGACCGAGGTGGACTGGGTGTCATTAGCTTCGAGCTTTATTGAGGCCTCCCACCGGCTACTAGAAGCGCTTCTGCGTAGGATTTTTCCCAAGCCAACCCATGGATTCATGCCTGTAATCTAGGCAATGCGAGAAAAAGATACTCCCAAAGTAGTGGACAATTGCTTAAATGTAGCCACTGACACGCACCAAGCAGCAATGGAAGCTACACCTCGCACTGTACAGCCAGCCCTGTGGATTCCGATCCAGAGAGGGAGGATGGTAGGTCAGAGAGGACTTTTTTTTTTCTTATGTTTCCGAAACTCCCTGAATGCTTGGTTTCAGCAGCACCCCTAGAGCGACATGGAAATCTAGCTTACAGCATGAAGTACAGTTTTCCCACTCGTATGCTTTGAGGGAGATGTTGGGGGATCCTCAGTGCTCCAGTAGCAGCGATATGTTTTTTATCTGTCTACACAATTATATCTGCCTTTGGAGGCTCGTGTGCTGACGAGTGATATCTGGAGAGAGCTTTGGCAATTGGTTTGGAGATCGTCTTTGGCCTTTTGATCTGGTGTGGGCTGAGAGTCTTTTCTTACACCGTGTCACTGCACTGTTCTCTCACCCAGATGGCGGATTTCCTAGAGAGATTGTGTGTCACACTGGAACTCCTTCTGAGAGAGTTGGTGTGGGCTAGTATGCAAACTGTGTCTCCTATCATCTCTTCAGACTGGTATTTCAAATAGCCCACAAATTAAGGGACACTAACAAATTCTGATTTCCACATGTATTGATGTTTATTTCTTTGTGCAAGTTATTGGTATGTCTTCTTATCATAAGATTTAGTTGCTATGTGGCGAATGTAGAGTTTGACACATCAGAGAAGCTTGACAATGTGGATGGACATTATCCCCATACTTGCTGAATAGATTTGTTCTTATCTAATAACAATCCATTGTCAGGGGAAACTAGAAGATTATTTAGCTTACTTCTCTTAGCTCAGACTGTTTTTAGCTTAAATCTTTTAACTCAGGTCTTCTTTCTAGCACAATAGGGATTAAAAATATTATTCAAATAGCTCAGGGAGGTTAAGTGAACAACTATTTGAATTACACACCTATAGATATGATTGTTTACCTGTTGTTTGGACATTGGGCCCGTGTCTGGGCAGCAAGGTATAAAAATTCCAAGGTTGTGGAAAAACCATACTCCCTATTTACACTATAATGCCTAATTAATAGCTATACTTTAAATGTTGGAGTTGCTTCTATTTCTCTCTAACCAGGTAGGCATTTTAGCCTGACAATAGAAGACTTAATTGCTATAGGCATATATATTTAGCTATATCTGTAAGCGAGAAAGGTTTTACAATTAAGTTTGCAATTACTAGCCTACATCAAGAGGTAGATTATTTCACATTGCAATCAACGGTTAGCCGACATACAGCATTCTTTTGGTCCACCTTACTTAGCTGGTTTCTCAGATATACAGAACAAACTCTGGCCTAGATTTGGAGTTTGGCGGTAGCCATGAAAACCAGCGTTAGAGGCTCCTAACGCTGGTTTTAGGCTACCGCCGGTATTTGGAGTCATTGAAAAAAGGGTCTAACGCTCACTTTTCAGCCGCGACTTTTCCATACCGCAGATCCCTTTACGTCAATTGCGTATCCTATCTTTTCAATGGGATCTTTCTAACTCCAGTATTTAGAGTTGTGTCTGAAGTGAGCGTTAGAATTCTAATGACAAAACTCCAGCTGCAGAAAAAAGTCAGTAGTTAAGAGCTTTCTGGGCTAACGCCGGTTCATAAAGCTCTTAACTACTGTGCTCTAAAGTACACTAACATCCATAAACTACCTATGTATCCCTAAACCGAGCCCCCCCCACATCGCCGCCTTTCGATTAAATTTTTTAACCCCTAATCTGCCGACCGCCACCTATGTTATACTTATGTACCCCTAATCTGCTGCCCCTAACACCGCCGACCCCTATATTATATTTATTAACCCCTAACCTGCCCCCCACAACGTCGCAGCCAGCTACCTACACTTATTAACCCCTAATCTGCCGAGCGGACTGCACCGCTACTATAATAAAGTTATTAACCCCTAATCCACCTCACTAACCCTATAATAAATAGTATTAACCCCTAATCTGCCCTCCCTAACATCGCCGACACCTAACTTCAATTATTAACCCCTAATCTGCCGACTGGAGCTCACCGCTATTGTAATAAATGTATTAACCCCTAAAGCTAAGTCTAACCCTAACACTAACACCCCCCTAAATGAAATATAATTTTAATCTAACAAAATTAATTAACTCTTATTAAATAAATTATTCCTATTTAAAGCTAAATACTTACCTGTAAAATAAATCCTAATATAGCTACAATATAAATTATATTTATATTATAGCTATTTTAGGATTAATATTTATTTTACAGGTAACTTTGTATTTATTTTAACCAGGTACAATAGCTATTAAATAGTTAAGAACTATTTAATAGCTAAAATAGTTAAAATAATTACAAATTTACCTGTAAAATAAATCCTAACCTAAGTTACAATTAAACCTAACACTACACTATCAATAAATAAATTAAATAAAATACCTATAATTATCTACAATTAAACCTAACACTACACTATCAATAAATAAATTAAATACAATTCCTACAAATAAATACAATGAAATAAACTAACTAAAGTACAAAAAATAAAAAAAAAACTAAGTTACAAAAAATAAAAAAATATTTACAAACATTAGAAATATATTACAACAATTTTAAACTAATTACACCTACTCTAAGCCCCCTAATAAAATAACAAAGCCCCCCAAAATAAAAAAATGCCCTACCCTATTCTAAATTACTAAAGTTCAAAGCTCTTTTACCTTACCAGCCCTGAACAGGGCCTTTTGCGGGTCATCCCCCAAGAAGTTCAGCTCTTTTGCCTGTAAAAAAAAACATACAATACCCCCCCCCCAACATTACAAACCACCACCCACATACCCCTAATCTAACCCAAACCCCCCTTAAATAAACCTAACACTAAGCCCCTGAAGATCTCCCTACCTTGAGTCGTCTTCACCCAGCCGAGCCAAATTCTTCATCCAAGCGGAGCAAGAAGAGGTCCTCCATCCGGTAGAAGTCTTTATCCAAGTGGTGCAGAAGAGGTCTTCCATCCGATTGAAGTGTTCATCCAAGCGGCATCTTCTATCGTCATCCATCCGGAGCGGAGCGGCAGCATCCTGAAGACCTCCGACGTGGAACATCCATCCTGGCCGACGACTGAACGACGAATGACGGTTCCTTTAAATGACGTCATCCAAGATGGCGTCCCTCGAATTCCGATTGGCTGATAGGATTCTATCAGCCAATCGGAATTAAGGTAGGAATATTCTGATTGGCTGATGGAGTCAGCCAATCAGAATCAAGTTCAATCCGATTGGCTGATCCAATCAGCCAATCAGATTGAGCTCGCATTCTATTGGCTGATCGGAACAGCCAATAGTATGCTGTTAGGGTTAAACTTAGCTTTAGGGGTTAATACATTTATTACTATAGCGGTGAGCTCCAGTTGGCAGATTAGGGGTTAATAATTGAAGTTAGGTGTCGGCGATGTTAGGGAGGGCAGATTAGGGGTTAATACTATTTATGATAGGGTTAGTGAGGCGGATTAGGGGTTAATAACTTTATAATAATAGCGGTGCGGTCGGGTCGGCAGATTAGGGGTTAATAAGTGTAGGCAGGTGGAGGCGACATTGTGGGGGGCAGATTAGGGGTTAATAAATATAATATAGGGGTCGGCGGTGTTAGGGGCAGCAGATTAGGGGTACATAGGGATAATGTAAGTAGCTGCGGTTTACGGAGCGGCAGATTAGGGGTTAAAAAAAATATGCAGGGGTCAGCGATAGCGAGGGCGGCAGAATAGGGGTTAATAAGTGTAAGGTTAGGGGTGTTTAGACTCGGGGTACATGTTAGAGTGTTAGGTGCAGACGTAGGAAGTGTTTCCCCATAGCAAACAATGGGGCTGCGTTAGGAGCTGAACGCGGCTTTTTTGCAGGTGTTAGGTTTTTTTCAGCTCAAACAGCCCCATTGTTTCCTATGGGGGAATCGTGCACGAGCACGTTTTTGAGGCTGGCCGCGTCCGTAAGCAACTCTGGTATCGAGAGTTGAAGCTGCGTTAAATATGCTCTACGCTCCTTTTTTGGAGCCTAACGCAGCCATTCTGTGGACTCTCAATACCAGAGTTATTTTAAAGGTGCGGCCAGAAAAAAGCCAGCGTTAGATACGCGGGTCGTTACCGACAAAACTCTAAATCTAGCCATCTGTATTTTATTCACTGTGTTGGTCATCCTTATATTATTATTGGATTATCTTAGGTTGTTGCTTACAACTATATAACACAGAACCATTATCTGGAGACCTATATTTATAAACCTCTCACTCAGTATATACGGTAGGCCTTGTAATTTGTAACATGGTATTAAGTGATAGCTATCCCATTACTAGAGTCTAAAAAGTTTTTTAAGAGCTTAAAAGTAGCATGTTTAAATAAGTAGGTTTGGTAGTCTATACATTTTAGTATTCCTCAGCTCACTATCTATACATGATATTTCAAACTATAGTTTTAAGCATAGTTATTTCACGGAGAGTCTAAATATTATATCATTACTCTTTGTATCTGGTTTACTTGGCCTATTACTACATGGTTAAATTCTTAATGTTAATGTTAATATTTTATGTAATAGGAGCAATCTCACATGCCTTCTATTATGTTTTACTGCTCCAACACTCAAAGAAAAGAACAGCAAATTTATCATACATGACTGTGACATAACAGATATGTTTATGTATCATGGCAAAGCGATTGGAATGTATTTAGAAGGTCTTTCTCCCTACATCAACACTTCATCTGATGTATTCCTTGTGTGTTATTGTTTACGTGAGACATAATTTGCAATACTTTTAACATGATGAGGAATCATGGTAGTTTTGTAGGTACAGAACTAGGCTCTATTATGCCAGATATACCTGTCAGGTGCTGTGAGGTACGAGATCTGTATACAGTGAATCTCAACTGCAGACCAGGTATGAGTATACAGGATAAGGTATTATAGGGAGACTCCTGTTATCTTGTTACAGGAGATAGTCAGGCTGCAGTTAGCAAGAGAGCAGCGGTTAAGAGGTTAACTGCAATGTGAAGGGAAGCGTGCCTTTTCCAGAGTAGTTGGCTAACACAGGCTTAAGTATAGTTCAGAGGCTAGTCGCCTTATATAACAGCTAGGAGGAGGCTGAAGACTCACTGAGGGAGCTGGTATTAATCTTGAATCAAGGTAATAGTAACAGTGATTTCACAAGAGAATCCGTTGTAACTGTTAGAGGACAGGTGCTTGGAGCTGCAGCGGCAGCGTGTGTGGAGAGAGGAGAGGTGCTTGGTGCTGCAGCAGCAGTGTCTGTGGAGGGTGTGAGCGGTCAGACCAATCAGAATGCTGGAACTGCTGACGGGCTGTGTGCACGCTTAGCGCACTGAGAGCGGACGGCTGGGAGCCGCGAGAGACAGGAAGAGGCTGGAAGCAAAGTAGCCGGTAACAGGTTCTGAGTTCGTAGGAATCACAGCTACTATGACAGCGGTTTAAGCGGTTGTTAAGGTAAGGTGTTGGCAGTTGAAACAACTGTGGTGTCCTGAACTGGGTTAAATTAGGTGGCAATGCCCAGGTAGAATGCAGTCCGTTTTGCTAACTACTTCCAGTCAGACGGGTGAAATGGAGGATAAAGCACTTAGCAAGTGAACAGATAATATACTTGAAGCTTGGTAAAATGTATCTTTTGCAGAGTGATAGCAGAGCCTGCATCAAGGTAGCTTGTTCAGTAACACAACCAAATTAATTGGCAGGTGGAAGGGGGAGGAGTAGCCTTATGAAGGTTTTGTTTAAAGGTACATACACTCCAAGAGGTACCTGACAGATCCCCCCGTCAAAGGTGCTGCACTGCAGTACCAGCTTTTGGGTTTTCCGGATGATCCCTGTGGAATCGGGCAATGAGGCGAGTGGCGTTAACATTAGCAGCAGGCTCCCAGGAATCCTCATCGGCGGTGTAACCTTTCCATCGGATTAAATACTGCAACTGACCATGGTGTATCCGGGAGTTGAGTATAGCTGAGATCTCATATACACTTTCATCGACGACCACCGGAGGGGTTGGCTGGTCAGATGTATGTTGTCTGGTGGAGAGATAGGGCTTCAAAAGAGAAACATGGAATGTGGGATGCACAGGTATCTCAGGAGGAAGAGCCAACGTGACGGCATTTTCATTTATTAGTTTAGTAATCTCGTAGGGTCCTATGTATAGTTGGGAGAATTTCTTTGATGGAGTCTTCAGTTTTAAGTATTTTGTTGAGAGCCATACCTTATCTCCTATAAGGTAAGAAGGGGGCTTACGTCTCTTAGAGTCATAATACTTTTTATGGGTTTGCTGAGCCAGCTTGATATTATCCTTGAGGAATACGACAATGTCCGATAAGGTACTGGAAGTATCGTCCACATGTGGAGATGTGGTATTGAGATGTGGGTAGAGATGGAAGGTCGGATGATATCCGTAGTTTGCATAAAATGGTGAACATTTTATGGAGGAGTTTAAGGTGTTATTGTACGCGAACTCTGCCATAGGTATGTTACTCTCCCAATCATCTTGTTGGTGGGAGCAGTAACAACGTACATACTGCTCTATCCATTGGTTGACTCTCTCCGTTTGTCCGTTAGTTTGTGGATGGAAAGCCATGCTATATCGGTGGTTTATTTTCAATATGGAGCACAAGTGTCTCCAACATCTGGAAGTGAATTGTGAGCCCCTGTCAGAAACTATGATCGAAGGCAAGCCATGGAGACGTACAACATGTTTTAGGAAGAGGGCTGCGGTTTCCAAAGCTGTGGGTAGTTTGTGGTGTGGAATAAAGTGGGCCATCTTAGTGAGGAAGTCCACCACTACCATGATAGTGTTGGAATGATTAGACTCTGGTAGCTCCACAATGAAATCCAAACCCAAGGCCTTTCGGGTATCGGAAGTGGTTGGAGTTCGCCAAAAGGTTTGGATCTGTCAGACTTGGATACTGCACAAACCTGACAAGACTTGATGTATGAATCCACAGTTCGCTGGAGGTTCGGCCACCAGAAGTTTCTTGTAATGAGTTTGCTGGTTTTGCGAATACCTGAGTGGCCAGCGAGCGGAGAGTCATGGTGTTCTTGGAGAATTTCCTGTCTTAATGTAGGTGGAACATATATTTTGCCATACACATGATTGATACCTCTGGAATCGGGATGCTGTAGGTGTTTAGATAGAGTGCTGTCAGCATGTTGGTGAGCCCGTAGGGTAGAGGAAGCAAGACTAGAGAATCCCAGAAAATGATGGGGGTTTAGGATACTTGAGTGCTGGGTAGAGAAGCTTGGACGTTGTAAGTATCTGGATAGAGAATCTGCCTTCCCGTTTTTGCTTCCAGGTCGGTAGGTGATCTGAAAATTAAACCTTGTAAAGAACAAACTCCAACGAGCTTGTCGGGCTGAGAGCGTTTTACACGTCTGAAGGTATTCCAAATTCCTATGGTCAGTGTAGATGAGAATCGGGAGGATGGTTCCTTCCAATAGGTGCCTCCAATGTTCCAGAGCTGACTTGATAACCAGGAGTTCCTTCTCCCCGATAGCATAATTGTGTTCGGCGGGCGTCATTAGCCTAGAGTAGAAGGCTACAGGATGTATGGGCTCTGTAGGGGATTTACGCTGTGATAAAATTGCCCCCAGGGCGTACTCCGAAGCGTCAACCTCCAGAATGAACTGGAGTGTTGTATCCGGGAACCGAAGAATGGGAGCTGTGGTGAAACTGTGCTTGAGAGAACAGAAGGCCTTCTCTGAATCCGAATCCCAGAGGAACTGCTTATGGGAACCAGTAAGAGTACTGAGGGGTTTTGCAATCTTGGAGAAACTTTTGATGAACTTTCGATAGAAGTTAGCGAAACCAAGGAACCTTTGAACATCCTTTTTACAGCGAGGTGTAGGCCACTTGAGTATAGCTTCAATCTTATCGTTTTCCATCTTAACACCTGATTAAGAAATGTTGTAACCTAGGAAGGTTAGTTCATTGGAATGAAATGAACACTTCTCCAACTTAGCATATGAGTGGTGAGTCCTAAGTCTGCCCAAAACCCAACGGACATGCTTTTTATGTTCTTCTATGGAGTTAGAGTAAATAAGGATGTCGTCCAAATAAATGACTACACATACGTCCAATAAATCCCTGAAGACATCATTGATAAAGTATTGGAACGTAGCAGGGGCGTTGCACAGCCCGAATGGCATCACCAAATACTCATAAAGTCCATATCTTGTGCGGAAAGCGGTGAGCCACTCATTTGTCAAAAACATCCTGGAAATCCTGATATTCAAGGGGGATTGCTGGGTTTGATACATGTAGTATATTCTGTTGGGGGTAACAGGTATCAGTGCAGTAAGTAGAATTCAAGTCCACTTGTAAGGTTTGCCAGCAGATTGAGGGCTGATGTTGTTGCAACCATGACAAACCCAACACTATAGGAAATAAAGGGGAAGGAATGACATCAAAGCATAACAATTCAGTGTGCCCCTTACCTATAGTGACCCTAAGAGGAACGGTGTGATGTGTGATGGGACCAGAGCTCACCAAGGTACCATCAATAACACGTAGAGACACGGGTACTGCTTTCACACACAATGGAATTTTATTTTTATTTACAAGAGATAAGTCGATGAAGTTTGCATAGGCTCCAGAATCAATGATTGCTTCCGCCTGAAGGGCCTGGAGGTCCCACTGCAAGGACAAGGGGAGAGTACAGTAAGCAGCATCAAACACCTTGTTTGTTAAACAATTCCTAGTGACTGTCAACTTACTTCTTTTCTGACGTTGGAGCAGAGGGCAGTTCTTTACTGGATGAGTAGGAGATGTGCAATACATACAGAGGTCCTTCTGCTGTCTGCGGTGTCTTTCTTCGAGTGTGAGTGGGCCTTTTGTGAAGCCAATCTCCATGGGAACAGTGGAATCTTTTGTACCGTGGGAAGTTGAAGTCATTCTTAGTGGAGCTTCTGACTGTTGTCTTTCTGAACGTCTCTCTCTGATTCTGCGATCTATCTGTATGGAGAGGTTCATGATGCCTTCCAAGGTATTGGGCAATTCAGTACGGGCTAGCTCATCCTTCAGGATATCAGATAGTCCCAAAGGATACTGATTCCGTAGCGCAACCTCACTCCATTCAGAGTCTTTGATGTACAGTTTGAATTCTGAGAGACATTCCTCCACTGGACGTCTGCCCTGTCTGAGGGAACGCATCTTGGCTTCCGCCATGAGCTGTTTTTGAGTATCTTCGTAGAGCAAGCTCATTTGTGTAAAGAAATCAGTCAGGGAAGTGAGGGTCGGATCATTATTTTCGAATAAATTATCAGCCCAAATCCTGGCTTCACCAGACAGAAAGGATATCACTGTCATAACCTTTAGTCCCTCTGTTTGATATGTCCTTGGGCGCATCTGAAACAGAAGATAACAGGCATTCCTGAATTGCCTGAAATTCTTCCTGTCACCTGAGAATCTTTCGGGTAAGCAGACTTGAGGTTCTGGTGTGTTATCCCTTAAAGCTGCCCTCAGGTTGTCATTTTGCAGTTGGAGCTCTCTGAAAGCCTGTGAGAGTTGATCCACACGTTGTGTGAGGTTATACACGACATTGGGGAGGTCTGCTGGATCCATTATTAGGGCCAATTAATATGTCAGGTGCTGTGAGGTACGAGATCTGTATACAGTGAATCTCAACTGCAGACCAGGTATGAGTATACAGGATAAGGTATTATAGGGAGACTCCTGTTATCTTTTTACAGGAGATAGTCAGGCTGCAGTTAGCAAGAGAGCAGTGGTTAAGAGGTTAACTGCAATGTGAAGGGAAGCGTGCCTTTTCCAGAGTAGTTGGCTAACACAGGCTTAAGTATAGTTCAGAGGCTAGTCGCCTTATATAACAGCTAGGAGGAGGCTGAAGACTCACTGAGGGAGCTGGTATTAATCTTGAATCAAGGTAATAGTAACAGTGATTTCACAAGAGAATCCATTGTAACTGTTAGAGGACAGGTGCTTGGAGCTGCAGCGGCAGCGTGTGTGGAGAGAGGAGAGGTGCTTGGTGCTGCAGCGGCAGTGTCTGTGGAGGGTGTGAGCGGTCAGACCAATCAGAATGCTGGAACTGCTGACAGGCTGTGTGCACGCTTAGCGCACTGAGAGCGGACGGCTGGGAGCCGCGAGAGACAGGAAGAGGCTGGAAGCAAAGTAGCCGGTAACAGGTTCTGAGTTCGTAGCAATCACAGCTACTATGACAGCGGTTTAAGCGGTTGTTAAGGTAAGGTGTTGGCAGTTGAAACAACTGTGGTGTCCTGAACTGGGTTAAATTAGGTGGCAATGCCCAGGTAGAATGCAGTCCGTTTTGCTAACTACTTCCAGTCAGATGGGTGAAATGGAGGATAAAGCACTTAGCAAGTGCACGGATAATAAACTTGAAGCTTGGTAAAATTTATCTTTTGCAGAGTGATAGCAGAGCCTGCATCAAGGTAGCTTGTTCAGTAACACAACCAAATTAATTGGCAGGTGGAAGGGGGAGGAGTAGCCTTATGAAGGTTTTGTTTAAAGGTACATACACTCAAACAGGTACCTGACAATACCCTTAGCCTAATAAGCAACTAATTCACTTTTATTTTTCCCTTGTTAACCAATATGTTCCTGTGATAATATATACTGTATATATATATGACTATGTTGCCCTGTGACACTAAAACCTGCCTACTTAGTAGTTGCTTCCTATCAAATTTATTTTTGTACCTTCTCCCCAGCCCATAATGAACCTCTTAGTTCCTAATCTACATATCCTATTTATTATATCCACCTTACCACCCCCCCCCCCAATAGCAATAAACATCCTATTTTAGGAGGGCTAACTACCCGGCTTATCTTTTCTATGCCATACCCTAATTAAGCTTTATCTATAAACTACCAGATGTTAATACCGAGAACTATACTGTAAACCTAATTACTCTTTCTTTTTATGGTAACTCTTACATTATAACATAGTGTTGTCATTAATTACCTTATCTGGTTTAGTAAATTAGTAAATGAGTAGTCCTATGGATTCTTTATTATTTTTTAGTTAATACCCTTCCTGTCCTGTGCTGTAATTCCCTTGGGATATCTAATTGTTATTAACCCGAAATTCATGGACAAGCACAGAATATAATGTTTTATAGTAATAACATGTTGAATCTATGGGACTCATAACATTTTAAGGAAAATATTCCACAAATTAATAAAGAGAAAAAACCCAACAGTATAGACATTTAGGAAAATTGTTAACAGGTCATAATTAAGATTTGAAACAGTATGTGATTATTGTATGGATAAGGCCTTGTTGGTTCTTTGAATATTTTACTTTGTATTCTGTCCAGTATACTAATGTTTTACTCCTACCCTGCATGGTAGGATAACATGTCTCGTGTTTGTCTGTAGTGATGTCCCGAACTGTTCGCCCGCGAATGGTTCACAACGAACATAGCTTGTTCGCGTTCGCGTTTGCGGTCGAACACATGGCGATGTTCAATCCGCCCCTATGTGTCATCATTGAGGAAACTTTGACCCTGTATGTCACAGCCGTCTGACACATTAGAGCCAATCAACATCAGACACTCCCTCACAGACCCTCCCAGCTACTCGGAATCTGCCATTTTAGACTCATAACGACCTTGCTTTCTTAATGAGAGGACGTGTTGTGTTTTTGCTCCTGACATTAATAGGAAAAACATAGCTAGGCTAGTGTATTTAGTGTCCACTACAGTCCAGAAGGACTATACTCATCTTAGCATTTGCCTGGCTTTCAGGCTGCGTGTTTAAGGCTCACAGCATATGCTGTGATTACTGCCACCACTGATATCTCCCTAACAACATTAGTTTAAATTTAACTAACCAAAAATGTTAATTATTTTGCTAGTGTAATTTTTTTCATTTTCTATCAGGCCTGTGTCACACAGCATATACTCTGGTTCATTGCTCTGTGCCAGCCACCAGTGTTAATATCAGTTTAATACATTATTTTAAATTTTAAATTTTTTATTAAATCATTTTTCTAGTGTAATCTAATTACATTTTCTATCAGGCCTGTGTCTGTCAGGCTCACTCAGCATTAATATACCTCATTTTTTTTTCAGTCTTTTGGTTAATTGGTCTGTGCCAGGCAGCCACCACTCATATCTTCTTCACCTTAATTTAAATATAAAAAAAAAAGTTTAAATTTGTTTGATAGTGTAATCTAATATAATTTTCTATCAGGCCTGTGTGTTTTGCTGACATACAGAGCCTACTGTGTTTACTTCTGCTGCCCTCCCTAGTTTATGAGCCACGACTCATATGTGTTTAACCTTTTTTTAATTTCCCGCCCCAAAAAATAATTTAAATCATTTTTCTAGTGTAATCTAATAGTATTTTCTATCAGGCGTGTGTGTATCTGACTTACAGAGCCTACTGTTTTTAATAGCTGCCCTTCCAAGGCTATCAGCCATGACTCATATGTATGTGCTTAACCTTTTTCTTTAAATTCCTAAAAAAGTCTTTAAATCATTATGCTAGTGTAATCTAATTTTATTTTCTATCAGGCCTGTGTCTAACTGTCTGACTTACACAGCATACTGTTGTTAATTGCTGCCCTACGTAGCAGCCAGCCAGTGCGACCACTCATATGTGCATTGCACTTCTTAACATAATTTTAATATTAAAATCTAAAATTTTAAAATATTTTGCTAGTGTAATCTAACTTAATTTTCTATCAGGCCTGTGTTTTTGTCACTTACACAACATACTGTGTTAAATTGCTGCCCTACCTACCATCCACGACTCATATCTGCCTGCCTGTGTGCCAGGCCCAACTAGCCAGTTAGTGGCACCAATCATAATTCTTGTAACAGTATCAAAAAAATTAAAATTCATAATTTTTTGGACTGCAAATATTCAGTCTACTAGTGCCATTGAATTGCAGTTTCCTCCTGTATGGCAGCCTGTGCGCCACGCACAAACTAGCCAATTAGTGCCACCAATCCTAGTTGTTGTAAAAGTATTGTTAATCTTTAAAATTCCAAATTGATCGCTTGTGATTCCTCAGTTTGCTCGTGCCATTGAATTGCACTTTCCTCCTGCCTGCCAGCGTGTTTTCCAGGCCCAACTAGCCAATTAGTGGAACCAATCATAATTCTTGTAACAGTATATAAAAAAATAAAAATCATAATTTTTTGGACTGCAAATATTCAGCCTCCTAGTGCCATTGAATTGCATTTACCTCCTGCCTGCCAGCCTGTGTGCCAGGCCGTCTTGCCAACTATTTACACCAATCATAATTGTTGTCACAGTATTGTTACTAATTACAATTAAAAAAAAATTTGATTGTTGATCTTAATCCTCAGTTTGCTTGTGCCATTGAATTGCACTTTTCTACTGCCTTCCAAGCCTGTGTGCCAGGCCTACTTTCAAAATATTTACACCAATCATATTTGTTGTCACAGTATTCTTAATAATTAAAAATTTAAATTTTTGGTAATAGTTGTTCTGAATCCTCAGTTCGCTCGTGCCATTGAATTGCACTTTCCTCCTGCCTTGCAGCCTGCTGTGTGCCAGGCCCACCTAGCCAATTATTCCCAGCAATTATATTTCTTTTAACAGTATTGCAAAAATTGTCAATCATCACTGTTTTGACTGTCAGTATTCAGTCTCCTAGTGTCCTTGAATTGCATTTACCTCCTGCCTGCCAGCCTTTTGTGCTATGTAATCTATGTATCTATCTATCAAATCTATCTATCTCGTGGTTGTGCAAGTGGACTGTTTGCGGTTGATTGCGGTGCGTAACACTTGGAGTTTGCTCTGTCACTGTGATGCGGCCGTAACCATTACACTACCTGATAGATACGACATCATAACTGATGTTTTAAAGCACGTTATTGCAAACAATTTGGGAATGTTAGTTGATTTAGGCCCTTTATGGGTTAAAAGCAGACTCTGCATAAACTATGTATTTTTCCATGGGAGTTTTGCCATGGATCCCCCTCCAGCATGCCACAGTCCAGGTGTTAGTACCCTTGAAACAACTTTTCGATCACTATTGTGGCCAGAAAGAGTCCTTGTAGGTTTTAAAGTTCGCCTGCCTATTGAAGTCAATGGCGGTTCACGGAAGTTCGAGTCCGCCATTCGCGAACCGAAAAAAAAAGGTTCACGACATCACTATTTGTCTGTACTGTTGGTTATAAATAATAGTTAAAAAAAAAAAAGTCTAGGGTTAACACAGTCAATAATGTAGGGTGCGTTATTGTTGATTAGTGTCTGAAGCGTGGTATGCGGAAAACACTATTTTGGAGAATGGATGCACTAAAGTTAATGTGGTGAATGTTTATGCTGGCATTAATTATGAGTCTGACTGTGGAATCTTTGCTAAGGATAACACTATTTCAGTATTCGTCTTGCAGAAAATAATTTTTATGTTAAAGGGACAGTCAAGTCCAAATTTTTTTTTCATGTTTCAAATAGGGCATGTCATTTTAAACAATTTTCCAATTTACTTTTATCACCAATTTTGCTTTGTTCTCTTGGTATTCTTAGTTGAAAGCTAAACCTAGGAGGTTCATATGCTAATTTCTTAGATCTTGAAGGCCGCCTCTAATCTAAATGCATTTTGATAGTTTTTCACCACTAGAGGGCATTCGTTCACGTTTTTTTTATATAGATAACATTGAGCTCATGCACGTGAATTTACCATGGAGACAGCTCTGTTTGGCTAAAATGCAAGTCTGTCAAAAGAACTGAAATAAGGGGGAAGTCTGCTGAGGCTTAGATACAAGGTAATTAAGGAGGTAAAATGCAAAACTGGGGACTTGGTAATAAAGGAATTATCTATCTTTTAAAACAACAAAAATTCTGGCGTTGACTGTCCCTTTAAGGTTTGGATAGTTGGGAGCAACCAAAGAATGGAAATGTTCTCAAAAATGCTTTTGAATCCCCTTATGTAGGTCTATACTTAATAAAATGCTTTAACCAATGACATGATTCCCATTTCCCTCTTTTGCTGAGCTTAATAATATATTTTGAATTCATAGATGATTTACAACACATACAGCAAATACTTTATTCTATATGTGTTATTATTTTTTTCAGCTTGCATTACTTTTGAAATATTTGGAAATAGTAGTTACCACTAGGCTTTTCGCTGGAAAACAGTGCTCTATACGGGTATGCAATAAATGCCTGAAGCATATCCCTTGTTGTGATTTAATCTTCAGTAGATATCATTTAATAGTTTTTTTTTTTCAGTTAAAGTGTCAGCAGTATTTGGAATCCAATATGCTGTAGTGGCCAGTCCAGTCTATGGGGTTAAGGACGTCAGTTTTACACTTTTATCTTGTCAACAGCTCTGCAAAGACACTAGTCCTCAAGGCTAAAACAAGCAAAAGATAATGAATGTGAATGGCAAAGGAAGAAAGAGAAATTGATTATACAGTTCATCTAGGAATAAACCAAGATTAGACCTAGCGTGATCAGATAGCTAAAGACAACAGACTGTGCAACACATGAATCTTCTTCACTCTTTTAGACTGTTAAGCAGTACCATAACGCTGTAGGGCTGTAAAATGCTACAGAATAGTTTAACATTAAGTATAAATATTGTAGAGCTGCTTAAAAATACTTTAGTGTTATAAAATATTAGGGCCAGATGCATGCAAGCGATATTAGCACTCCACTTTGTCATACCAGAGCACAATTATGTGTGCTGGTATTACAAGTTACACGAGAGCGCACTTCCATAGGCTCCTATGGGAGCTTCATTCTGATGCCATCTCTCACAGAGAAGGGGGGTAAGTAGCGCAGCCATGGGCAGCATTTTAAAATATATATGTTTATGAATATATACATATATATATATATATATATATATATATATATATATATATATATATATATATATATATATATATTTCCACTGTGTATCTGCACTCACAATTCAAAGATAGTCAGCAACCAGGGTGCTCAGTCAAAATTTCAATAAGTATCAACACTGAATCCAGTGAGTGCAGTCCCTACTTGTTGATATATATATATATATATATATATATATATATATATATATATATATATATATATATATATATATATATATGTGTGTGTGTTAATATGTGTATATAAGCATATACATATATATATATATATATATATATATATATATATATATATATATATATATATATATATATATATGTTAATATGTGTATATAAGCATATACATATATATTTATGTGTTAATATGTGTATATAAGCATATACATATATATTTATGTGTTAATATGTGTATATAAGCATATACATATATATTTATGTTAATATGTGTATATAAGCATATACATATATATTTATGTTAATATGTGTATATAAGCATATACATATATATTTATGTTAATATGTGTATATAAGCATATACATAAATATTTATGTGTTAATATGTGTATATAAGCATATACATATATATTTATGTTAATATGTGTATATAAGCATATACATATATATTTATGTTAATATGTGTATATAAGCATATACATATATATTTATGTGCTAATATGTGTATATAAGCATATACATATATATTTATGTTAATATGTGTATATAAGCATATACATAAATATTTATGTGTTAATATGTGTATATAAGCATATACATATATAATATATATTTATGTTAATATGTGTATATAAGCATATACATATATATTTATGTTAATATGTGTATATAAGCATATACATATATATTTATGTTAATATGTTTATATAAGCATATACATATATATTTATGTTAATATGTGTATATAAGCATATACATATATATTTATGTTAATATGTGTATATAAGCATATACATATATATTTATGTGCTAATATGTGTATATAAGCATATACATATATATTTATGTTAATATGTGTATATAAGCATATACATATATATTTATGTTAATATGTTTATATAAGCATATACATATATATTTATGTTAATATGTGTATATAACCATATACATATATATTTATGTTAATATGTGTATATAAGCATATACATATATATTTATGTTAATATGTGTATATAGCCATATACATATATATTTATGTGTTAATATGTGTATATAAGCATATACATATATATTTATGTTAATATGTGTATATAAGCATATACATATATATTTATGTGCTAAAATGTGTATATATACATATATATTTATGTGCTAATATGTGTATATATACATATATATTTATGTTAATATGTGTATATAAGCATATACATAAATATTTATGTGTTAATATGTGTATATAAGCATATACATATATATTTATGTTAATATGTGTATATAAGCATATACATATATATTTATGTTAATATGTGTATATAAGCATATACATTTATATATATATATATATATATATATATATATATATATATATATCTATATATATATATATATATATATATTTATATATATGTGTGTGTATATTAGCATATACATATATATTTATGTTAATATGTGTATATAACCATTGACATATATATTTATGTGTTAATATGTGTATATAAGCATATACATATATATTTATGTGTTAATATGTGTATATAAGCATATACATATATATTTATGAGTTAATATGTTTATATAAGCATATACATATATATTTATGTTAATATGTGTATATAAGCATATACATATATATTTATGTGTTAATATGTGTATATAAGCATATACATATATATTTATGTGTTAATATGTGTATATAAGCATATACATATATATTTATGTGTTAATATGTGTATATAAGCATATACATATATATTTATGTGTTAATATGTGTATATAAGCATATACATATATATTTATGTGTTAATATGTATATAAGCATTAGGGCTGCACCGATACCGATACTAGTATTGGTATCAGTGCAGATACCAAGTATTTGCATGAGTACTTGTACTCATGCAAATGCACCAATACTTAAACAGACACCTCCACTTCCTACCCATACGCCATCTTGTGGCGTTTTTCAAACTGCATGTTCCCATTTCATTTTATATACAGCTGGAAGCCTTAGCCTACCTGGGTTAGATCACTGTACATCATTCAGACAAAACCCTGAAGTAGTTGGCAGTTAATAAACTGAGATTTCCTGCTCTGGCTAAAATGGCCCAAAATATCTTTCTGCCCCATGCAGTAGTAAGTGAAAGACTGTTCAGCTTAGCATCAAATGTTCTTACTGATGAAAGAAAGACTTATAGCTGAACATGCAGGGATGCTTCTGTTCCTTAATAAGAACTTGCCACTAAATTTTGAAAAATTATTTTAATTGCTAGATTGCCTGTTATACTGATAGTTCTCATCTTGAACAATTGTGCTCAAAACATACTGTACTCTGAGGAACATCTTTAGCCAGGGCTGGACTAGGAATAAAAAGCAGCCCTGGAAAAATATGAAGACCAGCCCTATCTTCTGTTGAGTCAGTAGAATGCAAATGCCCAATTTTTCTCAAATGGGATTACTGGGACACTCCTTCCCCAATGTTTTTTTTTTTCAGAATTAAATTATATTACTTTTTATTAAAAATAGAAAAAATCACTTAGCGCCTACTACTAAAAAACCCTTAGCTCTGATGGGTGACCCCTAGTAGTCAGATACGTACAGGAAAATCAGAAAATATCAAAGCCGGCAGGGATTTTATTCAAATTATTGAACAGTTTATGAACAATTCTTCAAGCATAGTTTGTTGGACTGTTTATAAACAATCTTGAAACAGTTTGAAACAATCTTGTGGACACAGCTAGTGTTCCTAGAATAGATATTATACAAATTCGTATATATATAGTTGATGGATCCACAAAAAGCAGTTTGGATATAAAACCCAAATAGTAAAACAAACGATCCTATAACAGTGTCACCTGCTAGAGATATGACACAATAGGATAGATAGGGTAATTTGAACAATCTAACTCACTCCAGATATAGCTTCCTTCACTAGTGTAGTCTTCTCACAAGTGACTACACCAAAAGTTTTTGAAAAAAAGATAAAATAGTGGGGTAGGAAGGGGCGCTGGACCGCAAACGGGAAATGTATATAACTTAAGACCTTTGCATTAATTTATATTTAGTTGGGGTCGAGAATACCAATAATAAATCTTATATGAGGTGTGATGGTAAAATAAAATAATATAATATAATAATCTTCTGTCTTTTAGTTGGGGTAGAGAATACCAATAATATGAGGTTCAAGGTGTGATGATAAAATAAATTTGTATAATAATCTTCTATCTTTGCAGTGATAATACAAAGTGTGCTGCGTATAAAGCTACTTAGTGAAAGTGTTAATGAAAGTGTTAATCTTTTAGTTAGGGTAGGGAATACCAACAATATAAGGTTCAGGTGTGATGATAAAAATAAAATACAATAGTATAATAATCTTCTATCTTTTTCAGTGATAGTATAAAGTGTGCTGCGTAGAAAGCTACTTAGTGAAAGTGTTAATAAAATTTAAAACATGCTAATTTCTCCTTGTTTATGTAGGGCAAAAGATGATGTTCAATCGTGAGAGTAAATAGGTGTGAAATTAGTGTTAGAGCAGTATAAGTTTAAAGTGACTCTATGTTACCAGGTAGATCTTCTGTGTATATAGTATACGTGCGGTGGGGATGATAATTGTTGTAGTGAAAAGTTGAGGTGCATAAAAATAAATATAGTTAAATATAGTTGTGAGTAAATTAGTAATGAGAACTAGGGATTCCTCACAAGTTTTAGATTTTGAGTAGAAAATATGGATCCTGATTTAAAAATGAAAAAAGGGAGAGTAAGCAGATCAATGTAATAATGTTAATTTATTAACACCTTAACGACCGAGGACTTGCAGGGTACGTCCTCAAAATAAAGGCAGTTAACGCCTGAGAACGTACCCTGCACGTCCTCGGTGTGGAAAGCAGCTGGAAGCGATCCTGCTCACTTCCAGCTGCTTTCCGGTTATTGCAGTGATGCCTCGATATGGAGGCATCCTGCAATAACCGTTTTAAGCCATCCGGTGCAGAGAGAGCCACTCTGTGGCCCTCTCTGCACCGGAGATCGGTGGCTTACTGCGTTGGTGGGTGGGAGCCGGACCGGGAGGCGGGTGGCGGCCATCGATGGCCCTTCGTGATGTGGAGGGGGGCGGGATCGTGGGCGGGGAGGCCAGGGGGCGCGCACTGATGCGCGCACGTGCACGGGAGGGTGGGGGCGGGCACGTGCACGGGGAGGGAGCGGGTGGGATCCGCTACACTACAGAAAAAAATTGTAGGAAAATTAGAAAAAAATTGCAAAAAATAAATAAATCAAATTAAGAAAAAAACATCAGTTAGGTGGTGGGTGTTGGGCTGTGGGGAGGGGGAAGCTACACTACAGAAAAACCGGGTAAAAAATAAAACATATTTTTTTGCAAACTGGGTACTGGCAGACAGCTGCCAGTACCCAAGATGGCCCCCAATAAGGCAGAGGGGAGGGTTAGAGAGCGGTTTTGGGGGGATCAGGGAGGTTGGGGGCTAAGGGGGGGATCCTACACAGTAGCATATGTAAATATGCTAAAAAAAAATGTAAAAAATTGGCGGGGACAATTGTGGGGTGGGGGAGGGAAGGGAGCTGTTTGGGAGGGATCAGGTGGGAGGCTGATCTCTACACTAAAGCTAAAATTAACCCTGCAAGCTCCCTACAAACTCCCTAATTAACCCCTTCACTGCTATCCATAATACACGTGTGAGGCGCAGCAGCATTTAGCGGTCTTCTAATTACCAGAAAGCAACGCCAAAGTCATATATGTCTGCTGTTTCTGAACAAAGGGGATCCCAGAGAAGCATTTACAACCATTTGTGCCATAATTGCACAAGCTGTTTGTAAATCATTTCAGTGAGAAACCTAAAATTGTGAAAAATTTAACGTTTTTTTTTATTTGATCGCATTTGGCGGTGAAATGGTGGCATGAAATATACCAAAATTGGCCTAGATCAATACTTGGGGTTGTCTACTACACTACACTAAAGCTAAAATTAACCCTACAAGCTCCCTAATTAACCCCTTAACTGCTGGGCATAATACATGTGTGGTGCGCAGTGGCATTTAGCGACCTTCTAATTACCAAAAAGCAACGCCAAAGCTATATATGTCTGCTATTTCTGAACAAAGGGGATCCCAGAGAAGAATTTACAACCATTTATGCCATAATTGCACAAGCTGTTTGTAAATAATTTCAGTGAGAAACCGAAAGTTTGTGAAAAAATTTGTGAAAAAGTGAACGATTTTTTGTATTTGATCGCATTTGGCGGGGGAATGGTGGAATGAAATATACCAAAATTGGCCTAGATCAATACTTTGGGATGTCTACTAAAAAAAAATATATACATGTCAAGGGATATTCAGCGATTCCTGAAAGATATTAGTGTTCTAATGTAACTAGCGCTAATTTTGAAAAAAAAATGGTTTGGAAATAGCAAAGTGCTACTTGTATTTATGGCCCTATAACTTGCAAAAAAAGCAAAGAAGATGTAAACATTGGGTATTTCTAAACTCAGGACAAAATTTAGAAACTATTTAGCATGGGTGTTTTTTGGTGGTTGTAGATATGTAACAGATTTTTGGGGTCAAAGTTAGAAAAAGTGTGTTTTTTTTCCATTTTTCCTCATATTTTATAATTTTTTTTATAGTAAATTATAAGATATGATAAAAATAATGGTATCTTTAGAAAGTCCATTTAATGGCGAGAAAAACGGTATATAATATGTGTGGGTATAGTAAATGAGCAAGAGGAAAATTACAGCTAAACACAAACACCGCAAAAATGTGAAAATAGCCTTGGTCCCAAACAGACAGAAAATGGAAAAGTGCTGTGGTCATTAAGGGGTTAAGTGAGTTCATACTAAGAAATAAAAATTCCTTAAAAACACTAGTAGCAGTAAAATATTAAACAACAGTAATGTTCTAAAAAATTAGATTCTAAAAACTTAATAACACCGGTGTTATAAATGCATTAAAAACTACAATTCTAATTTAAAACTACAATTCTGATTGAAAAGACTCCAATAGCTACTAATATGTTAGGAGATGGACATATAATAAAGTGAAAACTAGTGGAGGCATAGGTTGATACAGTAACAATAAACCACTGCAGATTGATAAGAGTAGTTAGCTTTCATACACCAGTATGAACCAATGGTAAAAACAATGATAGGCCTTTTCTGTGTTGATAGTCTGTAACAGGTGTTTCAAAGTGGCGTGTGTCTTGTTAAACACAGTGTTGCAAGCTTTAATTAGAGGGCTTTTCCAAGCATAGGTTGATACAGTAACAATAAACCATTGCAGATTGATAAGTATATTTAGCTTTCATACACCAGTATGAACCAATAGTAAAAAACAATGATAAGCCTTTTCTGTATTGATAGTCTGTAATGAGTGTTTTCAAAATGCTGTGTGTCTTATTAAACACAGTGTTGCAAGCTTTAATTAGAGGGCTTTTCCTAGCAGGTGTTTACCCACAGTCTTTCCTTTTTTTGTGGTTCCTTTAAAAGTTCCCAATTAGAGATGTCACACAGTACCTTTATGTATAAAAAAACTCTCCTCTGTATATTCTTACTTTTCCTGTCAGCGTTTAATATATCAGCTGTCCGGTTCGGCAATAGAGTCACGTGGGTTCTTTGTGACTAATCAGAGGGTCTCCTTGTTTAGATTAAGTGAACACTCATTCCTTTAAATATTTTTCAGTATGTGGCTCCTCTCGCTGTACAATAACTAACAGGGATTTCTTATTTCAAACCTCCTGTTAGAGACAACGGTCCTGGGTGACAGTCAACATGTTTAGGTCAAATATAGGCCTTATTCAAGATTTGAAAAAGGTCTATATTTGACCGAAATGCGTTGACTGGTAAGTGGCATTCCAATTTATATATTCATTTGAAAAACCATCTGCACTATTATTATTTCTTTCGGCAGAAGGATTATATACCTGGGTGACGCTGGAGCTGCAAATCGTCTACTGACGCTGAAGCCCAATCCCCGCTACAGGCAATAATACTTCACATAGACTGTTTATTCACAAAAAGAGGAATATTCTTTATCTGGAGCACTTTATAACTGATTATTGATTTAAATATCTCACAATTAATTTTGCTTGTCATTATTTTTTCGGCTGCAATCATGCTGGTCACTAGCGAAATTTGAGGAATTAACTTTTATTGATTTGCACTTCTCATGGACTCACATGTTAAAATTGGGAGAACATTTTTTGTTTCTATTTTTGTTTAAGTTGTGTTTTTTATTTGCTTTCCGTCTTGCATATATTTTTGAATTTTTTTGGTTTGGAATATTGTTTAGCATTGTGTTCACATCATCTTCACTTAATTTTATATATGGGACTGTCAAAGTAGCAACAATCGAATTTCATTGTCGTTATTTCACTAGCCAATTTTTTCCACCTACACGAATTTCATTGTCGTTATTTCACTAGCCAATTTTTTCCACCTACACGAATTTCATTGTCTTAATTTCACTAGTCAACAATTTTTTCACCTACACAAATTTTAGCTTAAATTTAGCACCAAGTCCATCCCATCCCATCCCGCTAGCGGAGGAACGGTCATTGGATCCCGTGAGAGGTACAGTGGATCGGTCTAATTCTGTCAACCCACAGCACACAAGGAATCAGCACGGGTTAGGGCTAAACCCCATTATAACCAGCTTAGTATTCTAGAAGACATCCACGTTATGGTCTAGTTATGTGGGGACTTTAGTAGGAACCTACCCAGTTTTCATAAAAGCAACCTTTATAATAACCGTATTTCTGCGGGATACTATAGCAGGTAACACTGCTATAGGTTAATTTGTGTTATTGTATATCCGGAGCGCTTCCAAATACAATATTTAGAGTTACCAACAACCAGTCTGATAACTACAGCAGGTGAAATTGTTATAGGTTTGCTGGTCTTACTGTTTAACTGAGTGTTTTATTAACTGCATTGATTTTAAATAACTGCACTGTTTTTAATTAACTGCATTGTTTTACTGTCCTATTGAGTGTTTTTAAAATAACCGGATTAGAGTTACTAATACCGGACTGGTTCCTATTGTGTGATATCTCTAGCAGGTGACACTGTTATAGGATCGTTTGTTTTACTATTTGGGTTTTATATCCAAACTGCTTTTTGTGGATCCATCAACTATATATATACGAATTTGTATAATATCTATTCTAGGAACACTAGCTGTGTCCACAAGATTGTTTCAAACTGTTTCAAGATTGTTTATAAACAGTCCAACAAACTATGCTTGAAGAATTGTTCATAAACTGTTCAATAATTTGAATAAAATACTTCATTTTACAAAGTTGTGAATAAATTGGTCTCACATTTTGAACCCTGCCGGATAGCTGGCGCTTTGATATTTTCTGATTTTACTTTGTATTAAACACAAATGTCAGATTGATGTTATTTAGGCATCCTACGACCCAATTGCATCCAATAATCACCCCTTTAAATTGTAGCTGTCCAGCCCCAAATGCTGCAGCTGATATTTATTGCTGTTATTATTAATATATTTTATTGTAATATTTTTTATTTATAAACATGTTCTGTGAACTTTGTGATAACAATCAAATAAAACTGTTTAATTATTTCAAAATATCTTTTGAGTTACAATTCATAATTATAAAGAAGCTATCTTAAATCATTAGTCTGTATTGTGCTTGGTAAACAGTCATATGACATTAAAAAAAAGGTATTGGTATTTGGTATCGGTGAGTATTGGAAAAAAAGTATTGGTACTTGTACTCGGTCATAAAAAAATTGTATTGGTGCAACCCTAATAAGCATATACATATATATTTATGTTAATATGTGTATATAAGCATATACATATATATTTACATTTCGGTCTATGGGAACACATAGTTCCCATATACTGCAATGTAAAGGCACTTTTCAGTTCAGTTATTTTTTCAAACACCCCACTCCCACAAACTTTAAGGCCCCAAAACAGCATAGTGCAGTTTTTTTAATTAAAAAAGCTACTTTTTTCATTAAAAACTACAATGTTCTCCATTTTGAGGGCATTTGGGGCACTTTTAGAAAATTAACCAGAGATCTAAACTCTTGTTAATTTTCGGAGCGATAATTGCTGCTGCGAGCTCGCAGTAGCAATAACCAGACACTTGTAAAGGTTGGTTAATTAATTATTTTGCTCCTCCAAACGGGCAATTTTGCCTATTTGCTGGAGCACAATAATTTAGCACTCCACTTGTAATCTAGCCCTTAATATATAAAATAATTTTATTGGGAAGAACATATTAGTGTAGACGTAAAATGCTAGCTAAAAAAGGCAGGGCATTGGGACATGCATATTTACTATCTATAAATTAGTTATGCGTCTTTCATGGAGTCATAACAGTAAAATGTTTAATGTAAACTAATTAAATTAAAAGGATCACATTTGATTGAAATGGCATTGAAAAGAACTGATTGACTATAAACAATTTAAGCAGTGTCTATTGTTGCACCTTTTCCAGAACTTTGCCAAAAATTAATATATCACTAGGGATCTAAAAGTATACAGCAAGTATGATTCATATATATGTTGTTAAGGACAAATGTATATTCAAGGCTTATATTGAAATATTTACATATGCAGTTATGTTAAGTTATGAGATTATTGGTGAAAATGAAAGAGCACCATGATTATTTGCATAATTTAACAGAATATTTGACAATTATCCACCAAATGTACTATTATAATGATCTTACTTGTTAGAAACATACCAATCCCTACAGAGAGATTGGATGTGTAGTCCCAGTAATCAACATAAACATGACATTTTAAAACAACTTATAGCAGAGATTCATACCTTTGCATTGTTGTATCTTTATAAAATGATCAAATAATGTATCCTTTCTCATATTAGTACATTAAGTCCTGTTTTAATATAAGGAATTTGGAAGTGAAGATTTTCATTTCAATAACATTTTTATTATTTTCCAAAAATATTATGGTTAACTATTATTTATTAGTAACATTATAAAGGGACATTATACACTAAATACATTTTATAAGCATAGTATTGAGGCTATTCCACAGCTCTCTCTCTCTCTCTCTCTACTCATGGGTGCTGTCATGTTGAAATCTATCTTTCACTTACATTCTAATGCTGACCTGTTTGCGCATGTGCAGCTGCTCTCCTTCAGATACCTGCAGTGTAACCTAAGTTCTATAATAGTCACATCCATGATTAGAGGGTGATGCAGGAAATGCATTTAGGGATAACGAGTGGCACGCTAACAGTTGCGTGCAAGCAATAGCGTGTTTATCTGGGCTGTTTGCATATGTCAGAAGAAGCGTGTGCATTACAAGTCGAATGTAAATGCAATCTCTTGAGCGCAATTGAATTTAATGCACATCGGGACAGGGCGACATCAAAGCTCTGGTTAACAGATATGCTTCAATAAAAAGTGTCACAAAACACATCAAAATACATTTCATATAACACTTACAGTCTAGTCAATAGAAGGGGCACTAATATGTTGAAATAAAAAAGGTTTAAATTCCTCAACAGCTTAAATTTACCTGTTGATGACATTAATCACCATACATATGGAATTATAAGTACAATAAAAATGTCCCAAAATATATGAAACAATTTTGTATCAAAGTTCAATTCCACAATGTGGGGTAAGTCTTCTTTTAGATCAAATGTAGGTATATGTTGGCAGCCTCCTCCTCACCAATAGGTCCAGATATACTATAAGAAATAAAACTAAACAGAGAGGCGCCTCATGTGTGGTATCATCAAACTTGTACAAAACCGCAGAATATTAAGAGTCAAGTTGGTACTCACATGGCTATGTAGCACACCAATGTGCTTGTAGGAACAGGCTGCAGATTTAACAGGTGTGGCAGCTCACCCACAAAGGAAATTATTCGTCTACTGCAGTGAAAAGATGAAGCACAAAACAAGCACCAATTGTGCAGATCACTCAGGGTATAATTTGTATTTACTTTATACAGGTGCCAAATGGGTACTCACATGTGCTGGTAGAAACAAGCTGGCAAATTTTAATGAGGTGTGTCTGCTCACCACAAGGAGATTTTTCTTCAATGTGTACTATTCAAGTAAAGCAATGTCTTGTTGGTCAGGCTCCCAAAATAATAACCATTAAAGCAGGCAAAGATAGGTGTATCCACTCATAAAAAATGTTTAATAAAAAAATACTATTTATTATAAAAAAAAACAGATTAAAACCAATGTATAAAAGAGTAGACTAGGGGTGTTCTAATCTTCCCCCTAGAAATGCAATGCATTTCTCGGCATACAAGCCGTTTCCTCAGACATATTATTCACTTTACTGTTGTCCCTGCTTTACATATCTACTGCCTAACACCAACTAACACTAGCCTCCCTTCAGGGGGGCGTGCTTACTAATTAATATCAAACACCTGGCTGTTCCAGTTTTAATTACATAGTTACCAAGCATTTGTATTTCCTATATTGAAACCGAATATATGTACACATATATATATATATATATATATATATATATATATATATATATATATCTGCATATTCTATTAGATTGTCTTATAAATATAAGCAACCATCAGTTTATATACATAGCGTAACACATCAATGGTTGGACACAATACAATTGATATACAACACAGTAGTAAAGGTTTCACATTTGGATACAATTCATTGTTGAAATCTCACTTCATTTTTGTATACTTTTGTTTCAAATTTATATCACATGATGTTAACCCCATTAACGATGTTTTTTTATATATGAAAAGATGACTAATAAATTTTATTATCTTACAAGATTCTCTCATAGGTCTTTTTTTGAAAAGGAAATTTATATACGTATATACGCTTTTCTTCCAACAAATGAATTGGTCTCATATTTAGCATCAAAAAGTTTTGTGCACAAAAGATTTTGTTGCGGCCATTGAATGCTAAATGAGCTTTGTCTTTCTTATTTGTTTTTATTCTTGCTTTTTTTTGTTTCTTTGTTACACATTTTTGTGCCGATAACCTATAGGCTTATATCCCCTGATCTTACCTCTGAATATACAAACAATTGGTTCCTTTTTCGAAGACATATGTATATATTTGGTTATTTAGAATTGTGCTGGATTGTTTTTCTGTTGTTTTAACTACAATAAAGCTATCTGGATTAAATATATCCGTTATAGTGTGTTACCATATTTTAAATGCGCAATACACTGATTGGCCTCATGTGTACGATCTTTGTTGTGGGCAGTGAGTCATAGCCTATCAAATTGGAGGTGTTTCCCCCTCTACTAATAAAACAAAGGGGAGGGTGGTGTGAGTGCTAACTAGTGAGGTGTAAGCTTAAATCCCTAAGTAGTCTAATATAATCTCCAAATATAGACTAAAACAAGCAATAAAAAGTGGGGAGGGGTGGGATAAGCGCTCTGTTAAGAGCAAACCAGAAATAATGAAATGTCATAAAGTTATAAATCAAGATGTTGATTATATGTGAATGGAAAAAAGGTACCAATGGTGACGATAAAATGTCAATTTAATGAGGGGCGGAGTCGACTGCCGCCATGAACAGTCGCATGTAGATTGAGCTCCATGTTAAAACCTACGGGGGAATGAGCATACACATGTAAAACTTTAGGAAAACAGCTAAACAAAAGCCCTCTTATCTTCAGCACATCTGTCGGTGGCTTTACAGCAAAAACGGACCGTTCCGTGAAACGGAGGAGCACAAAAAAAAAACTTAAAGCCGCCTAAGTCCCGGTCTGGGCCTACAACTACGATCTACCCTCCACAAGTGAAAGCACTCCTTAAACTCACATCGGAGGTAACAGACATCTATAATACAGATAGAAGACAACCCCAAGACCCGGACTAGCAGGCAAAAAGACCACAGGCCGCGACAGATCAAGGTAAAAGAGCGCGAGATGCGCACATAATACAGGGGGGTAATCAATAATTAACATCAAAGTGATGATAATACGGCCATCACCATACTGCCCACAGCAACTATATTGAGAGGGAGAATTCTATCGCTACCTAAATCAAACATACACCCTAACAGAAAGTGACCCACGTGGGAAGGTTTAGTAGCAAAACGCACTGTGCAAATAACTCCTTCATTATCCTAAATACGCCATTTACAGTCTCACAAGAGCAGGGAGGTAAGGAAAAAGATCTAACTTGCATCATGGCAGCAAGAAAGCAGAACAAAGGGGAAAAAGCAAACAAAAGCATGTCAGCCACAGCAACTAAGATGAACACTTACTTTAAAGCTCTCAGTACTTCCCAAGAGCAAGAGCTGGACTCTGACCAAGAGGAAAACTCTCTTCCCCCACAAGCTGCAATCCCCGAAACAGATGTAGAAGCACCACTCACTAGGGCAGACCTTACCTCACTTGCATCTAAGGAGGATTTTAACACTTTATTATTGCAAGTAGGAAAAATCATGAAAGATGGTTTAGCAAAAGTCAAAAAAGACATTAATGAGCTTAATGAAAGGATTGAATATATGGAATAACAAAATAATGACGTCACTAACATAGTAGATGGACATACCAGATGCCTATCACTACAGGACATACAAATACAACAACTTAAGAGCCAACTGGAAGATTTAGATAATAGGGGCAGGCGGCAGAACCTACGTATCCGTGGAGTGCCTGAGACAGTAACAGGGGATGTAATCCCGCTCTACCTACAGAAATTGTTTCAAAACCTGACGAACAACCATTCTGCACCGCCCTATCAGCTGGACAGAGCACATAGAGCTCTGAGACCCAGACCAAAAGATACCGACCCGCCGAGGGACATAATCCTAAAATTTCATAAATACCAAGACAAAGAAACAATAGCCCAGGCGGCTAGGAAAGTCAACCCTATTCTCTTTGAAGGAAAGCACATCCAAATCTATGCTGAATTGAGCCCAATGACTCTATCCAACCGTCGAGAGGCAAGATTTCTAACAGAACATCTACGAGAACACAAAATCCCTTACAGATGGGGATACCCATTCAGCATTAAAGTTAACATAGACAATTCGATTGTACAATATAAAAGTGCCGATGACCTAGAAGAATTCTGCAGAACATTAAACATATCCCTTCCTACAATGCCTCGCTTGCAGGAGAAATCCATCCCAGCAAAGACAAATTCATTGGAAGTTCCACAGCCCCAACGCTCTCAATGGCAAACAGTTAACCGCAAAAGACTGAGAAACACACCAACCCTCCCTCATCCAGCAGCAGAAAATTAAAGGGACCCAAGATGACTTGAAAGCAGCACAAAGATTGCATACTGATATCCTTTTTCTCATTAACTACGCTTTCAGTTGTATTCTGTCACAAAATATGGCTGAAAGATGAGATTTTAGTAACAAAAACCTGGGAGTGTAAACCTGGATTTACACTCATCTTAGAATATAAATAAGAAAATTTGGTGAAAAGTTACCCATGTTTGATCAAAGCAGATATATAATACTAAAGGGTAAATTAACAAGCTCTAGCTGATATATTAAGTAAAACCCCCCCAAGTTACATATACCAAGTACCTTAGTACTTATATTTAAATTTACCCCCAAATATTTGGATAGTCGGATAGACTAGCACAATGTATGGAAATATTATTGATTGTTTGAAGTTTCTTGAGTTGTATTTGTTTTTTGTTGTTATTGTTATGAATGTTGTCATACTTCTAGTAATTGCAGATATCGAACCCCACGAGCGCAAACTGACTCAAACCGACCAAACAGGTAGGAGGTCCATCTCCCCTTTAAAGGGAAATGGAAAACCCTTTTCCCAAAACAGTCTACACTGTCCCCTGTGTGAGCAGACGGACTGGTTCAGAAACTTACTAGGACACATGTCACACGCTTTAAAGAGCCACACTCTCTATCAGATAAACACTAACGGAGGCCATATAAGCTATCACTTACCCACAATAGAATGGCAATAAGCCAAATTAAATGCTTAACGCAAAACTGCAAAGGTCTCAACTCGCCTACCAAGAGGTCGATAGCCCTATCCCACTTCCACAAACTAAGAGGAGATATTATATTTATTCAAGAATCTCATTTTGTGAGATCGAATACCCCTAAATTCTCTTCCCATGAATACCCCACTAGCTTCTTTAACTCCCACCCAAATAAGAAAATTGCAGGGGTTGGAATTATCCTACACAAGAATATACACTTCCACCTACAACACAGATATGACGACATGGAAGGTAGGCTGGGGCTACTATTTAATACGCCTGTGACCTTGGCATGTCTGTATGCATCAAACTCACAACAAGGTAGATTCCTTAGACAAGCTAACGATAAGATTTTAGAATTTGGAAAGGGAGTAATAGTTATTGGAGGTGACCTTAACGTTACGTCTGATCCAAGAATCGACAGCTCCTCGACTAGGAAAAGAACAATACACTCAACATTTAAAGGCCCATCAATAATAGATCGCTTCCACAACAACAATATAGTAGATATATGGAGGATACACCACCCACAAACAAAAGACTACACTCACTACTTGCATGCACAAAAGTCTTTCTCTAGAATAGACTATCTTCTTATCGACCATAACCACATGCACCTTGCCTCACACACTTAAATAAGCCCAGCTGCGTGGACAGATCATGCAACTGTCATAATGGAACTTGATTGGCACAACAGGCCTTCAAGATCGGCAGCTTGGAGGGTTGATGAATCACTTTTTCATGACCCAGCAGTGACATCTGACATAAAGGCAAAAATAAAAGAATATTTTCAGCTTAACACTAACTCAGTAGACAAAATAGGAACGCTATGGGAAGCCCATAAGGCGGTTATCAGGGGCTGCTGCATACAACACAAATCAAGAAAGAATAGGAGTAGAAAAGCAGAGTACCAGAAATTGACACAAATCCTCAGGGATGCAGAAAACTTACACAAACTAAATCCGGAGAACACAGATACCCTAGGGAATCTCACTAAAGCTAGAGCAGCATTAAACAAACACCTACAAAAAGAAGCACATAACAAAGCACTTTACCTCAAAAAAATATACTTTCATGGAGGCAATAAAGCAGGCTCATTACTAGCTAAGGCTTTAAAAAAGAAAATAGCTATGAATCACACAGTAAAGGAACTGTGAAACACGAAAACTCAGAAATAGCAGAGTCCTTCAGAAAATATTATGACCACATATATAATTTGTCAAAAGAGAAAGAACCCCCTTCACTCCCAAATATAAATTCATACTTGGAGTCAATAAACCTGCCCACAATTACTCCACAACAGAAGACTGCTCTCGATGCCCCTATCACAATGCTGGAAATACTTACAGCCATCAAAGACTTGCCTACAGGCAAGAGCCCAGGCCCTGATGGCCTAACTAACAAATATTACAAAACCTTTAAGGAAGAGCTAACAGACCCCCTATTGTCCCTATACCACGCATTAGATGATAAAAACCAACTCCCCACCCCTATGAAAGAAGCACATATATCGGTCATCCCTAAGCCAGGTAAAGCATTAGACTCCCCTTCGGATTACAGACCCATTTCCTTACTAAATTCAGATTTAAAAATTATAGCAAAAATATTAGCGAATCGATTAGGCCCAATTCTCCCCTCCTTGATACATACAGATCAGACTGGGTTTGTGGAGGGACGGGAAGCTAGAGATAACACTATTAGAGCATTACAATTGATGGATTACGCCAAATTAAATAAAATAAACACAATCTTACTATCCACAGATGCCGAAAAGGCTTTCGATAGACTGAACTGGGAATTCCTTTTTGCCACACTTAAAAAATTTGGTTTTGGGGACGCCTTCCTTAACAGAATTCAAGCACTTTATATCACCCCAACGGCTAAAGTTAGAATTAATGGGCAATTGTCAGAGGGGTTCCAAATAAGCAATGGTACAAGACAGGGCTGCCCTCTATCCCCATTGTTGTTTGTCCTCAGCATAGAAACCCTAGCGGCTCGTATAAGACAAAATAAAGATACCAAGGGAATCTCCTTGGGAGAAAACGAATATAAAGTCTCACTTTATGCGGACGATGTCCTCCTGTCCCTCACCTCACCACACACCTCCCTGAGAGCAGTCACAAAAGAATTCAAGGCATTTGGAAATCTCTCCTACTTCTCAATAAATTACTCAAAATCCGAACTATTAAATATTAACCTCCCTAGATCTGACCTAAACACTCTGATGAGCTCTAGCCCCTATAAATTACAACCCATTGCGCTAAAATATCTCGGGATTCACATCACAACAAATAACAGATTGCTATTTAAATTAAACTACTCCAAACTGTTCAGCTCTACCAAAGCAGACCTAACTACTTGGCAGAAGAAACCTTTCTCTTGGTTGGGTAGGATTCAGACACTAAAGATGACAACCCTGCCAAGAATACTATACGTAATGGAAGCCATCCCTATAAGACTTCCTGCACCCTTTCTTACTAGATGGCAGAGTATATTGAATAAATACATTTGGGGACCACTAAAACCCAGAATAAACAGAAATACATTATACAGAACACAAGAGGGGGGAGGCCTGGGTCTCCCATGCCTAGACACGTTCTATAAAGCTATATGTCTCCAAAGAATACTTGACTGGCATAGGAACGCACAGACTAAAGCCTGGGTGACAATAGACTCACACATCCTGAGAGCACCAAACGTTGGAGTCCTTTGCTGGATTCCTAAGACACACAGACCGGATTCTACGTGCTACCCACAATATGAGAATATCTTCTCTATATGGGATAAACTAATCACACAGTGTAGTTACATCTCCACCCCACGCTCACCACTATCCCCAATATCACCAAACGCTGAGTTCATGGGGGGGCTAGAATACACAAAAGCAGTTCCTACCAGGCTGGAAATAGGCTACACCACTCCGATATATAACCTGATAGCTAACTCAAAAGTTAAACAAAGGAATGATCTGACAGACTATCTAAATGGGGCCTTTTCTCAATGGCTTAAATACAAGCAATTAATACATCTGGTAGAGACATCTGAACACAGACGGGACTGGGTGAGGCCACTAACCCTATTTGAAGCACAATGTCTAGCTCAAGGTACATTAAGACACACGCTATCTATAGCAAAACACTTAATAACAACAGGTAGAGACCAAGAACAGCCGTCATTTACACACAAATGGCACAAGGAATTAGATAATGCCACATGGAAACGCATTTTTCACTCCACCAAAACTACCTCTACATCAGCCAAAATTATAGAACTAAATTACAAAATAATGTCAAGATGGTACCTCACTCCATCACGCTTAAAAAGCATATACCCAACAGTGTCAGACAGATGTTGGAGAGGGTGCGGTCTCAAGGGATCCATGTCACACATATGGTGGAGTTGCCCAATTATTCGTCCCTTTTGGGACCAAATCGAATCCTTCCTAAAACATTTACTTACCCCTACACTTAAGCTTAAGCCAACCACAGTACTCCTAAATTTACCAATCCCGAAACTGTGCCGAATTCGCCAACACCTTTTACAATTTATTCTTAATTCAGCTAAAACCGTGATAGCCCGAAATTGGAAAAATCCAACAGCTCCCACACTACAAGAATGGCTTCATCACTTTGAAGAGACACTAGCATTAGAGGAATATGGTTTTTTCAGAACCCAAAGATTAGAGATGTTCTTAAACATTAAATTTTACTGGGATACAATTAAACAAAAGCAATTTGGTAGTCAACCGGAAAGAACAGATACCCAAAGCCATTAGTCCTGTAGAACACAGTTAGATTGGAAGCATGCCTTTGGTTCAGACTGACATAAGGGTTTACATAATGTGAAGTGAATTGAAGATGACATTGTATAATGACAGCCCCATTCTATAAATTAATAAAATGGAGGGTAATATGACAATAAGGGATTCCAGCATAAAGATTGATGTATGACTGTAATTACTCATGATATTCCGCAATGCTTATATACTTGTTGTATGACTTGATGTTCTTGTTGTTTATTGTTTATTCCTCTGTAAAATCAATAAAAACTATTTTTTTTTTTTTAAAAAATGTCAATATAATAAAAATGAAATAAATAAATATCAACAAAGTATGCAAATTACATATATGACATATGATAAAATATAATTCAGAAGACTCATATGAATCTAAGATGCCGGCATCAGAGAGATAGAATTTTAACCTATATGTATTTCACAACCTTTTAAAATTAGCGATTGCTAAGTTAAAAATAACAATACACAAAAAAAGACTTGATTTTGCTGTAAATGTGCTGAGGCAGTCTAATCTTATGAGCACTTAATGAGAATGAAAATTAAATAATAAAACAGATTTGTGGTGAATGACAAACCAGCAGCTTCTGTTTGTGTCCCTTAGAGACTGTGAAGCGTGTGATCCGTGAGTGGTGACGTCACGTCATGTGACTAGTCGTACTGGTCCAATAGTATCCAAACAATTGTAATGTAGCTTTATATTTGAAAAATATATATACTGGTATAGAAAAAAGGGGAAAAAATATAATAAAATGTCAAAACTATTCCGTAACAGAAGGGATACTTGCAAGTAACAGGTCGCTGTCCTCCAATCTCTCCTGTAGGAGAAAAGCAAATCAGCTGATTTCCAAACAGCAACAATGTAGATGAAATGGAAACAAGTGTCCATTTGAGCTCCAAGTGGATAGAAATTCCTTGTAAGGTGCTCTTTATTCAGCAGTCCTTTGGATAGATGGTAGTATTATAACTACAACTAGAGGTAGCTTGTAGGCATACAGGAATTATTCATATATCCAGCTCAGATATTGTGTATGAGCCAGAAATGAACCTGTTGTTTATGCCACCGTGCAGCCAGGTGAGATAGATTGGAGCTCTGTGGATATTTACACTTATGAACGCCGCACACAGGAATTATTCATATATCTTACTCTGCTTGAATTGTAGAGCTCGAAATGAACCTGTAATGTGCAGGGTGGAAGAATAAGTGTATTTCTCTTAGTAACTGTAAGCAAATCTACGCGTTTCGGCAGAGTTACCTGCCTTTATCAAGATTATCCCCCTCTACTAATGCCAGTCCAATTCAACTGTCAGTGTTAAAGGACTCTGATATCCGCCTACTTTGTATATAAATCAATGGGCGCATAACAACTTAAAAAAAACAGAACTGTCCACAGCTCTTGACGTCGCTATCCAGCCTACGTTAGACTCAGATTGGCCCATATATTAAATCTGCGTCATAGAAGACACATCTATATGTCCAAAAATAAAGGTGTGTTCCTTTTCTAGAGCATCCGCTCGACTCTCTATTCTCAATATTGAAACATGTTTATATATTCACCTATCTGACATTCCAACATAATTAATCAAAGAGAAATAAAATGATAAATAAAAACCCCTACTCCTCAGTCATCTCCCACACCTTTATAGTTCATAACAATGGTTGTGACACTCTGGCACACAATCTGTCAATAAAACTCGAATTGACCGCCCAGATTTTCCAACTACAAGAAACATCTACAATACACCTATATTATATATATATAAATTATGAACATCCACCAGCAAATAGGATACAATAATCTAGGGCTTGAGCATTCCCACACCAGATTCAATATCCAAATAAACCTTAATAGATAACATGGCAGCCAGTAAACATTGCGGTGAGATGTCTGCAATCAGCACCTATATTAACCATGCTCCTAACGTTACTATCTCAGTAAATATAATAAATCTGGAAAAGAAGTGAAAATTCATGTATTAAAGTTTATTTGAAATTATATTAGCAAATGTACACCCTGCATAATTATAATAATATTATATATAAACTACACTATATGTAAATACTATTCTTTAAATGAATGTGCCCTAATATTCTATATCTGTGATATACATGGGAACTTATAAATATCCCCAAAAAAGTTAATAATTTTATATAAAAAATATATTAAATAAATAAATTGTAAAGTTCCTATCCTAAATTAACCTTATATCCCACTATCTAGAATAACCTTATATCCCACAAATGTGCATATATGTGTTATATTAAAAATTAAGTAAATGTGCTTAAATAATATGACTCAAATTGAGTGTAATCTACTTTCCCTTATAAATGCATTGTAACCAATTCAGTGTGATGGTCCCCTATAGGAAGACCGATAGGTGTAGCTCTCTATTTTTAATAGGGTAAAGGGACACTGAACCCAAATTTTGTCTTTCGTGATTCAGATAGAGCAGGCAATTTTAAGCAACTTTCTTATTTACTCCTTTTATCATTTTTTCTTCATTCTCTTGCTATCTTTATTTGAAAAAGAAGGCATCTAAGCTATTTTATTGGTTCAGAACTTTGGACAGCATTTTTTTATTAGTAGATGAATTCATCCACCAATCAGCAAGAACAACCCAGGTTGTTCACCAAAAATGGGCCTTCATCTAAACTTACATTCTTGCATTTCAAATAAAGATACCTATAGAATGAAGAAAATTTGATAATAGGAGTAAATTAGAAAGTTGCTTAAAATTTCATGCTTTATCTGAATCACGAAAGAAAAAAATTGGGTTCAGTGTCCCTTTAATAATAATGTTAGTGAGTGACTGGATTGGATACCAACTACTATGTAAACTGATAAGAAAATGAACAGCCAACATCTACTTCATTTTGACTAGATATATGTATCAGAAAGCAGCCAAATCTAATACTTCATTTACGCCAGAGGGAAGCAGAGATTGTAACTTGTAAATCCAATATGTCTCCCTCTGGCGCAAATGAGCATATCTATTAATGCCCACCCTGGGGGCGATATATTCTAAAGGGGTAATTTTAAATGTTTGATGGCCGCCATTGTGTTTGACTGTACTATGACTCGATACACTATGTTTCATGGAGCAAGTTTGTATGTTTCTCCAATGTTCACACCACCTAGTGCGAATTTTTCTGCACATTCAGCCTAAATATTGAAGGCCGCATTTGCATGTGAGCACATATATTACGTAGCTGGTACCACAATCAATTCTATTCTTAAATGTGATAATTTCACCTGTAGTGTAACACCTTATAGTTTTATTTCCATGTGTAATATGTTTACACATGTAACATCTAGCTTTATTACATCTATATGTTCCTCTTCTCCCTTTGTTAATATGATGAGTCAAATTATGTATGTTTTTCTTTTTTGATATCACTACCTTACTTGGTGTGAGTTTCTGTTTGAGAGTTGGTGCCCTGCATAATACTACTTTGGGATTTTTATTCTCTATACTATTTTTGAGAATAGGATCTTTGAGAATGATTTGCCAATGTTTATTTAAAATTTGTCTAATTTGCTTGTGTTCAGAATTATATTGGGTAATGAATACAGGGTCTTTGGATTGTTTTCCATTTTCCAACTTATCTGATCCTTCTGGTCTAGGTGCAAGAATGGTGTTCCTATAGAACTATGTGGAATTTGTCTGTAAAACATACAAAATGTGATGTAGAATAACAACTGCAGTCCTGCAGGGAGTTTATTCCTATTTGGGGTCTGTCACTTTAAATTTACACCAAAATGTTAATGAACCTTAAATGTATATGCTCAGAATGTGAACTTAAAAACATAAGTTTTAAAACAAGCAGAGTTTGAATGATTGCTTGCAACAAAGGTATATATAATTGAATACTCTGTTGCAAGCACTGAGCAGATTTAATATAAACAAAAAGGTTTAGGCTCCTCAATTAAACTTCATGAAGGAACGTAAACTGAGAAGTCTGAAAGCTGATATCAGATACAAGAGACATAAATTATCTTATGCATGCAAAACGAGTAAAAGGAAAAAATGTCAGGAAAAGATATACTGCAGCAGTAAACATGAACTGAGCAAACAAACAGACTGACCGTTGATGTGAGCGGGTGACGTCACCGCAGGGAAGAGTAGCAGAAGCCAGGAAGTGTTGATCAGATGAATCACTGTGAAGTGAACAGCTTGCAGCAGGCAAAACTCGGTGTAGAAAACTCTGGGTCATACAGATAAGATGCTTACAGAGATAGGCTTGTAGAAGGATTTTGCAACACCCAATGTCATAGGATACCATAGAACACCAAACAATGATTAGAGGTAATGTCAGAGGCTTTATGGGCAGTAAATGGGAGTTACCATTTCTTAAAGGTACAGCGAATAATTATAACAAATGAAAGAAGAGGGCTATTCTTAAGGATAAACAGATAATGTATGTTACAGAACACCCCCTCAAAACAGATCCACTACGTGGGTCAAGGTTTAGGTCTATCCGGAAAACTTCTATGAAACAAAGAGACCAGATGTGGAGCTGAAAGATTCACAGTTGGTTCCTCCTCAGAGTCATAGCCCTTCCAATGCACCAAATACTCCAGTACACTCTATCGTCTGCAGGAATCCAGAATAGACTGAACTTCATACAATGGGTCAGAGGGGTGGAAATTTACAGGAGTCTGAGATGGAGTGGAAAGTACCGGATGATGAGGCTTTAGTAAAGAGACATGAAAAGTGGAGATGGATTTGAAAAGTAGAAGGTAGTTCCAAAGTACAAGCATTCTGGTTTGTTACGGTTGCCTCCAGGCTGGCTGGAAGTTGGACCGTAGAAAAGGATGCTCCTAGCGCTCACCAAAGGATCATCAGCACCATAGACACCATAACTACTGCGTAGCCACCATAAGTCATGCAGACTCTACGAACCACCGCTACTGGGCTGGTATCTCGCCGTCTGCTCTGCGCCCTGGACCTACGACCAGGCTCCAGTAGGTGAACCTCTCCCTTCTGTAGAGCGAAGCAGGATCAGGAACAAGAGCTCTTACAAGAGCTCAGTAGCTAAGGGAGTATATAGAGCATAGCAATCCCTGTAGTGATTATAGCTGTCCCCTACAAACATGAGTCAAGGCTGCAAGTTAGAGGGTCAGAAGAGGTCTGATGTGCTGGAACACACAGCCTGCTTTTTATTGAGGTTACATGCAAAAAAAAGGACACTCTCAGGGGAGGCATAAAATCCCCAATCACACATTTGATACATTTAGATAGAGAGACAATGCCCTTTGACAGGCCACAACATTACTTCAGCAGATAACAAGTTACACACAAGAAAACAATGCAGTCCATCTTATCAAATACCAGGCTGACTCTGGAGGTGATTAGACAATGGGAATATTTATCACTAAACTTAATTAGAGCTGATGCCAGCAAACTTGTATTTAGAAAGTAGTTTGTTGAAGCTGAACAAAGTTAACTCTTTAGTTCTGACCGAAGGGTCTGTAACATAGCACTTAATGGCACACATTGAAAACTAATGCTCTTGTAACAGTGCTCCCTTTCTGTGGAACACTCTGCCTGTGTGGTACTTGGTTCAGTACGCCCTATTTACTGAACCAAGTGGGAGAAAGCCAGGGACAAGTTATTTTACAGGTCTGGGGACATAGTCTTAAAGGGGCATTGTTCACCAAAGTCACAATATGTCCCCAGACGGTTCTTAAAGGGCCATACACACCCAATAAAAGTTGATACGTTTTCAGGGGCACAATCTTCCAGGGGCCATAGTCATGAGGAAGGAGGCTGGCAAATAGGCTTCTCCACAATCCAGGGAAGCAGGGCAATTTTCCATTTAAAGGGCCAGTTACAAATAGCAGTTTGTAACATATCTCCCCTTTTGGAGGGAGACTAACCAGGCACCTGACCTTCTGTCGGTCAGTGCCTAAGTTAGTCTCGCAACCCACCCACAAATAAACATTAGCAGTGACGTAGCCCCCCCACAATAAGTAGTACTGGCCTGTAGGTTCCAGGTTGTAGGATGAAAGTGTAGCATCCTCGGCCTTCCTGGCGCAGCTGGGCAAATAGCTGGTGGTACTTGGGGGCAGAGGCCAGCGGCACTCTGCCCTGGTGCCAGCGCTTCTGCTGGGGTGAGGGGTTTGCAGGCCAGTCCTGTAACAAGGGGGTCTGTAGGGCAGAGGCCAGTAGTGCTCTGTCCTGATGCCAGCTCTTATGCTGGGGGAATTGGGGTATAGTCCTGCCCGGTGGCAAAGGGAACGTGGGGGTCAGTGGGGGTTAACATCTCCACTGCTAACCCTGGGCCCAAGTTAGGAGTTAGCTGGGGAGGGGGAGATTGGCTACCTCCTCCTCCTGATACTCCGGCGGCCATTGAGAAGGGAGGTCGATGCTCTCCCCTCCTGTAGCGGGGTCTGTCGCTGGGGATCTGGGCCGCTTGCCCAGCATCCCTGTAGGGCCGGTAGAGAGACTGCGGTTCCATCTCCACCTGCCTGCTGGGGGTCCTCCCAGGACCAGTCTATGAGGCCTGCTGCCTCGTTTATCTCTGGTTGGTGTTGGGGAAGGAGACTGGTTGTCTCTTCCCTCAGCACAATATACTGCCGCTGGGGAGGGAGGTCGCTGCTCTCCTCTCCCTGTAACGGGGTCTGTCGCTGGGGACAGCATCCCTGTAGGGCCGGTAGAGAGACTGCGGTCCCATCTCCACCTGCCTGCTGGGGGTCCTCCCAGGACCAGTCTATGAGGTCTGCTGCCTCGGGTATCTCTGGTTGGGGTTGGGGAAGGAGACCGGTTGTCTCTTCCCTCTGCATGGTATACTGCCGCTGGGGAGGGAGGTCACTGCTCTTCTCTCCCTGTAACTCACTTTCTCGGTGGAGACCAGGTGTCCATACCCTCAAACTCCACAGTTGGCGCTCAAAGGCTCGTGCCGCTTCGTTCTCAGTATCCAATTCCCGGATGATTCGACTGACTACCTCCTACGCAGGGTCTGGACCATATCGGACTAGCTGCCTCTTTACATCTGGAACGAAATCAGCGCCCTCATAGCGATGGATCCGGTTGAGGTGCTCTTCACATGGTTCTGACCAGTGTCTTGTCAGCTCCATGCTGCTGTAGGTAGGGATGCTGCACAGTGGCTAGCGTTGCCCTCATGTCAGGATAAGGCAGTCTTGCTAGAAATCTCTGACAGTAAAATAGAGTAAATGTAACAATGTTCTATAAGGTAACACTAGCTTCAAAGTGAAACCACTTAGAACAGTGTAAGTTATTATGCAGATGAGAAGTCAGGATATACTGAAAGGTAGAAATTAACTAATGTCTCTTACTTCCTTATTGAGGAACAGGAGACTAATTGCCATACTATGATATAAACACTTGAGCAGGAATTGGTATAGTCCTAGATTCATGCAGCAATGGTTTACAGGATATAAGAGTTCACATGCGGTTATAATTCAAAGATATCACAATTATGAAGTAGCGTTTCCAATGATCATTTACTCAAAGTACTCTTGAAAATATAACACAGATGGAATACACAGCGGTCAGAATATTAGAGAGATAATTCTCAAAGTACTCACAGTATGTTGTTCTGTGGCAGAGAAACTCCAGTGAGTTTGTAAACTCGCAGCAGTCCAGTCACTTCCTGTCTGAGCAGCGAGAGCAGTAGCAGGCTGTCAGAGTGACGTCAGCGGTTACGGCTGTGAGAGAGTAGGGGAGAAATAACTGGAGACCTGGCGAGTTCCCAGGAAAGATGTTAGAGGCATACTTACTGCAGACACGGTTAGTTCCCTTCTGTTAGCAGTTCAGCTGCTCACCAATGGGTCCTGTGAAAAGGAATCCTGGCTGTGCGTGGAATATATTTAATGGTTGTTAAGGCTCCAAAGTATAACGGCAGCAAGTCCTTCTGTAAAGTAAACAAACAAGCTTCTTTATGGAAAGTTCAGTTAGAGTATAAGTATAACAACTGAAACTAGGAAGTCTCAGGAAAAGGCTCAGTGTTGCTCTGGCAAGGAGTAACAAAATACTAAGCAAGGTTAGTTAGGTATTCAGGTGTAAAATAGGCATTGACAGAATATGATTGGTGAACCAATTTAGAGTACAGAAGCAACCTGATCCCTGACATAATCCCCCCGTCAAACAAGCTGATCCTCAGCTTGAGGCCGAGGAGAATCAGGATATTTTTGATGGAACCTGGATACCAGTCTGGGGGCATAAATATTACTTGACGGTTCCCAAGTATCGTCGTCCTGGGAGAAGTTTTTCCATCTTACCAGGTATTGTAGATCCCCTATGGAATATCTTGAATCCAAAATCTGATCAACCTTATAGACATCGGAATCCTGGATTTCAATAGTTGAAGGTGTAAGAGTTGTTTTTAATCTGGTTGGAATGTATGGCTTGAGGAGGGAAACGTGGAAGGTAGCATGTATTTTCATGGAAGATGGTTAGTCCAAGGTAACTGCATTTGGATTGATTACTTTCACAATAGTGAAGGGACCACAATATTTTTGGGTTAACTTCCTACTGGGTACTTGTATCCTCAAGTTTCTGGTTGATAACCATACTTGGTCTCCGGTTTTGTATTGAGGTGCTTCCCTGTGTCTTAAGTCGTAATGATGCTTTTGTGAATTCTGGGCTTTTTGGATGTTTTCTTTAATAAAATGAAAGTTATCCTGCAAGGAATTATTGAACTCATCCACCAAGGGTGAGTCAGAAGGAGTGGCAGAAAATGAAGTGAAGGTGGGGTGATAGCCTTAGTTAGCATACAATGGTGTGAGTTTTGTTGAGAAATTCATTAGATTGTTATAAGCAAATTCAGCAGAAGAGATAAATGATATCCAGTCATGTTGTTGATAGGCGCAAAAACATTGTAGATATTCATCCAACCATTGGTTGATTCTCTCAACTTGCCCGTTTGATTGCGGATGGAATGAGGTTGTAAACTGATGTGTGATGTTGAGGGATTTACAGAGGCATAGCCAGAACCGTGAAATGAATTGGGAACCCCTATCGGAGATGATGATGTTGGGAACCCCATGTAACTTGACGATATGATCAATGAATAGTCTGGCAGTGTGCTGTTGGAAGTTTATGGAATGGTAGAAAATGGGCCATTTTAGAGAAACTATCAACAACTACCATTATGGTGGTAAAATTCTTTGAAGGCGGTAAATCAACAATAAAATCTATGCCAAGTTGTTTCCAGGGTCTATCTAAAACAGGTAAGGGCATGAGTAATCCATATGGGCTCTTCTTTTCTGTTTTACACGTTTGAAAAGTAAGACAAGTCTTTATGTAATCTGATATAGTCTTTTGCATGTCTGGCCACCAATAGGTTCTGCTTAATAACTCTAGTGTTCGTTTTTCTCCTGGATGACCGGCCAGAGGAGAATCGAGCTGTTCTTTCAATACTTGAGGTCTTAAAGGTTCGGGCAAGAAAATCCGATCTCTGTAGTAGTAAACTCCATTGTGGTTGCTTAAAGTTGTCTTGGTTTCTGGTAGTGGTAAATAGGAAAACTTTTGTATATCTTTCAGGAAATCCGAGGTTAAACCTATAAATCGTTCAGTAGGTATGATAGTGGTTGGATTGGTATTCTGTGATGAAGGATTACTCTGGCGTGAAAGAGCATCTGCTTTTCCATTTTTATCAGCTGGACGGTAGAGTATCTGGAAATCAAAACGTGCAAAATAGAGACTCCACCTAACTTGTCTGGAGGAAAGGGTCTTAATATTTTGGAGATATTGTAGGTTTTTGTGGTCAGTGAAAATTATAAAAGTTTTCTTTGCACCCTCAAGGAGGTGTCTCCAAAATTCCAATGACTTTCGGATCGCTAGCAATTCTTTGTCTCCAATTGCATAGTTCTTTTCAGCTGGAGTCATAGACTTCGAGAAAAATGAAATTGGATGTAGGGGTTCGTGGGGCCCCTTTTGTTGGGATAGTACCGCACCTATGGCGAAATCCGAAGCGTCCACCTCAAGAAAATACTGGAGGTTAGGGTTAGGTAAATGTAAAACAGGACCTTCGGTGAACAATGTCTTTAATAGTTCGTAGACTGTAGTATGCTTTGTTTCCCAAATAAATGGCTGTGTTGTTCCTGTGAGTTGAGTTAGTGGTTTGACTATTCTAGAGAAATTCCTTATGAACTTTCTATAATAATTAGCAAATCCGAGAAATCTCTGTAAGGATTTTCGGTCTTGGGGTTGTGGCCAGTTCTTTACAGCTTCCACCTTTTGAGACTGCATCTGAATATCTTCTGAAGAGATGGTATACCCTAGAAAAGAGATGGTAGATTGGTGGAATGAGCATTTCTCAAGCTTAGCATATAGCTTATGGATCTTCAGTCGAGCCAGGACACATCGGACATGTTTTATATGATCTTTGATGTTCTGCGAATAAATCAAGATGTCGTCTAGATAGACGACTAGGCAGACATCTAAGAGATCTCAAAATATATCGTTTATAAAGTACTGAAAGGTTGCGGGGGCATTACAAAGGCTGAATGGCATCACTAGGTATTCAAATAACCCGTATCTTGTTCTAAAAGCAGTGAGCCATTCGTCGCCTTCCCTAATGCGAATTAGGTTGTAAGCCCCACGCAAATCCAGTTTAGTGAATATTGTAGCGTCAGTTAGCCGTTCTATCATTTCTGGTATTAAAGGGAGTGGATACTGATTCTTTACAGTACGTTTGTTGAGCTCCCTGTAGTCGATGATGGGACGAAGAGTTGAATCTTTGTTAGTCACAAAAAACATTCCTGCTGCTGCAGGAGAGGTGGATGGTTGGATAAAACCTTTCTTGAGGTTGTCTTGTAAATACACCTTTAAATGTTCAAGTTCAGGTTGGCTAAGAGGGTAGAGATGTCCTACTGGTAAGGTAGCTCCAGGAATGAGTTCTATTGGGCAGTCGTATACCCGATGAGGTGGTAGCGAATCGGCCTCCACCTTACTGAATACTTCCTGGAAATCTAGATATGGATGTGATATAGAAGGTAAATCAGTACTGGTTTGTAAAACCACAGGTTGAGGGAAACAGGTATTTTTACAAAATGATGATTGAAAGGACATGGGGAGTGATGTCCAATCTATGGTGGGGTTATGTAATTGCAACCAGTAGAGACCTAAAACAACTTGAAAATGAGGGGATGGTATGACATCAAAAGTGATGTATTCATAATGTCCCTCATGTATAGTAACTAATAATGGAACTGTATGATGTGTAATAGGACCATTTACTAAAACAGAACCATCAATAACCTTGAGGGAAACAGGGTGTTTTTTTTCAACAGTGGGTATTTTATTGTTTAATACAGTAGTTTTATCAATGAAATTTCCAACAGCTCCGGAATCCACTATGGCATTGATTGGCAGTCGTCTAAGGTCCCACTGTAATAAGATAGATACATTGCAGTAAGGTAAAGGTTTTATTAGCTTGGTTGCAGTATTTAAAATAATAGACTTACTCTTTTTGGTCTTGCGAAGTACAGGACAGTCTGTGACCATATGATTGGGGTTAGCACAGTACATACACAGCTGATTTGTCCGTCTTCTCTGTCTTTCCTCTGCAGTAAGTGGTCCTCTAATAACTCCTATCTCCACAGGAGTGGTCTGGTCTGAAGTTGTGGCTTTTGAGTGAGAGGTGTTAAATCATGGCTGTTTGGAAGGAATGTCAGCATGACTGCGTTCCATCTTGCGTTCTCTGAGTGAGAGGTGTTAAATCATGGCTGTTTGGAAGGAATGTCAGCATGACTGCGTTCCATCTTGCGTTCTCTGAGTCTTCGGTCTATTTGCGTGGATAGTTTCATTAAAGCTTCCAGAGTACTTGGCATTTCTATTCTCGCACGTTCATCCTTAACTTGGTCTGATAACCCAAGTCTAAACTGATTCCGGAGTGAAACCAGACTCCAAGCTGAATCAGAGGCATATAATTTAAATTCCGTAATGTAATCCTCAACGGATTTCTTCCCTTGTCTAAGATTTCTCATCTTTTGTTCAGCGGAGAGTTGAATATCAGAATCACTGTATAATTGATCCATAGCTGAGAAGAATCCGGAAAAGGAATTAATATAGGGATCATTACTTTCACATAGATGGTCAGCCCAAACCCTGGGTTCTGACCTGAGGAAAGATATAGTGGAAAGTACCCTGACCCTATCTGTAGGGTAGGTGTGGGGTTTCAAATTGAATAGGAGATGACATGGATTTTAAAATTGTCTGTATGATCTCCTATCTCCAGAGAAAGAATCTGGTAAACAAACCTGTGGTTCCTCGGTGGGGGTGCGTTGATCTTTTAGATCTTTTATTAATTCCCTGAGAACCTGTGTTTCTAGTTGCAAATCAAGAATTGCCTGCCCCATTTTATCCACCTTTTGATTTAAGTTGAATACAAACTGAGGAACTTCAGCAGGATCCATACCTGCTGTATATTTTACTTTTATGGCTTAGTATTATGTCAGGATAAGGCAGTCTTGCTAGAAATCTCTGAAAGTAAAATAGAGTAAATATAACAATGTTCTATAAGGTAACACTAGCTTCAAAGTGAAACCACTTAGAACAGTGTAAGTTATTATGCAGATGAGAAGTCAGGATATACTGAAAGGTAGAAATTAACTAATGTCTCTTACTTCCTTATTGAGGAACAGGAGACTAATTGCCATACTATGATATAAACACTTGAGCAGGAATTGGTATAGTCCTAGATTCATGCAGCAATGGTTTACAGGATATAAGAGTTCACATGCAGTTATAATCCAACGATATCAAAATTATGAAGTAGCGTTTCCAATGATCATTTACTCAGAGTACTCTTGAAAATATAACACAGATGGAATACACAGCGGTCAGAATATTAGAGAGATAAGTACTCACAGTATGTTGTTCTGTGGCAGAGATACTCCGGTGAGTTTGTAAACTCGCAGCAGTCCAGTCACTTCCTGTCTGAGCAGCGAGAGCAGTAGCAGGCTGTCAGAGTGACGTCAACGGTTACGGCTGTGAGAGAGAAGGGGAGAAATAACCAAACACCTGGAGAGTTCCCAGGAAAGATGTTAGAGGCACACTTACTGCAGACACGGTTAGTTCCCTTCTGTTAGCAGTTCAGCTGCTCACCAATGGGTCCTGTGAAAAGGAATCCTGGCTGTGCGTGGAATATATTTAATGGTTGTTAAGGCTCCAAAGTATAACGGCAGCAATTTCTTCTGTAAAGTAAACAAACAAGCTTCTTTATGGAAAGTTAGAGTATAAGTATAACAACTGAAACTAGGAAGTCTCAGGAAAAGGCTCAGTGTTGCTCTGGCAAGGAGTAACAAAATACTAAGCAAGGTTAGTTAGGTATTCAGGTGTAAAATAGGCGTTGACAGAATATGAATGGTGAACAAATTAAGAGTACAGAAGCAACCTGATCCCTGACACCTCAATAACTCTCCTACGATACCAGTGCTGTTGGGGTGCTGCTCCTTGCGCTAGGGCGCCATCCCACCACTGCCGCCAAATGTTACGGTTGCCTCAAGGCTGGCTGGAAGTTGGACCGTAGAAAAGGATGCTCATAGCGCTCACCAAAGGATCATCAGCACCATAGACACCATAACTACTGCGTAGCCACGATAAGTCATGCAGACTCTACGAACCACCGCTGCTGGGCTGGTATCTCGCCGTCTGCTCTGCGCCCTGGACCTACAACCAGGCTCCAGTAGGTGAACCTCTCCCTTCTGTAGAGCGAAGCAGGATCAGGAACAAGAGCTCTTACAAGAGCTCAGTAGCTAAGGGAGTATATAGAGCATAGCAATCCCTGTAGTGATTATAGCTGTCCCCTACAAACATGAGTCAAGGCTGCAAGTTAGAGGGTCAGAAGAGGTCTGATGTGCTGGAACACACAGCCTGCTTTTATTGAGGTTACATGCAAAAAAAAGGACACTCTCATGGGGAGGCATATAATCCCCAATCACACATTTGATACATTTAGATTGAGAGACAATGCCCTTTGACAGGCCACAACATTACTTCAGCAGATAACAAGTTACACACAAGAAAACAATGCAGTCCATCTTATCAAATATCAGGCTGACTCTGGAGGTGATTAGCCAATGGGACTGTTTATCACTAAACTTAATTAGAGCTGATGCCAGCAAACTTGTATTTAGAAAGTAGTTTGTTGAAGCTGAACAAAGTTAACTCTTTAGTTCTGACCGAAGGGTCTGTCACATAGCACTTAATGGCATACAATGAAAACTAATGCTCTTGTAACAGTGCTCCCTTTCTGTGGAACACTCTGCCTGTGTGGTACTTGGTTCAGTACACCCTATTTACTGAACCAAGTGGGAGAAAGCCAGGGACAAGTTATTTTACAGGTCTGGGGACATAGTCTTAAAGGGGCATTGTTCACCAGTCACAATATGTCCCCAGACGGTTCTTAAAGGGCCATACACACACAAAAAAAGTTAATACGTTTTCAGGGGCACAATCTTCCAGGGGCCATAGTCATGAGGAAGGCAGGACAATTTTCCATTTAAAGGGCCAGTTACAAGTAGCATTTTATAGAGAACAGGCCAATGAAATGGGAAGAAAACTTCTTTGATGGAGTGTGAAGAGCAAGTTTTTTTTGTGGACAACCACACTGTCTCCAACAGTGTAGTTAGGTGAAAGTCTTCTACGTAAGTCATAATATTGTTTCTGTTTATCTTGAGCGATTTTAATGTTATCCTGTAAGGTAAGGAAGTTTTGAGAGAGCAAGTTAGCCAAATCGTTGAGGAGTTATTATTATTATTATTATCAGGTAATTGTAGAGCCCCAACAGATTCCGCAGCGCTGTAAACATAGTCGGTGTACAGGATAATTTTTGTAGGGGTCAAGTGGGTAGAGGGCCCTGCTGAGAGTATCACTGTTGTATTCGGCTCTTATGAAGCGATCTGTAAACAGCTGGGCCATAGGCTTACAATCTAAGGGGTTCAAGGGGAAAGCAATGGTGCTAGGAAAGGTTAGTGTTGGTTGTATGCATCCCTGAATAGTAAAGTTTTTAGGGAGTGCTTGAAGCTGTTAAAACTAGGGGAGAGTCTTATGGAGTGAGGCAGGGAATTCCACAAGATGGGGGCCAGTCTGGAGAAGTCCTGTAAACGTGAATGTGAGGAAGTAACAAGAGAGGAGGAGAGGAGGATATCCTGAGCTGATCGAAGGGGACGGGAGGGAGAGTTTCTAGAGGCAAGTTCTGAGATGTAGGGGGGAGCAGTGCAGTTGAGAGCTTTATATGTCAGGGTGAGGATTTTATGTTTAATCCTAGAGGCAAGAGGAAGCCAGTGAAGGGAATGGCAGAGAGGTGCAGCAGATGAAGAGTAACTAGTAAGGAAGATGAGTCTGGCAGAGGCATTCATAATGGATTGTAAAGGAGCTGTGCGGCAGCTAGGTAGACCAGAGAGGACGGAATTGCAGTAGTCGAGGCGGGAAAGGATGAGAGAGTGGATTAAAATCTTGGTTGTTTCTTGTGTAAGCAAATGTCTAATTTTAGCAATGTTTTTAAGGTGGAAGTGGCAGGCTTTAGCCAAGGACTGGATGTGAGGAGTGAAGGAAAGATCTGAGTCAAGTGTGACCCCAAAACATCGGGCGAGCGGGGTAGGGGTAATGGTGGAATTATCAACAGTTATAGAAATTTTGGGGGTGGAGACATTGGAAGAAGGGGGAAAAATAAGGAGTTCAGTTTTGGAGAGATTTAGCTTAAGGTAGTGAGAGGACATCCAAGATGAGATGTGAGAAAGACAGTTAGTGACACGGGTTAGTAAGGAAGGAGGTAGGTCTGGTGCAGAGAGGTAGATTTGGGTGTCATCAGCATACAAATGGTATTGAAACCCATGGGACTTTATTAAGGAACCTAGTGACGACGTGTAGATTGAGAAGAGAAGGGGACCAAGGACAGAGCCTTGAGGTACCCCAACAGAAAGTGGTAACAGGGCAGAGGTTGATTAGAGTTTTCTCTACATGGTAGCCAATGGAAAGTTGGATGGAAATCATAATTGGCATAAAATGTAGTTTGTCTGGTTGACGAGATAACAGAATTGTTAAAGGCAAATTCTGCTAAAGACATAAAGGAAGCCCAATCATGTTGTTGAGTGGTACAGAACATCCTTAAATACTGTTCAAGCCATTGATTGGTTCGTTCTGTCTGACCATTGGATTGAGGATGAAATGAAGTAGTATGACACAGTTTAATGGATAAAATGCAACATAGCTCTCTCCAGAATTTAGAGGGGAACTGTCTGGAAGGGCATGTAACTTAATGATATCGTCCAGAAATAATCATGCAGTCGCAGATGCTGTTGGTAAAGAGTTAGAGGGTATAAAATGAGCCATTTTAGTTAATATATCCACAACAACAAGAATTGTTTTATGGTTATTGGATTTAGGTAATTCTACTATGAAGTCTATAGATATATCAGACCCAGGTCTTTTTGGTATTGGGAGTGACAATAGTAAACCATATGGCTTAGATCTTTCAGGTTTTGTGGTTATGCAAGTATGACAGGATTTTACATACTCTATAACATCTTTCTTAAGGGAAGGCCACCAATATTGTTGTTTTATGAGGTTATATGTGTTTTGTTGACCTGGATGTCCAATAAGTGGAGTGTCATGGAAAGCTTGTAAAACTTCTGCACGCAAAGAGCTAGGTACATAAAGATGTTTTTTATAGTAATAGAGGCCATCTGTATGTTTTAACAGTTTTTTCTCAGGTAACACAACGTCTCTGTGTTGTTTTCTTTTAAAAACCTCAGGACTTTGGAGTGTAGATGCAATAATCCTATCTGAAGGGATGATAGTAGAAGTAGAGTCACTGTTAGCTAGTCTTTCTTCTTTTCTGGAAAGAGCATCTGTCTTGCCATTTCTAGAACCTGGCCGGTAAAAAATCAATTAGTTGAAGCGAGAGAAAAATAGGCTCCACTGAAGTTGGCGAGAACTAAGAGTTTTGGTGGTCTATAGAAATTGCAAATTTCTGTGATCTGAATAGATCTGAATAGGTATACTAGTTCCTTCTAAGAGATGCCTCCAGTTCTCTAAAGCAGATTTAATGGCTAAAAGTTCCTTTTCTCCAATCGAATTATGGGTCTCGGCAGTAGTCATGCTTCTGGAGTAATAAGCAACTGGATGCAAAGGCTCTAGCAAGGATTTCCTTTGAGGAAGAATTGCGCCAATCGCAAAATCCGAAGCATCTACTTCTAAGACATACTGTAGTGTGGAGTCTGGAAATTGAAGAATTATTGCAGAGGTTAAAAGCCCTTTGAGTAGTGAAAATGCAGCGTCTGCTTGAGAAGACTATTTGAAAGGTTTTTTTTCTTTTTTAGTTAGATAAGGGGTTTGCATATTTTAGCGAAATTCTTAATGACTTTTCGGTAAATGTTTGCGAAACCCATAAACTGTTGAACTTGTTTTATCGATTGTGGGATCTTCCAATCTGTTATAGTCTTGATCTTATTAGACTGCATCTCTATAACAGAAGGAGAAATTGAATAACCTTAAAGGGTAATACTTTGTGTATTGAAGACACATTTCTCAAGTTTAGCAAATAAGGAGTGTTCTCGAAGATGTTGTAGAACAACCTTAACATGTTTCACATGTTCCTCATAAGAGGATGAGAATATAAGAATGTCTTCCAAATAAATGACTAAGTATGTGTCTAAAATATCTCTAAAGATGTCGTTCACAAAATGCTGAAACGTAGCAGGTGCATTTGTGAGACTAACGGGCATTACATTATATTCAAATAATCCGTATGTAGTACGGAATGCCGTAAGCCATTCATCTCCTTCTCGTATTCGTACCAGATTATATGCACCTCGCAGATCTAATTTAGTGTATATAGTGGAACCTTGAAGTCGCTCTATTAATTGAGGTATCAAAGGGAATCAAGAGAGTCAGGCATAGCAGTTCTTGCTAATTCATCCTTCATACTGTCAGATAACCCCAAACGAAATTGATTTTTAAGAGAAACGTCATTCCATAGGGTGTCTTTGCACCACCTCTTAAGATCAGCAATATAATCTTCCACAGGTTTCTTCCATTGGCGTAAAGATCTTATTTCTGATTCTGCTGTAGATTGCTTGTTTGGATCATCGTAGAGAAGGGACATGGAATGAAAAAATTGTGAAAGGGAGTTCAAAATAACATCATCTGTTTAAAAAAAAAGTATCAGCCCAAGCCCTGGGCTCACCATGGAGAAAAGATATCACTGTGAGAACTCCATTCAGTGGGATAGGTATGTGGTTTGAGATTAAACAATAAGTTACAGGCGTTTTTGAACTCTCTATAGCGACTTCTATCCCCAGAAAACTTTTCGGGAAGACCAACAATAGGTTCAACAATTTGAGGCTGTGGTGTTTTTAAATTTTCATTAATGTATTTTTTTAAACTATCATTTTCCATTTGTAGCTCTGACCTGTTGAGTTATCTGATCCACTCTTTGAGATAAGTTAATAACATGTGCAGGAATGTCCGCTGGATTCATATTTTCTCCTTATTAATTTTGATAAGGATTTTAGGACTTGGTATTATGTGATAGAACTATGTGGAATTTGTCTGTAAAACATACAAAATGTGATGTAGAATCACAACTGCGGTCAGCAGGGAGTTTATTCCTATTTGGGGTCTGTCACTTTAAATTTACACCAAAATGTTAATGAACCTTAAATGTGTATGCTAAGAATGTGAACTCAAAAACATATGTTTTAAAACAAGCAGAGTCTGAATGATTGCTTGCAACAAAGGTATATATAATTGAAAACTCTGCTGCAAGCACTGAGCAGATTTAATATAAACAAAAAGGTTTAGGCTCCTCTATTAAACCTCATGAGGGAACGTAAACTGAGATGTCTGAAAGCTGATATCAGATACAAGAGACATAAATTATCTTATGCATGCAAAATGAGTAAAAGGAAAAAATGTCAGGAAAAGATATACTGCAGCAGTAAACATGAACTGAGCAAACAAACAGACTGACCGTTGATGTGAGCGGGTGACGTCACCGCAGGGAAGAGTAGCAGAAGCCAGGAAGTGTTGATCAGATGAATCACTGTGAAGTGAACAGCTAGCAGCAGGCAAAACTCAGTGTATAAAACTCTCTGTCACACAGATCAGATGCTTACAGAGATAGGCTTGTATAAGGATTTCACAACACCGGATGTCATAGAATACCATAGAATAGCAAGCAATGATTAGAGGTAATGTCAGAGGCTTTATAGGGCATTAAATGAGAGTTACCATTTCTTAAAGGTACAGCGAATAATTATAACAAATTAAAGAAGAGAGCTATTCTTAAGGATAAACAGATAATGTATGTTACAATAACTATCTTTAATTAATTATATAGGATAGCCCTTCTCTCTAAATCTTGTTATTAGAATTTCAGATTGATCATCATATAATGTCATAGTGCTGCAATTTCTTCTAATACGTCTAAATTGGCTATAGGGGATGTTGGTCTTCCAGCTATTTAAGTGATTGCTGGAAAAGTGGAGAAAATTATTACTATCCACTTCCTTAAAATAGGTGGAAGACTCAACATCCCCCACATGTGTCCACTTGAGGTTTACATCTAAAAATTCAATTTTTTCCCCTTGTATATTATAAGTGAAGGAGAGACCCATATCATTAGAATTTAAACTATTCAAAAATGATGTGGCTTCCTCTATGGGGCCATTCCAAATAAAAATAAGATAATCTATGTAATGGCCATAGAATACCAGATTAGCCTCCCAGCTAGAGTAAAAAATAAATCTCTCTTCAAATATGCCCATAAATAAATTGGCAAAGCTGGGGGCGAATCTGGTACCCATGGCTGTCACTTTGATCTGTTAATAATAATCATCTAAAAACTGAAAGTAGTTGTGAGATAATATGTATTTGATACAAGCCAAGATGAATTCTTGTTGTATTAGTGGTAAATTAATATCATTCTCAAGATAATTTCCAACAACACTTAAAGGGACAATAAACCTCAAAAATAATGTTATATAATTCTGCACATAGTGCAGAATTATATAACATTATATTAGCCTTATCTTTATAAAACATAATATTCCCTTTGCTCTGTCTGACAGCAGGAGCGAGCTGCATTTAGTATAATAGCGTGGTCGGGCCGGGCTGTGACTATACAGTTGGCCCGATGCGCTGTGTGAAAAAAACAGACCCTCTCAGAAGAGCACAGAGAGCGGGTCTGAAAAACTGTCATTGTTTTAAAAAAATCAAAGGGAATAATATGTTTTATAACGATAAGGCTAATATAATGTTATATAATTCTGCACTATTATTATCATTATTTTTGAGGTTTGAGGTTTTTTGAGGTTTACTGATACTTTAAACCTAGTTGGTGATCTATGTTGGAATATAGTGACCCCACGTCACATGTTAACCATAAATATTGATCTCCTCTTTTTTTGACCGTTGATAATTTATTTAACAGATCAGTAGTATTTCTAATGTAAGAGGGTAGTTTAATAACATATTTTTGTAACTGGAGATCCACATATTCAGACAACCTATCAGTGAGGCTATTTATTCCTGCAATAATGGGTCTCCCTAGAGGTCTAGTGTGGTTTTTGTGGATCTTAGGGAGATGATAATAAAATGGGGTGCTAGGATGGTCGGGAAGTAAATATTGTTTTTCTTTTTTATTGAGAATACCCTTAAAATCCATCTAGAATTAGATCTTTAAGAATTCTACCGTATATTGGTGTTGGATTACTTTTAAGTTTCATATAATATTCGGTATCACATATAATATGTCTAGCTTCCATCACATAGGCCCCTATTTATCAAGGTCTGGTGGACCTGATCCGACAGTGTGAATCAGGTCCGTCAGACATCGCTGAATACGGTGAGCAATACGCTCGCCATATTCAGCATTGCACCAGCAGGTCTTTCAGCATTGCACAAAGACCAGCAGGTCTTTGTGACCGCTGCTTCATAACTGCTGTTTCTGGGGAGCCTGCAGGCACGCCAGAAACACGGGGCATCAAGCTCCATACGGAGCTTGATAAATATGCCCCAATGTCTTCATAGTTCTGTAGGACTATCCCCCAACCCTTATCAGCTTGGAGTATTACTAAGTTTTGGTCATTCATTAAACTATTAAGGGCATGCAATTCATTGGGACAGATTTTTTTTTATTATTATTAGAAAGACCTTTTCTCTGTTTTTGTACTCTGAAATATCTTAGTTGAATCATCCAATACTAATTGTTGAAAAAGATCAACATACGAGCCTTCTTCTCTAGGGTGTTAAAAGTGGAAGGTGGTGCTAGTGATGTATGTACTATTTGTTCGAATAAATTATTTGATAGATAACTTGTTTCTGTGTATACCACATGTTCTAAATTCCTCTGATTCATTTCATTGGTCAATATGGGTGTTCCTTCCAATTTGTGTTTTCTAAGTTGTTTAGCCGCAAAAAATCTCTGTAATGATAGCTTTCTTGTAAATGAATTAACGTCTACATACAAATTGAAAATGTTGGGTTGAGAGGGGGGACAAACAGATAGGCCCCTACCCAAAATCCTAATTTCATCATCAGATAGAATGTATGTACATCACAGATATAGAATATTAGGGCACATACATTTAAAGAATAGTATTTACATATAGTGTCGTTTATATATAATATTATTAGAATTATGCAGGGTGTACATTTGCTAATATAATTTCAATTACACTTTAATATTTGATTTCGAATACACTTTAATACATGAATTTTCACTTCTTTTCCAGATTTATTATATTTGCTGAGATAGTAACGTTAGGAGCTTGGTTAATTTAGGTGCTGATTGCAGACATCTCACCGCAATGTTTACTGCCTGCCATGTTATCTATTAGGGTATATTTGGATATTGAATCTGGTGTAAGAATGCTCGAGCCCTAGATTATTGTATCCTATTTGCTGGTGGATGTTCATAATTTATATATAATATAGGTGCATTGTAGATGCTTCTTGTAGTTGGAAAATCTGGGCGGTCAATTGGAGTTTTATTGACAGATTGTGTGCCAGAGTGTCACAACCATTGTTATGAACTATAGAGATGTCGGAGATGACTGAGGAGTAGGGGTTTTTATATATAATTTTATTTCTCTTTGATTGATTATGTTGGAATGTCAGATAGGTGAATATATAAACATGTTTCAATATTGAGAATAGAGTCGAGCGGATGCTGTTGAAAAGGAACGCACCTTTATTTTTGGACATATAGATGTGTCATCTATGACGCAGAGTTAATATATGGGCCAATCTGAGTGTAACGTAGGCTGGATAGCGACGTCAAGAGCTGTGGGGAGATCTGTTTTTTTAGGTTGTTATGCACCCTTTGATTTATATACAAAGTAGGCGGATATCAAAGTCCTTTAACACTGACAGTTGAATTGGGCTGGCATTAGTAGAGGGGGACACACCTCCAATTCGATAGGCTATGACTCACTGCCCACAACGAAGAGTGAACACATGGGCCAATCAGTGTAGAACACATGGGCCTATCAGTGTATTGCGCATTTAAAATATGGTAACACACCTTAACGGATATATTTAATCCAGATAGCTTTATGGTAGTTTAAACAACAGAAAAACAATCCAGCACAATTCTAAATAACCAAATATATACATATGTCTTCGAAAAGGAACCGATTGTTTGTATATTCAGAGGTAAGATCAGGGGATATAAGCCTATAGATTATCGGCACAAAAATGTGTAACAAAGAAACAAAAAAGCAAGAATAAAAACAAGTAAGAAAGACAAAGCTCATTTAGTGTTCAATGGACACAACAAAATCTTTTGTGCACAAACCTTTTTGATGCTAAATATGAGACCAATTCATTTGGCAAAAACCTGGTTTAGCTGGTACATATATATATATATATATATATATATATATATATATATATATATATATATATATATATATACGTACATATTTTAAAAAAAAGACCTATGAGGCTGCAGGTTCTTGTGAGATAATAAAATGTATTAGTCAGCTTTTCATATATAAAAAACATTGTTAATGAGGTTAACATCATGTGATATAAATTTGAAACAAAAGGATACAAAAATGAAGTGAGATTTCAACAATGAATTGTATCCAAATGTGAAACTTTTACTACTGTGTATATCATTTGAATTGTGTCTAACCATTGATGTGTTTCGTAATAGAATATGCAGAGAGATATATATGTACATATATTTGGTGTCAATATAGGAAATACACATGCTTGGTAACTATGTAATTAAAACTGGAACAGCCAGGTGTTTGATATTAATTAGTAAGCACGCCCCCCTGAAGGGAGGCTAGTGTTAGTTGGTGTTAGGTGAATAATATGCCTGAGGAAACGGCTTGTATGCCGAGAAACGTGTTGTATTTCTAGGGGGAAGAGTTGAACAACCCTAGTCCACTCTTTTATACATTGGTTTTAATCTGTTTTTATAATAAATACTATTTTTTAATTAAACATTTTTTTATGAGTGGATACACCTATCTTTGCCTGCTTTAATGGTTATTCTTTTGGGAGCCTGACCAACAAGACATTGCTTTACTTGGATAGTACACATCGAGGAAAAGTCTCCTTGTGGTGAGCTGACACACCTCATTAAAATTTGCCAGCTTGTTTCTACCAGCACATTGGTGTGCTAATTTAACATGTGAGTACCCATTTGGCACCTGTATAAAGTAAATACAAATTATACCCTAAGTGATCTGCACAATTGGTGCTTGTTTTGTGCTTCCTCTTTTCACTGCAGTAGACAAATAATTTCATTTGTGGGTGAGCTGCCACACCTGTTAAATCTGCAGCCTGTTCCTAAAAGCAAATTGGTGTGCTACATAACCATGTGAGTACCCGCTTGGCTCTTAATATTCTGCGGTTTTGTACAAGTTTGATGATACCACACATGAGGCGCCCCTCTGTTTTGTTTTATTTCTTATTATATAACACTTACACTCACAATAACACTATCCAATAAAAATGATTATAACAAAAATGCATACATTTATAAGGACTAAAAGATATGAGGTCTTGGGTATTAGAGAAAAAAGGACTGCAAAAAGCTTTAATATAGAGAATGCATTGGGGCCCTTTGCAGTCAAGTAGATGAAAACATAAAAAAATATTTATGAATATTCATATGTAATAAACTGTTTAATGTTGTATTTACTGTTAATATTTAACATTCTGGGGCATATTTATCCAATTTTACGGATCATGTCTGCTGCACATCGATAAATGCAGACAGCATACGCTCTCGGCATTTATCATTGCACCAGCAGTTCTTGTGAACTGCTGGTGTGCAATTCCACCATTGCATATTGCACATTTTTTGTTAATCCAATAAACCTCCATTCACAACTGAAATATTACTGTGTCCTTCAATTATTTGATAGATCAAAATGAAATTGCTGATCCAAACACCCAATTATTTATAAATGAAAATCATGGAAAGTTTCAGGGGTACCTAAACGTTTGCATACAACTGTATATATACAGTATATTTATGAATAAATAGAACATATTCTTTTTTGTTAAGAACATTGGAATGTGAAATATAAATACTTTCATGTTGGGTTAGCGCACTTGAAAAAAACGTGATTGGGTTTCCACTTTTCTTGCTCAATTGACTTCTATTGGGAAAACGTTAACATGATCGCAATATTCTAATTTCGTCTTTTTACGTGAGTTGGGTTAAAAGGATGGTTTGCATGAGAAATTAAACTGCATGGAAGTTGGCTTGTGGTTGTTTGTTACCATGAATAAAGAGAAACTGAAACAAGTACCGCTTGTGGGCTAGATTACAAGTGAGGTGCAACGGTTTTGCACAAGAGTTTCTTCTTTTTGTGAGCTTTTTTAATTGGTCTGTTATTACAAGTTGAGCGATTTATGATTTAATCCTTAGCCGTGTGGTTAACTTTTTTCCGAAATTAAAAAGCTGCACAAAACACATCAAAAATACATTATAAAGTACAGTTACACTCATAATAACACCATCGAATAAAAATGATTACAAAAAAATATTGTAAAATAAAGTTATAAGGGCTCAAAGATATGAGATATTGGGTGTTGGAAAAAAAAGCTGCCAAAGGACTTCAATATAGAAATACATACATATAAATTGCTAAAGATGTATATGCATATGGATATGGATATACTGTATATATATATATATATATATATATATATAAATATATATATATATATATATATATATATATATATATATATATATATGTTTAACTATGTATTTACTGTAAATATTTCACATTCCAATGAACTACGCATAGCAGAATATGTTCTATGTAATTTTAAATTATATATCTGTATATATCTATACCTATATATAATCATATAGATACAGTATATAGGTATAAATATATATTTGTTTAAAAACCCGACAGAAATATGTAGAGATAACATTTTCCGTAATGTTAAGATCACTGGAATATAATATATTTATATTTTCATGCTATAGTATTTGCACGAGAGAGTGAATACTAGGTATTTTCTACACTTTTTTTCCTCCATTGACTTCTATGGGGGAATGCGAAAACACGATCGGGATTTTCGACTTTAAGCATGATTTGGGTTACCGCTAGCACAAAAAAAAAGTTTTTTTAAACTTGTAATACAACTGCAACCCGCCTAGCGCAAAAAGTTTAACTTTAGTGGAGTTTTTGCTATTTGTAGAAAAAAAAACACGCCACCTGTAATCTAGCCATGTGTGTTTAATCATTGTTGTTGTTTTCAGAGATTGCTCTAGTTCAAATCTATTCCTCAAGTGAGACATCATCTGATTGTGTGAATTGCTAATGTTCCAGAAATAATTACTTTTTTTGCCTCCTTTAATTTAGACTTAGTAATGAAGTGCCACGTTTAAAAGCTTATCTCAAAATGAATTAATTTCCTTTTCTTTCAATGCCCCGTTAAAATTAATGCTTTTAAATTGATGCATCATTTACCGTTCTCTTTCATACATTTTAAATTTAAACATTAAAAAATATAAAATCACTTTCAAAATATATTGTTTTATTTTTAATAAATAAACAAAAACAAAAAAATAAATAAATACAACATAATTAAATATCAAGGGTGCAGAAGGGAAAGGTGATAATGTGCCTTGCTCTGTCTATTCCTATCTTTATTTTGTTTTACATCTCCCTCAATTACTCCCTAGAGCTTCCCACTAGCTTTATGATACTCATTGCAAATAAAAACATTTACATTTTAGTTAAGATATTATCAAAAATAACGTCAGATGTATTAAATAGGAGACTATATTCCTGTTGCATTTGCTGTTATATTACATATGGTTTTGGTATCTTTCCCTATATTTCTATGGGAAATTGTTTTATTTATTTATTTGATATGATCTTGCTTATTTCTCATCTTGTAACACTATTTTATGCTTTTCTTAATTTGTAAAAATGGTATCCAAATCTTACAAGATTTCTATTTACATTACTGATCAATTTTTATTTTTTTCACCTAGACCTGTGCTTTGTTCCTTTAATAGGCATTTGTTTTATTCTCTTTTCTGACTCAGTAATCACTGAAAAGTAATCAGAACGACTGATTTTTTTTTTTTTTAAATATACAGCTATTCTTTTGTAACATCCTCTCCATGTATAGTCATATAAATCATCTACACTTTCTGAAACACAGAAAAAAACCCTACTGTTATAATACTATGGAATTTATCTTATTTCTTTAAGGATGGCACCAATTTCTTTTTAGTGAATAGATAGAACAGCGCCTAGATCTGTTTACTTGCTACACTATAAAGGGCCCCCTAATAAGGTCCTAGAGGATTTAGACGTTACAAATTATTATAGGAGCGCCTAAAAAGGCTGAGGTAAACCACAGGTTCCTTATAAAATGTTACGTTCCATAAACAATGTTATCAATATTTTGAATGGGTAGAAAGACCCAATAAAATCCAAAAAGATGTAAAGTATGTACAAATTTCTCTAATCATATAAAACCAAATTATTTTATAAAACACAAAATACAATGTATCTCCAAATATAACTAGATGCTGGCACTGATCCAGCAATAAGTTTAACACGGTTAGCAAGATATGTCTGTTTCTAGGGATATCAGATCCAATTATCAATAAAAATGGAAGACGTGGGGATCAATAAGAACCCCAATCTTGTGGAAGTGTGTATGTTAAAATAAAACTAGTATAAGTGATCTCCTGTGATTACCACAAAAGGGACTGTATATGTGATAATATCACACCAGATGACAACAACTCAGTAATTACTAAATTGCAACAAGCAGATATTATCATAATCGACTCAGAAGGTTAAAAAAATAGAAAATAATTAAATGAAAAGGTGGGTGTTACCAGAGTAACCGGACAGTAAGCTGGAATGCAGACATTCAGTGCATATTCAAAAATCTAAACCTTATTACAAAAAGTAATTCAAATACAAAAACAAATGTTGAAAAAAAGGTGAAAAAAGAAAAACATAAACTTTAGTGCCTTGTGAAAAAAAGAGATTGATACCGGTATGATCTGTTGGAAAATTACCAATCCAAGTATATAAAAAATGCAATTAGTACCTAGATCTACTAGATGTTTCATAGAAAGCAATTAAATTCCAACTCCTAATTCAGCACTTTTGGGGTTAAAGTTTTTAACTCAAAAATCCACATGCCTTCTAGTTTTAATAACTCCTTATGAGAGTCTCCCTCCCTCCAGTGTCTGTTTAATTTTACTATCCCTATATAGATAAAACTTTTCATATTTGCTCCGTTACATTCTACTAAATGTTTGGGTACTGGAAGGTCCTTATTCCTATCTCTATTTGGATTTTCTATTGATAGGATGTGCTCATGAATCTTATCTCTGAGGGGTCTTTCCGACTCCCCTATATACTGTTCCCACAGCTACACTGAATTAGATATACTGTATTTCTACCTACCCAACAAATTCAAATCTTAATGTGATGCGTTTTTTCCTGTGATATTAGATTTAAACTTATGAGTTTTTAAGTGCTTTAAAATTGTGGCATGGATAAAACCCTAATAAGTCATTTCACTGTAGATCTTTATCCTTAACATCTTTTTATTATATATATATATTTTAATATCTGAAGGAGCTAATTGCATCTTTAAACTTTTCACTTTTTTTATACACTATCTGTGTTTTGGGGGTATCAAATTTCCCATTTTCATCTCTTTGCAATATATGCCAGTGCTTTCTTATTATATTTTCTATAAGATGTTTATTCTGGCTATTTTGGGTTAAGAACGAGATGAAAAGCTTTTTATTACTGCTATCTTTATATGTTGCCACTTTCTTTTTTATCAGAAGATTATTTATATCTAGATTGTTTACTTCTTCTCTAACTTTCTCAATTTTATCTTCTTTATAAACCCTCTCTAAAAAAAAAATTCTTCAAATATTAAAGATTGGGATTTTTAATCTTCTTGATTAGCTCAGTTCTTCCTCAACTTTAACATTTGACCCTTGGGGATGTTTTCTTTCCACATATAGTGGTGACAACTAGTGTTATATATGTAATTGTTTGCATCTAGTTGTGCGAGTAGACAATTGCCCATCTTATACAAAAATATCCAAGTCTAACTCATATACGTTCAATGGACTAATATCACATTTTTATATACTGTATATCTTCACTACCTTTCCAAAAAATTACAATATTGTCTATGTATCTTCTGTTTTGAGACCAGGCTTGTCCCAAAATCACGTATTTGAAACAAATCATTTTGCCACAAACCCATAAATAAGTTTAAAGTGCCACAAAGTTGGTTATAGAACTGATCCTCAAATGTAAAGTAGCTATGTGTCAAAATACAGTATATTGGATGCTGTTTAAAATGAACTCTATCTGTTCCTCCTTCAATTCTTTATTAAGTTTCAAAAAAATGTTTTACAGCAGTTCTATACCATCAGTATGTCTAAAGCATGTGTATAGTGATACCCCATGTAGCCAATAAATAATTAATTCCCCATTAGGGACTTAGCTGAGCATTTTGGGGGGAGGATAGCTTAAGAATGACATAGTTGTCAACGTTCAGGGGATGTTAATGAGGCATACTAATGGGAGTAGCCTGCACTTTTCTTTGGACACATCGACACAAGAGCGATATGTCCAAAGCAGAGAAGTTAAGGTTGCGAGGAGGGTAGCAGCCATATAGCTATCAGCTGCCGAGACAACATCGCCTGAGCAAGTTAGAGTAGGTGTTGTGAAACGTAGGTCCCCACAGCAATATTTGAAGTGGGCCTACACTGAAACTAATTTTGTGCTGTGTAAGCACACTTCAAATAGGGGCCCCCTCCGCAGTAATATGCCCAATAATGTTGTTGATGTGTGCAGTGACGTCACACTCCTTTTGACTTTTAGGGGGGAGAATTTGCCGCTCACCGGCATCGCTCGGACACGCCATTTTTTTTAGAAAATTTTGAAAATTATGAAGACTGTCAGGCTGTGATGCCGACGAGGCCATTGAAGCAGTTTCCCAGTGATCCGTCAATGTTTTGAACAAAGTATTTGTTCAAAATACTGAGCAATAAGTGGACAGAGTTTAGAAACAGGAACAAAACAGATCTAAGTAAAGATCTTTATTTCAAAAAGCAGACATGTAAGAGCAGGCCCATCTTTCATTCAGCACCTGGGTAGCGCTTGCTGATTGGTGGCTAAATGTAGCCACCAATTATTAAGCGCTAGCCGGGTGCTAAACCGAATATGGACCGGCTCATAAACTTACATTTTCAAATAAAGATACAAAGAGAACAAATAAAAATTGATAATAGGAGTAAATTAGGAAGTTGCTTAAAATTGCATGCTCCATCTGAATCACGAAAGAAAAAAATGTGGGTTCAGTATCACTTTAAGTTGCTTGATACACATTTTCTTTTCATGTTTAAAACACAAACGACTAGATTACGAGTCTTGCGTTATGAGCAAAAAAGCAGCGTTAAGCCTCATAACACTGCTTTTTTACTACCGCTGCTATTACGAGTCTTGTAGGTACAGCTGTCCCGCACACTTTTTTGGCCTTACCGCAAATCAACTTACGCAATTTGTGTATAGTCTTTTTTCAATGGGACTTCCATAGCGCCGGTATTACAAGCTTTTTTTTAAGCCAAAAAGTGAGCGGTACAGCCTATCCCGCAAGATTCGTAACGCATTCTAAAGTCAGTAGTTATGAGTTTTACACTACAAAGCTGTAGCATAAAACTCATAACTAAAGTGCTAAAAAGTACACTAACACCAATAAACTACCTATTAACCCCTAAACCGAGGCCCTCCCAAATCGCAAACACTAAAATAAAATTATTAACCCCTAATCTGCCGCTCCCGACATCGCCGCCACTATAATAAACATATAAACCCCTAAACCGCCGCACTCCCGCCTCGCAAACATTAGTTAAATATTATTAACCCCTAATCTGCTGTCCCTAACATCGCCTGGCACCTACCTAGATTTATTAACCCCTAATCTGCCGCCCCCAACGTCCCCGCCACTGTACTATATTTATTAACCCCTAAACCTAAGTCTAACCCTACCCTCCCACCCCCTAACTTAAATATAATTTAAATAAATCTAAATAATAACTACTATCATTACCTAAATAATTCATATTTAAAACTAAATACTTACCTGTAAAATAAACCCTAAACTACCTACAATATAACTAATAGTTACATTGTAGCTAGCTTAGGTCTAACTAGGTAGAATAGTTACTAAATAGTTATTAACTATTTACTAACTACCTAGCTAAAATAAATACAAATTTACCTGTAAAATAAAACCTAACCTAAGTTACACTAACATTTAACCTTACACTACAATTAAATAAATTAAATACAATTACCTAAATTACAAAAAAAACCCCACTAAATAACACAAAATAAAACACAAATAACAAGATATTTAAACTAATTACACCTAATCTAATATCCCTATAACCCCCCCCCAAAAAAAAATCCCTTGCCTAAACTAAACTACCAATAGCCCGGTTTAGGGGTTAATATGTTTATTATAGTGACAGCGACGTTGGGGGCGGCAGATTAGGGGTTAATAAGTATAATGTAGGTGTCTGCGATGTCGGGGGCAGCAGATTAGGGGTTAATAAATATAATGTAGGTGTCGGCGATGTCGGGGGCGGCAGATTAGGGGTTAATAAGTGTAAGATTAGGGGTGTTTAAACATAAAATGTGTTTCCCCATAGGAATCAATGGGGCTGCGTTACTGAGCTTTATGCTGCTTTTTTGCAGGTGTAACACTTTTCCTCAGCCGGCTCTCCCCATTGATGTCTATGGGGAAATCGTGCACGAGCGCGTACAACCAGCTCACCGCTGACTTAAGCGCGGTATGGAGCTCAATTTTGCTCTACGCTCACTTCCTGCCTTTTAAAGCCGGGTTTATAAAAACCTGTAATACCAGCACTGTAGGAAAGTGAGCGGTGACATTAACGTGCAAGTTAATACCGCACCCCTCATAACGCAAAACTCGTAATCTAGCCAACAATTTGTAATCTCAATCAATCTTTAAAACATTGTTTGGTTTTAAGGGTATTTACTAATCCATTTATATTCGTAAAATTCTGCATACACCCTGATTGTTTGGAAAAGTCACACTTTCAGTAACACATTTTATTCATGCCAAAGAATGTATTTCAAGAATTCAGTTTCCTTTTGTTTCAGTGTGAATGTATTTTTAGATAAATAAAACTGAACAAAGACTATTGAGAAATAAAACCTAGTTTTGGAGAAAAAAATCTCACGTTTGTAGATTAGCTCTCTTACCAGAGAGTTCATTGAGTTCTCAGTGAATCTAAGTGTGTTGACATATAAATATGGAGATCCCAACCTTCCTGTTTGATGCCCTCCCACAGTTTCTCTTTATGGTTCCAACCATAGCCCATCATGACTACTTCCAATGCACAACAAAACTCACCCACAAGTACGCCCTTCTTCTCCGCCCACAAACACCCTTGGCCACCACTTCCCGGTTATGAAAAGTCCCAGTTCTCCACTGCAACATTGTTTGATCTATTTATTTGATTTGCTGTCATGTACATCTCTGTTTTTTTAGAATACTTATTTACTTTTGGCCAGATTACAAGTTTTGCGTTATGAGCGGCTCAGTAATAATTTTCACGTTATTTCCACCGCTCACCTCCCTATAGCGCTGCTATTACAGGTTTGTAAAAACCCAGTGTTAGCGGGCATTATGGCAGCGTTGAGCTCCATACCGCACTCAAATACCAGATCTGGTTTTACGTGCTCGTGCACTATTTCCCCATAGACATCAATGGGGAGAGCCGGCTAAAAAAAGCCTAACACCTGCAATAAAGGAGCGTAAAGCTCTGTAACACAGCCCCATTGATTCCTATGGGGAAAAGTTATGTTTACACCTAACACCCTAACATAAACCCAAAGTATAAACACCCCTAATCTGCTGCCCCTGACATATCTGACACCTACATTACACTTATTAACCCCTAATATGCTGCCCCCGATATTGCGTCACCTACATACAGTTATTAACCCCTAATCTGCTGCCCCCAATGTCGCCGTCACCTACCTACACTTAGTAACCCCTAATCTGCTGCCCTCAATGTCGTCGCTACCTACATTACACTTATTAACCCCTAATCTGCCGCAACCAATGTCGTTGCTACCTACCTACACTTATTAACCCCTAATCTGCTGTCCCCGACATCGCCGTCACTATTCTAAAGTTATTATCCCCTAAACCTAACCCTAAGTCTAACCCTAAACCTAACGTAACCCTAACCCTAATACCCACTAACTTTAACATAATTAAAAAAATCTAAATAAAAATTACAATTAATAACTAAATAATTCCTATTTAAAACTAAATACTTACCTATTAAATAAAACCTAACCTAGCTACAACATAACTAATAGTAATATTGTAGCTATCTTAGGTTTTATTTTTATTTCACAGCTAAGTTTGTATTTATTTTAACTAGGTAGACTAGTTAGTAAATAGTTATTAACTATTTACTAGCTACCTAGTTAAAATAAATACAAACTTACCTGTAAAATAAAACCTAACCTGTCTTACACTAACATCTAACATTACTCTACAATTAAATCAATTACATTAATTAAATACAATTAACTAAATTTAAAAAATAATTAAACACTAAATTACACAAAATAAAAAATAAATGATCAAATATTTAAACTAATTACACCTAATATAATAGCCCTATCAAAATAAAAAAGCCCCCCAAAATAAAAAAAAACCCTGGCCTAAACTAAACTGCCAATAGCCTTAAAAGGGCCTTTTGCAGTGCATTGCCCCCCAAAAAATCAGCTCTTTTACCTGTAAAAAAAAAATACAAACAGCGCCCAACAGTAAAACCCACCACCCACACAACTAAAGCCCCCAAATAAAATCCTATCTAAAAAAAATAAGCTCCCAATTGCCCTGAAAAGGGCATTTGGATGGGCATTGCCCTTAAAAGGGCATTTAGCTCTTTTCCATTGCCCAAAGTCCCTAATCTATATATAAAACCCACCCAATAAACCCTTAAAAAAAACTAAAACTAACCTCCGAAGATCCACTTACAGTTTTTGAAGACCGGACATCCATCCTCATCCAGCTGTGAGAAGTCTTCATCCAATCGGGCAGAAGTCCTCAACGAAGCCGGGAGAAGTCTTCATCCAAGCGGCAAGAAGTGGTCCTCCAGACGAGCAGAAATCTTCATCCAGACGGCATCTTTTATCTTCATCCATCCGACGCGGAGCGGGTCTATCTTCAAGCCATCCGGCGTGGAGCATCCTCTTCTTTTGACGGCTACTGAAGAATGAAGGTTCCTTTAAGGGACGTTATCCAAGATGGCGTCCCTTGAATTCCAATTGGCTGATAGAATTCTATCAGCCAATTGGAATTAAAGTTGAAAAAATCCTATTGGCTGATCCAATCAGCCAATAGGATTAAGCTCACATTCTATTGGCTGATTGGAACAGCCAATAGAATGCAAGCTCAATCCTATTGGCTGCTTGGATCAGCCAATAGGATTGAAGCTCAATCCTATTGGCTGATTGCATCTGCCAATAGGATTTTTTCAACTTTAATTCCGATTGGCTGATAGAATTCTATCAGCCAATCATAATTCAAGGGACACCATCTTGGATGACGTCCCTTAAAGGAACCTTCATTCTTCAGTAGCCATCGAAAGAAGAGGATTCTCCACGCCGGATGCCTTGAAGATGGAGCCGCCCCGTGTCAGAAGGATGAAGATACAGGTGAAACTCGAAAAATTAGAATATCATGCAAAAGTTAATTTATTTCACTAATGCAACTTAAAAGGTGAAACTAATATATGAGATAGACTCATTACATGCAAAGCAAGATAGTTCAAGCCGTGATTTGTCATAATTGTCATAATTATGGCTTACAGCTCATGAAAACCCCAAATCCAGAATCTCAGAAAATTAGAATATTACATGCAATCAATAAAACAAGGATTGTACATACCTGTAGAACAATATCGGACCTCTGAAAAGTATAAGCATGCATACTGTATGTACTCAGTACTTGGTTTGGGCCCCTTTTGCAGCAATTACTGCCTCATGCGTGGCATGGAAGCTATCAGCCTGTGGCACTGCTGAGGTGTTATGGAAGACCAGGATGCTTCAATAGCAGCCTTCAGCTCTTATGCATTGTTCGGTCTCATGTCTCTCATCTTTCTCTTGGCAATGCCCCATAGATTCTCTATGGGGTTCAGGTCAGGCGAGTTTGCTGGCCAATCAAGCACAGTAATCCCACAGTCATTGAACCAGGTTTTGGTGCTTTTGGCAGTGTGGGCAGGTGCCAAGTCCTGCTGGAAAATGAAGTCAGCATCCCCATAGAGCTTGTCTGTGGAAAGAACAATGAAGTGCTCCAAAATCTCCTGGTAGACTGCTGTGTTGACCCTGGACTTAATGAAGCACAGTGGACCAACACCAGCAGATAACATGGCTCCCCAAATCAACACAGACTGTGGAAACTTCACACTGGACTTCAAGCATCTTCCTCCATACTCTTGGTCCTTGGTTTCCAAATGAGATGCAAAATTTGTTCTCATCAGAAAAGAGGACTTTGGACCACTGAGCCCAGGTAAGATGCTTCTGACGTTGTTTGTTGTTCAGGAGTGGCTTGACAAGAGGAATACGACATTTGAAGCCCATGTCCAGGATCTGTCTGTGTGTGGTGGCTCTTGTTAAAGTCCCCAACACTTTTGAATTGCCTTTTCCTGACAATCCTCTCCAGGCTGTGGTCATCCCTGCTGCTTGTGCACCTTTTTCTTCCACACTTTTCCCTTCCACATAGCTTTCTATTAATGTGCTTTAATACAGCACTTTGGGAACATCCAACTTCTTCTGCGATTACCTTGGCTTTCCCTCCTTATGGAGGGTGTCAATGATGGTTTTCTGCACAACTGTCAGGTCAGCAGTCTTTCCCATGATTGTGATTCCTACTGAACCAGACTGAGAGACCATTTAAAGGCTCAGGGACCCTTTGCAGGTGTTATGGCTTAATTAGGTGATTAGAGTGGGACACTTTGAGCCAAGAATATTGTACCTTTTCACAATATTCTAATTTTCTGAGATTGTGGATTTGGGGTTTTCATGAGCTGTAAGCCATAATCATCACAATTATGACAAATCACAGCTTGAACTATCTTGCTTTGCATGTAATGAGTCTATTTCATATATTAGTACCAACTTTGAAGTTGCATTAGTGAAATAAATGAACTTTTGCACAATATTCTAATTTTTCGAGTTTCACCTGTAGAAGATGCCGTCTGAATGAAGACTTCTGCCCGCCTGGAGGATGACTTCTTGCTGTTTGGACGAAGACTTCTCCCGGCTTCACTGAGGACTTCTGCCCGCTTGGATGAAGACTTCTCTCGGCTTGATGAGGATGGATGTCCGGTCTTCAAAAACTGTAAGTGGATCTTCGGGGGTTAGTGTTAGGTTTTTTTAAGGGTTTATTGGGTGGGTTTTATTTTTAGATTAGGGGTTTGGGAAAAGAAAATAGAGCTAAATGCCCTTTTAAGGGCACTGCCCATCCAAATGCCCTTTTCATGGCAATGGGGAGCTTAGGTTTTTTTAGATAGGGTTTTATTTGGTGGGTTTGGATGTGTGGGTGGTGGGTTTTACTGTTGTTTGTATTTTTTTTTACAGGTAAAAGAGCTGATTTCTTTGGGTCAATGCCCCGCAAAAGGCCCTTTTAAGGGCCATAGGCAGTTTAGTGCAGGCTAGGGGTTTTTTTTTATTTTAGGGGGGCCTTTTTTATTTTGATAGGGCTATTAGATTAGGTGTAATTAGTTTAAATATTTGATAATTTCTTCTTTATTTTGTGATTTTTTTTTGTAATTTAGTTAATTGTATTTAATTAATGTAATTGATTTAATTTTAGTGTAATGTTAGGTTGAACTGTAAGACAAGTTACCTAGTTAAAATAAATACAAACTTGCCTATGAAATAAAAATAAAACCTAAGATAGCTACAATGTAACTATTTGTTATATTGTAGCTAGTTTAGGGTTTATTTTACAGGTAAGTATTTAGTTTTAAATAGGAATTATTTAGTTAATGATAGTAATTTTTATTTAGATTTATTTTAATTATATTAAAGTTAGGGGTGTTAGGTTTAGACTTAGGGTTAGGTTTAGGGGTTAATAACTTTAGTATAGTGGTGGCAGTGACGTTGGGGGTGGCAGATTAGGGGTTAATAATATTTAACTAGTGTTTGCGATGCCATCAACGTGCAACTCGTTGACTACATTGAAGCCAACTACACCCTGGACCCCTCCCAATCTGGTTTCAGGAGCAACCACAGCACCGAGACTGCCCTCCTCGCCACCACAGACGACATCCTCACCCTACTCGACCCAGGAGAGACCGGCGCCCTCATTCTCCTAGACCTCTCAGCAGCATTCAACACTGTCTCCCACCTCACCCTCCACAACCGACTACACTATGTCGGCATTCGTGAAAAAGCCCTGGAATGGATCACCTCCTTCCTCACCGGCAGAACCCAGAAAGTTAGACTCCCACCCTTCACCTCCAAGCCCACAGAAATCAGCTGCAGTGTACCCCAAGGCTCTTCTCTGAGCCCCACCCTATTCAACATCTACATGGCCCCTCTCTCCGCCATCGCCCGACGACACAACTTCAACATCGTCTCCTACGCCGACGACACCCAGCTAATCATCTCACTCACCAGTGACCCCACCCCCACCAAGAGAAACGTCCATGAAGGGCTAACAGCAGTCGCCACCTGGATGAACTACAACTGCCTAAAGCTGAATGCAGACAAGACCGAAGTCCTCCTCCTCAGTCCCACCATATCCGCGTGGAATAACTCCTGGTGGCCCACAGCCTTTGGACACCCTCCAACCCCCACCAACCATGCACGAAATCTAGGCATCATCCTGGACTCATTGCTCTCCATGGATGGGCAAATCAACGCCATCTCTTGTGCATGCTTCCACACACTTCACCTGCTGCAAAAGATCTTCAAATGGATCCCAACCGAGACCAGGAAGACTGTCACTCACGCCCTCATCAGCAACCGACTGGACTATGGTAACGCACTCTACACCAGCACCACCGTCAAGCTCCAAAAGAGACTACAGCGCATCCAGAATTCCTCGGCCAGACTAATCCTTGACATTCCTCGTCAATGCCACATTACCAAATACCTGCGGGACCTGCACTGGCTCCCCATCAACAAAAAAATAACCTTCAAGCTTCTAACCCACGTATTCAAGGCCCTCCACAACATCGGTCCCGAATACTTGAACCACCGCGTTACCTTCTACACCCCTGCCAGACAACTTCGATCGGCCGACCAAGCCCTCGCTGTCATCCCCTGCATCAGGAAAACCACAGCAGGAGGCAGATCCTTCTCTCACCTGGCTGCCAAGACTTGGAACACCCTCCCGCTGCACCTTAGACAAGCTACCGCCCTAACTAAGTTCAGAAAGGACCCCAAGACCTGGCTCTTCGACTGAACTGCAACCCTCAGCGCCTTGAGACCCTTACGGGTGAATAGCCGCGCTTTTCAAGAACCCAATAGATAGATAGATAGATGCGGGAGTTCCGCGGTTTAGGGGTTAATATGATTATTATAGTGGCGGCGATGTCCAGAGTGGCAAATTAGGGGTTAATAATTGTATTTTAAGTGTTTGAGATGCGGGAGGGCCTCGGTTTAGGGGTCAATAGGTAGTTTATGGGTGTTAGTGTACTTTGTAACACTTTTGTTATAAGTTTTATGCTACAGATTTGTAGCATGAAACCCTTAACTACTGACTTTAGATGGCGGTACCAATCTTGACGGTATAGGCTGTATCGCTCACTTTTTGGCCTCCCAGGCAAAACTCATAATACCGGCGCTATGGAAGCCCCATTGAAAAAGGACTTTTTGAAAAGTGTGGTTGTTACGTTGCGTTACGGCCAAAAATGTGTGCGGTACAGCTATACCTCCAAACTCGTAATACCAGCAACAGTGAAAAAGCAGGGTTATGAGGCTTTTTCACTCATAACGCAAAACTTGTAATCTAGCCGTTTATTTGCTATAAAATGAAAAATAGGTTTCCACTATCTCCTTTACTCTGCATAAATATTTTTTTCTTTACTAAACATATTATTTAACATGTGCCTACTGAGAGAAATCCTCAAATTAGAGAAAAAAACTTATGATTGATTCTTCCATACTTTTTATTTTTTTCTCAGATGGATAACAAAATGTTTTAATTAATGAATGCTGCGGAAGAATTGTGAAAAAAGGAAAAAAAAAATAGTTAAAAGAAAAATAAAGAATTTGAAAGTACATGGGATAAAAAGGGTGCTCTATTTAAGACTATGGGGCATATTTATCAAATTGCGAGCGAATATAATACGATGTAGCATATCATGTCTGCTGCACATCGATAAATGCAGACAGCATACGCTGTCGGCATTTATCACTGCACAAGCAGTTCACCTGCACTGTTTGTGCAATGCCGCCCCCTTAATATTCACGACCGATTGGCCGATAGCAGGGGGTGTCAATCAACCCGATCGTATTCGATTGTTTTTTTTTCTGTTCCCCCCCCCCCCCCCTTTAGAGCAGGCGGACAAGTTATGGAGCAGCGGTCTTTAGACAGCTGCTTCTTAACTACTGTTTCCGGCATCCAGCTCCATTCGGAGCTTGATATTTCGGCCCCTTTGGGAAGAACAAGTTAAAGTGGTTGCAATATCCTTAGTCCTCAAGTTAGCTCATATTGGGTTTCACAAGTGTGCTATCCTTTTCCTATCAACTTGTTATATGCGTCTGTGTTAAAAGTTAGAAAAAATCCAACAGTGCATACTTGCAATCTGGACCCTAATGTAAAGTGTCAGCATTTCTAAATTCCTTTCTTTTCTTTTGTACCTAAAACCACTGCTGGCAAGTTTATATTTTCTATTTACTTCCCTTTCTGTATACTAGTAACTGTGGGAATTGATTTTGAGTCTTAGAACTTTCAATTCATGACTTGTAGCAGAACTGAGCTGCTGGCGTACGTAATTATGGTGTTCTGGTACACAGTACAAGAGAGCAAACTGTCTCAAGATACTTTAGTGTAGTCAGAAACAGAATACCTACCTATTAATATTTAATAGCATATATTAAAGGGGCATTATAATGAATTCCCACAAAGGGGTGATACACAGCGCTAAAGTCCCAAATGGAATCTAGAGCTGGAATGTGCTGCATTAAGACTGATTGATTGTGTGTTTAAACCTTTGCAGGGTTAAGTATCTAGTAAACAAGGAAAACATGCAAAAATCACATGGTTCAATAAATTAGAAAAAATTTGGGCCAGATTACAAGTGTCATGCTATTTAATGCTCCTGCATGAGTGTTAACTGTGTTAGAAGAAAGCTTTTTGTGTGCATTGGGTTGCTCTCATATTATGAGTGTAAAATAAACTGTTTTTGCTCATGCGCTAACCCGATGAGCGCAAAAAGTTGAATTTAGAATATTGCTTGTGCAATAACACACTCTTTCATAGAAGTCAATAGAGCAAATAAAGTGGAAAATAACCTAACACTCAACTTGCGCGTAAACCTGATCACATATTCTCAAGTGTGCTAACCCAACATGAAAATATGAATATTTCACATTCCAATGTTCTTCACATAGAATAATATGTTCTATTTATTCATAATACATATTTTTACATATATCTGATGGTATTTTTGTACAATGTATATCTATCTAAATATATATATAATTAACAAAAAATGGGAAGGCACTCACCATTTTCAAAAGAGAATCCTTTATTTCACAGTTAACGTTTTCAGGGTTACCCCCATCCTCAGACCAACAGAACAAACAAAACACTCACCTATTTAAGAAGAACCCATCACCGTGTGATCCTAAGCAGCTGTGCCTCTGCACGCCTACCCAGCGCTACTGTGCAAGTGCCAGGATGCTACAGAGCACCTCAGAGGACCAAATCAAAGAGACATAATAAGCAATCACCATAAGACTTCACCAAAAGATCATGCTACATCTAAAAAATGCAAATCGCAAAGAATCAACAAAGCATATGTATATACACAAACATACATAGAAGATAATCATAGATAGTAATTTCTTACGAGGTACAGAACCAACATCCATACGTCTATATACAAGCTAAAAGCGGTTGCCTAGCAACCAACTATCAACCATGTCAAAATAAAAACTATGAATAGTGTACTACGAGGAACCAAGCAGCAGACATCGAAGGGCTATAGTCAATATACATTTAGAGCCCTATTCACTATAAACAAGCAGTTGCGGAGCGCTGCGAGGCGCAATATAAAACCAAAAATAGGAAGCAGCTGTCAGACCGCTATGGACAATCATCACATTAAAATAAATCAACCTATGAAGTATGCAGCCATGCAGACATTCACACACGCATACCAGAACACTGAGTGGAAACCAAGCACCCATCAAACAGTCTTGTCAACTTTGCAGTTATACATAGTGTACTCCACAATATACGCAATTTAAGCTTAGGGGCTAATATACACCACACCACTCAAAGCCATTTTCACCAGCCATACCATGCACTAGACCCAACAAAAGCAACATCATACTACTGTCACAAACTAAAATGGTATCATCAGTATTGTCATGGTATATGTAAAGATTAATATATATCTTATTATATATTTGGCGAATTAGTGCCAAATGATTCATTCATTCATAAAACATTAAATGCTTTGACTGACCAAATTCAATCCTCCTCCACTTCTGTGATTACACAGGTTGAGTCACAAAGTCACGTACAAAGGAATGTTGTAAAAGTGATTTTGAGAAAGAGCAGAGTTTTATAGCTTAAATTAGAATACGACCATTAAACCATTTCAAAGGCAAAAACTTCAATAAGAGATGGTCAATCTATATTTGGCTATACACTCAGTATATGAAATCAGATAAGAGACACTTTTTCCTGATTAACATAGCTTTTGAAGCTTACAGCCCTGCTGTGTATGGAAGCAATAAAAATTTGACCAGCAAAAACACGTTTACAACGTAGCCTAGTTGTCTAGCGTAGGTGACATATTTTGTGGGAAAGAAACCATTCACATTTCAATGCAAATTAGTGCCTGCTGTGTCAAATATACAAACACTGAACCATGGATTAAAGATAAAAACATTTTTTTTATTCTCTCTCGCCTAGATTTAGAGTTTTGTCGATAAAGACCTGCGGTGCTAACGCTGCTTTTTTTTCCTGCGCACCCTTAAGACAACGCTGGTATTTAGAAGTGTCTGAATGGCTACGTTAGCCTCAGAAAAGGGAGCATTGAGCAGAATTTAGCTCCACTTCAACCCTCAATACCAGCGTTGCCTACGGTAGCGGTAAGCTGGAAAAACGTGCTCATGCGCAATATCCCCATAGGAAACAATGCGGCTGAGCTGGCCGAAAAAAAACCTAACACCTGCAAAAAAGCAGCGTTCAGCTCCTAACGCAGCCCTATTTTTTCCTATGGGGAAACACTCTCTATGTCTACACCTAACACCCTAACATGAACCCCGAGTCTAAACACCCCTAACCTTACACTTATTAACCCCTAATCTGCTGCCCCCGCTATTGCTGACACCTACATTTTATTATTAACCCCTAATCTGCCGCTCCGGACACCGCTGCAACCTATATTATAGTTATGAACCCCTAATCTGCTGTCCCTAACATCGCCGACACCTATTCTGCTGTCCCTAACATCGCCGACACCTATATTATATTTAGTACCCCCTAATCTGCCCCCCCCCCCCCATTTCGCCGCCACCTCTAATCTGCCGACTGGACCTCGTCGCCACTATAATAAATATATTAACCCCTAAACCTCCGCACTCCCGCCTCGCAAACATTATAATAAATTGTATTAACCCCTAATCTGCCCTCCCTAACATCACCGCCACCTACCTACAATTATTAACCCCTAATCTCCCGACCGCAACGTCGCCGCTACTATAATAAATGTATTAACCCCTAAACATAAGTCTAACCCTAACCCTAACACACCCTAAGTTAAATATAATTTAAATAAAACGAAATAATATTCCTATAATTAAATAAATTAATCCTATTTAAAACTAAATACTTACCTATAAAATAAACCCTAATATAGCTACAATATAACTAATAGTTACATTGTATCTATTTTAGGATTTATATTTATTTTGCAGGCAACTTTGTATTTATTTTAACTAGGTACAATAGCTATTAAATAGTTAATAACTATTTAATAGCTACCTAGTTAAAATAATTACAAAATTACCTGTGAAATAAATCATAACCTAAGTTACAATTAAACCTAACACTACACTATCATTAAATTAATTAAATAAATTAACTACAATTACCTACAATTAATTTTAATTAAATAAACTAATCTATAATACAACCCCCCCACTAAATTACAGAAAATAAAAAAATATTACAAGAAGTTTAAACAAATTACACCTAATCTAAGCCCCAAAATAAAAAAATGCCCTACCCTATTCTAAATTACAAAGTAATCAGCTCTTTTACCAGCCCTTAAAAGGGCTTTTTGTGGGGCATTTTACCAGTAAAAAAAAATACAACCCACCCCCCAACATTAAAACCCACCACCCACATACCCCTCTTCTAACCCACCCAAACCCCGCTTAAAAAAAACCTAACACTATCCCCCTGAAGATCTCCCTACCTTGAGTCATCTTCACCCAACTGGGCCGAAATCTTCATCCAAGGTGCGCAGAGGAGGTCCTTCATCCGGTAGAAGTCTTCATCCAGGCGGCGTCTTCAATCTTCATCCATCCAGAGCAGAGCGGAGCCATCTTCCAAGGAGCCGACGCAGAGCCATCCTCTTCATCTGGAGTCTTCTAACACAATGATGGTACCTTTAAGTGATGTCATCCAAGATGGCGTCCCTTCAATTCCGATTGGCTGATTGGAACAGCCAATAGAATGCGAGCTCAATCTTATTGGCTGATTGGATCAGCCAATAGGATTGAACTTCAATTCTATTGGCTGATTGCGTCAGCCAATAGGATTTTTCCTTCCTTAATTCTGATTGGCTGATAGGATTATATCAGCCAATTGGAATTGAAGGGACGCCATCTTGGATGACGTCACTTAAAGGAACCTTCATTCTTCAGTCACCTTCGGATGGAAGAGTATGCCCCGCGTCGGATGTCTTCAAGATGGACCCACTCCACTCTGGATGGAAGAAGATAGAAGATGCCGTCTGGATGAAGACTTCTGCCGGTCTGGATGTCCTCTTCTGGCCGGATCGGATGAAGACTTCTGCCAGTCTGGAGGTCCACTTGTGCCCGGTTGGGTGAAGACGGCTCAAGGTAGGGTGATCTTCAAGGGGTTAGTGTTAGGTTTTATTAAGGGGGGGATTAGGTAGGTTTTAGAATAGGGTTGGGTGTGTGGGTGGTGGGTTTTGATGTTGGGGGGGTATTTTATTTCTTTTTACAGGTAAAATAGCTGATTACTTTGGGGCAATGCCCCCCAAAAATTCCTTTTAAGGGCTATTTGTAATTTAGTATAGGTTAGGGAATTTTTTTATTTTGGGGGGCTTTTTTATTTTATTAGGGGGATTAGATTAGGTGTAATTAGTTTAAAATTCTTAGTTTAGTTTTTATTTTACAGGTAAATTTGTACTTATTTTAACTAGGTAGTTATTAAATAGTTAATAACTATTTAATAACTATTGCACCTAGTTAAAATAAATACAAAGTTGCCTGTAAAATAAAAATAAACCCGAGATAGCTACAATGTAACTATTAGTTATATTGTAGCTATTTTAGGGTTTATTTTATAGGTAAGTATTTAGTTTTAAATAGGAATAATTTATTTAATGATAGTAAATTTATTTAGATGTATTTAAATTATATTTAAGTTAGGGGGGTGATAGGGATAGGGTTAGACTTAGGTTTAGGGGTTAATAAATTTATTATAGTGGCGGCGACGTTGGCGGCGGCAGATTAGGAGTTAATAAATTTAATATAGTTGCGGCGACATTGGGGGGGCATATTAGGGGTTAATAGATAAAATGTAGGGTTCGGCGATGTTGGGAGCATCAGATTAGGGGTTCATAAGTATAATGTAGGTGGCGGCGGTGTCCAGAGCGGCAGATTAGGGGTTAATAATATAATGTAGGTGGCGGCGATGTCGGGGGCAGCAGATTAGGGGTTAATAAGTGTAAGATTAGGGGTGTTTAGACTCGGGGTTCATGTTAGGGTGTTAGGTGTAAACATAAATTTTCTTTCCCCATAGGAACCAATGGGGCTGCGTTAGGAGCTGTACGCTGCTTTTTTGCAGGTGTTAGTTTTTTTTTTTACCCAGCTCAGCCCCATTGTTTCCTATGGGGAAATCGTGCACGAGCACGTTTAGCCAGCTTACCACTACCATAAGCAGCGCTGGTATTGAGGTGAGATGTGGAGGTAAATTTTGCTCAACGCTCACTTTTCTGAGGCTAACGTCGTCTTGCAGATAAGTCGTAATACCAGTGTTGTCTTAAGTGAGCGGTGAGAAAAAAAGGAACGTTAGCACCGCACAGCCTTACCGACAAAAACTCGTAATCTAGCTGAAAGATAGCTACAATGTAACTATTAATTATATTGTAGCTATCTTAGGGTTTATTTTATAGGTAAGTATTTAGTTTTAAATAGGAATAATTTAGTTAATAATAGTAATATTTATTTAGATGTATTTAAATTATATTTAAGTTAGGGGGTGTTAGGGTTAGGGTTAGACTTAGGTTTAAGGGTTAATAACTTTATAATAGTGGCGGTGGTGTAGGGGAGGGCAGGATAGGGGTTAATATATATAATGTAGGTGGCGGCGGGCTCCAGGAGCGGTGGTTTAGGGGTTAAACATAGGGGTTAAACATTTTATTTAGTTGCGGCGGGCTCCGGGTGCGGCGGTTTAGGGGTTAAACAATTTATTTAGTTGCGGCGGCGTCCGGGATCGGCAGGATAGGGGTTAATAATTTTATGTAGGTGGCGGCGGGGTCCGGGAGCGGCGGTTTAGGGGTTAATACGTTTATTTAGTTGCGGGGTGCTCCGGGAACGGCGGTTTAGGGGGTAAAACAGTATAGTATAGTGTGGGTGCTTAGTGAAAGTATAGCAAGAAAGCTGCGAATAAGCCGAAGAGCAGCGAGATTGATGACCGTTAGTTAACAACAGTCCGCTGCTCATCGCACCATACTTGGTACGTGGCTTTTTGACAGCTTTCTTGATAAATTTGGCGAACGTATTCAGGTCTGCGGTGGCGATGTTAGGTGATCTTAGGCGAGCATATTGGGGCCATCGAATGCAGGTAAGTAGACAGCTTGATAAATAGAGGCCTTAGTGTCCTAATTAGAAATGCATGAAAATAAATTGTGGGATAAATTGCTTGAATGTTAGTAGCTAAATATCTTGGAATCTCATTGAGATATTTTAAATGCAACTCTGATTTGGGAGGCTGTTGTGAATAAGGCAACTTTTATGAACTTTGCATAGTATATGTTAATAGTTTTAAACATGTATAATATTGATTCATATTCTTGTTCCTACAAATATATTTCAATGTGTTTATAGATATTAACTAATAAAAAAAAAAATCAGGAATTTATGTTAATTTTATGGTTTTAGTATATGCATATTTTATTGGGGTGTAGTTTAAAGGATAATTATTAAATATATTGTGTTATAACCCAGCCATATACTGACATATTAGAATTTATATTAATTTTATGGTTTTTAGTATATGCATATTTTATGGGGGTCTAGTTTAAAGGATAATTATTATTAAATATATTGTGTTATAACCCAGCCAAATACTGACAGTATAGATTCCCACAGATTGATACATCAGGCACCTAAGAGAAAAGGGAACAGACACATATCCGCCAATATGTTTTAAATCAACTTAAAGAAAACATTGATAGTCCATGGTCATATTTAATCCCTTGGGGTTCATGGTGTCCAGGTTATATATCCATTGGAGCTCCTTTTGTAGTAGGCATTTTGCCCTATCACCCCCTCTTTGGGGAGTCGGGATATGATCAATAATGATGTATCTTAGATCCTGGACCCCATGACCATTCTCTGCAAAGTGCCTGGCAACAGGTTGTTCCAATTCTCCATTTTTAATGGCATTCCGGATGGCAGACCGATGGTTCGCCATCCTTATGCGTAGGTCGTCCTGGGTCTTTCCCACATAAAATCTGCCACACGGACAGTGTAGCAAATATACCACGTAAGTATTGGTACAAGTTACTCTGTGTCGAATAAGGAACCTTTTGTTGGAGCCAGGGTGCAAAAAACTGGAACTTTGGATGAGGCCCCTGCAGGTAATGCAACTGCTGCATCTAAAGCAACCCATCTTCTTCAGGTTCAACCATGTACTTGGGCTGTAGCAATCTCTGTTGTCTGGTCATAGCAGAAGATCCTTTAGGGACCGTCCCCATCTGTAGCCCACCATTGGGCTTTCAATCTGGTTGAAGGGGAGTGTTTTATCGCTGGCCACAATGTCCCAATGGTTTTTTAAAGGAGTAGAGAAGTAGAGTTGTTCAGGTGTGAAGGTGGTCGTAAACACCATACGCCTACCTTTATTATCATGTTCGGTCTTAATCAAAGATTGTCATGTAGTGCTTTCTGAGTTTGTACATTCCCATACCCCCTCTCCTTAAAGCGGTAGTGCATCTCATCCAGCTGTATATGTTTTTGTTGGTCATTGGTGTTGTTCCTCACCACACGCTTGAACTGCGACCGAGGTAGTGCCTTTTTAAGGCTGGGGGGATGACAACTCGTTACCTCCAGTAAAGAATTTCTGTCAGTCGCCTTTTGGAACAAAGTGGTGCAAAATCCCTACCCTCATCACCTTTAGATATCATCAAATCCAGAAAATCTACCGACTCAGTGTTGGCCGTCATCTTGAATTGAACTCTTGCATTAACTTTGTTCAGATCATTGAACCAAAGAAGAAGGTCATCATACATGCAACCCCAGAGGATGAAGAGGTCATCTGTATACCTACGATATACCTATGATCAACACAACAGACTATACTCTGTTCCTAATAATCTTACGAAATTAGAGAGACACACTTTAAAGGATCTACAGGCCAACCACAATTTGGTAATCAGAGAGGCGGACAAAGGGGGTGCCCTGGTACTCCAAGACTACACAGATTACAGGGCTGAGATTGCCACACAACTCTCTGATGGGGGTACATACAGGAAACTACCCAGGGACCCCATGGAAATCTTTAAAGAAGAGATCAATATCTATGTGAATCATCTGCTACAACTGGAGATTATCAACAAACAGTTGAGGGATTATTTACTTATTGACTTCCCGATTATACCGGTGATCTATACTTTACCAAAGGTCCATAAGGATCCTCTCCATCCCCCTGGCAGACCAATAGTCTCGTGACCAGCCTTTATACCATTTTTCCGCATGAACAGGGCTTGACAGCTGTTGGTAAACATCTGCTTAAGAGTCCTTATGTTGGCCCTCCAGTGGATGTCATTCTGCAGCTATTGGATTTTTGTTTGAAATATAACTACTTTAAATTTGAAAAAGATTTCTGTTTACAAATTTCAGGCACAGCGATGGGGTCCAATGTTGCCCCATCCTTTGCCAATTTGTTTATGGCTGGCTTTGAGTTGGAGGAAACTGATCTTTTCATGGATACAAGGGTTAAATTGTTTTGTAGGTATATAGATGACCACTTCATCATCTGGGGGGCACGTTTGATGACCTTCTTCTTTGGTTCATTGATCTGAACAAAGTTAATGCAAGAGTCCAATTCAAGATGACGGCCAACACTGAGTCGGTAGATTTTCTGGATTTGAGGATATCTAAAGGCAATGAGGGATTTTGCACTACTTTGTTCCAAAAGGTGATTGACAGAAATTCTTTACTGGAGGTAACGAGTTGTCATCCGCCCAGCCTTAAAAAGGCACTACCTCGGTCGCAGTTCACCAATGACCAACATAAACATATGCTGGATGAGATGCACCACCGCTTTAAGGAGAGGGGGTATGGGAATGTACAAACTCAGAAGGCACTACATGACACTCTTCAGATAACTCAAGAGCAGGCTTTGATTAAGACCGAACGTGATAATAAAGGGAGGCTTATGGTGTTTACGACCACCTTTACACCTGAATGACTTCACTTCTCTACTCCTTTAAAAAAACATTGGGACACTGTGGCCAGTGATAAAACACTCCGCTTTAACCATATGGAAAGCCCAATGGTGGGCTACAGGTGAGGTATCTGGATATTAAAGGGACAGGAGTATTGAGTAAAGAATTTAAAGAATTATTAGTAGCAATTTAAACTAATGAAGGGGGAAAGAGTTAATATACCCATCTGTCCCCCAGAACATGCCAAGACAGTCAACCAAATTTTAGATTCTTGTTTATTTAAGAAAAAAAACATTACTTTTAGTAATAAGACTTTGAATAATGTAGGCAGGGGTTGTATTGACCATGCAAAAGGATTTGAGAATTCTAGAAATATACTACGTGCAATGTGCACAAATGCTCGCAGTTTAGTAAGTAAATTACCTACACTTACTGCGATAATGATTCAAGATAAATTGGATTTAGTAGCTATAACAGAGACATGGTACAATGACTCTCATGACTGGGAAACAGTCATACCTGGTTACATCTTGTATAAAAAAAATAGAGTAGGTAAAAAAGGGGGCGGAGTTGCTCTGTACGTGAAAGACAATATTAAAGTAACTGAAATTGTAGAAAAAAATGACAATGTAGAGAGTGTTTGGGTAACTATAGAAACTGAAAGGAAACAGGTGTTTAGAATAGGAGTAGTACATAGACCACCATTACAGGATGAAGCATCAGACAATTTATTAATTGATGAAATGGCCAAAATTACAATGAAGGGCAATGTTATTGTAGTGAGGGACTTTAATATGCCTGATGTAGACTGGGAAGTACCTGTTGCCAAATCAACTAGAAGTAAATATATCCTGGAATCTTTACAAGGGGAATCTCTTGAGCAACTAGTAAAAGAACCAACATGAAAAGGAACTATATTAGATTTAGTACTTACAAACAGTGATATAGTATCTGAGATGTCTGTGGGTGAGAACTTAGGCTCTAGTGATCATCAGTCTGTATGGTTTAATATTCAGACAAAGGTACTAAGCAACCATACAGTAGTAAAACAAAAGTCTTAGGCCTAGATTTAGAGTTCGGCGGTAGCCGTGAAAACCAGCGTTAGAGGCTCCTAACGCTGGTTTTGGCCGCCCGCTGGTATTTGGAGTCAGTGATTAAAGGGTCTAACGCTCACTTTTCAGCCACGACTTTTCCATACCGCAGATCCCCTTACGTCAATTGCGTATCCTATCTTTTCAATGGGATCTTTCTAACGCCCGATTTAGAGTCGTTTCTGAAGTGAGCGTTAGACATCTAACGACAAAACTCCAGCCGCCGGAAAATAGCAGGAGTTAAGAGCTTTCTGGGCTAACGCCGGTTTATAAAGCTCTTAACTACTGTGCTCTAAAGTACACTAACACCCATAAACTACCTATGTACCCCTAAACCGAGCTCCCCCCACATCGCCGCCACTCGATTAAATTTTTTTAACCCCTAATCTGCCGACCGCCACCTACGTTATACTTATGTACCCCTAATCTGCTGCCCCTAACCCCGCCGACCCCTGTATTGCATTTATTAACCCCTAACCTGCCCCCCACAACGTCGCCGCCAGCTACTTACAATAATTAACCCCTAATCTTCCGACCGCAAAGCGCCGCCACCTACGTTATCCTTATGTACCCCTAATCTGCTGCCCCTAACACCGCCGACCCCTATATTATATTTATTAACCCCTAATCTGCCCCCCTCAACGTCGCCGACACCTGCCTACACTTATTAACCCCTAATCTGCCGAGCGGACCTGAGCGCTACTATAATAAAGTTATTAACCCCTAATCCGCCTCACTAACCCTATAATAAATAGTATTAACCCCTAATCTGCCCTCCCTAACATCGCCGACACCTAACTTCAATTATTAACCCCTAATCTGACGACCGGAGCTCACCGCTACTATAATAAATGGATTAACCCCTAAAGCTAAGTCTAACCCTAACACTAACACCCCCCTAAGTTAAATATAATTTAAATCTAACGAAATAAATTAACTCTTATTAAATAAATTATTCCTATTTAAAGCTAAATACTTACCTGTAAAATAAATCCTAATATAGCTACAATATAAATTATAATTATATTATAGCTATTTTAGGATTTATATTTATTTTACAGGCAACTTGGTAATTATTTTAACCAGGTACAATAGCTATTTAATAGTTACCTAGCTAAAATAATAACAAATTTACCTGTAAAATAAATCCTAACCTAAGATATAATTAAACCTAACACTACCCTATCAATAAATTAATTAAATAAACTACCTACAATTACCTACAATTAAATAAACTAGCTAAAGTACAAAAAATAAAAAAGAACTAAGTTACAAAAAATAAAAAAATATTTACAAACATAAGAAAAATATTACAACAATTTTAAACTAATTACACCTACTCTAAGCCCCCTAATAAAATAACAAAGCCCCCCAAAATAAAAAATTCCCTACCCTATTCTAAATTAAAAAAGGTAAAAGCTCTTTTACCTTACCAGCCCTGAACAGGGCCCTTTGCGGGGCATGCCCCAAGAATTTCAGCTCTTTTGCCTGTAAAAAAAAACATACAATACCCCCCCCCAACATTACAACCCACCACCCACATACCCCTAATCTAACCCAAACCCCCCTTAAATAAACCTAACACTAAGCCCCTGAAGATCTTCCTACCTTGTCTTCACCATCCAGGTTCACCGATCCGTCCTGAAGAGCTCCTCCGATGTCCTGATCCAAGCCCAAGCGGGGGGCTGAAGAGGTCCATGATCCGGTCAAAGTCTTCATCCAAACGGGGCAGAAGAGGATCTTCCATCCGATTGAAGTCTTCATCCAGGCGGCATCTTCTATGGTCTTCCATCCGGAGCGAAGCGGCAGGATCCTGAAGACCTCCAGCGCGGAACATCCATCCGGCCCGACGACTGAACGACGAATGACTGTTCCTTTAAGGGACGTCATCCAAGATGGCGTCCCTCGAATTCCGATTGGCTGATAGGATTCCATCAGCCAATCAGAAAATTCCTACCTTAATTCCGATTGGCTGATAGAATCCTATCAGCCAATCGGAATTCGAGGGACGCCATCTTGGATGACGTCCCTTAAAGGAACAGTCATTCGTCGTTCAGTCGTCGGGCCGGATGGATGTTCCGCGCTGGAGGTCTTCAGGATCCTGCCGCTTCGCTCCGGATGGAAGACCATAGAAGATGCCGCCTGGATGAAGACTTCAATCGGATGGAAGATCCTCTTCTGCCCCGCTTGGATGAAGACTTTGACCGGATCATGGACATCTTCAGCCCCCCGCTTGGGCTTGGATCAGGACATTGGAGGAGCTCTTCAGGACGGATCGGTGAACCTGGATGGTGAAGACAAGGTAGGAAGATCTTCAGGGGCTTAGTGTTAGGTTTATTTAAGGGGGGTTTGGGTTAGATTAGGGGTATGTGGGTGGTGGGTTGTAATGTTGGGGGGGGTATTGTATGTTTTCTTTTACAGGCAAAAGAGCTGAAATTCTTGGGGCATGCCCCGCAAAGGGCCCTGTTCAGGGCTGGTAAGGTAAAAGAGCTTTTACCTTTTTTAATTTAGAATAGGGTAGGGAATTTTTTATTTTGGGGGGCTTTGTTATTTTATTAGGGGGCTTAGAGTAGGTGTAATTAGTTTAAAATTGTTGTAATATTTTTCTTATGTTTGTAAATATTTTTTTATTTTTTGTAACTTAGTTCTTTTTTATTTTTTGTACTTTAGCTAGTTTATTTAATTGTATTTATTTGTAGGAATTGTGTTTATTTAATTTATTGATAGTGTAGTGTTAGGTTAATTGTAGGTAATTGTAGGTAGTTTATTTAATTAATTTATTGATAGGGTAGTGTTAGGTTTAATTATATCTTAGGTTAGGATTTATTTTACAGGTAAATTTGTTATTATTTTAACTAGGTAACTATTAAATAGCTATTGTACCTGGTTAAAATAATTACCAAGTTGCCTGTAAAATAAATATAAATCCTAAAATAGCTATAATATAATTATAATTTATATTGTAGCTATATTAGGATGTATTTTACAGGTAAGTATTTAGCTTTAAATAGGAATAATTTATTTAATAAGAGTTAATTTATTTCGTTAGATTTAAATTATATTTAACTTAGGGGGTTGTTAGTGTTAGGGTTAGACTTAGCTTTAGGGGTTAATCCATTTATTATAGTAGCGGTGAGCTCCGGTCATCAGATTAGGGGTTAATAATTGAAGTTAGGTGTCGGCGATGTTAGGGAGGGCAGATTAGGGGTTAATACTATTTATGATAGGGTTAGTGAGGCGGATTAGGGGTTAATAACTTTATTATAGTAGCGCTCAGGTCCGCTCGGCAGATTAGGGGTTAATAAGTGTAGGCAGGTGTCGGCGACGTTGTGGGGGGCAGATTAGGGGTTAATAAATATAATCTAGGGGTCGGCGGTGTTAGGGGCAGCAGATTAGGGGTACATAGGGATAACGTAGGTTGCGGCGGTTTACGGAGCATCAGATTAGGGGTTAAAAAAAATATGCAGGGGTCAGCGATAGCGGGAGCGGCAGATTAGGGGTTAATAAGTGTAAGGTTAGGTGTGTTTAGACTCGGGGTACATGTTAGAGTGTTAGGTGCAGACGTAGGAAGTGTTTCCCCATAGGAAACAATGGGGCTGCGTAAGGAGCTGAACGCTGCTTTTTTGCAGGTGTTAGGTTTTTTTTCAGCTCAAACAGCCCCATTGTTTTCTATGGGGGAATCGTGCACGAGCACGTTTTTGAGGCTGGCCGCGTCCGTAAGCAACTCTGGTATCGAGAGTTGCATTTGCGGTAAAAATGCTCTACGCTCCTTTTTTGGAGCCTAACGCAGCATTTGTTTGAACTCTCGATACCAGAGTTAAATTTATGGTGCGGCCAGAAAAAAGCCCGCGGAGCGTTAACAGCCCTTCTACCGCCAAACTCCAAATCTAGGCCTTAGACTTTAGATCAACTGATTTTTATTACATGGGCAGATACCTAGATGAATCCCTAAAAGGGATGGCACAGATTACAGGAGTACAAGAACAGTGGGGATATTTTAAAAATTATATTCTAGATGCAACTAAACACTGTATTAGGCTTGTTTGTAAAAGTAAAAGATAAAGAAAACCAATCTGGTTTTCAAGAGAAGTAGCACATGCAGTTAAGACAAAAAAGACAGTCTATAAAAAATTCAAACTCACTGGCTCAGAAGAGGATAAAGAAAAATGGAGAACCCATCAAAAGATGACAAAGCAGTTAATCAGAAAGGCTAAAGCTGATGCAGAAAAGAAAATAGCACAATCTGTAAACGGTGACAAAACCTTCTTTACATATATCAGTGAAAAGAGAAAAACTAACAGAGGGATAGTTAGACTCAAGAATGAGGATAGAGTAGTGAAAGAAGATAAACAAATAGCAAACTGTTTAAATGATTACTTTTGTTCAGTCTTTACAACAGATGGTAAAGATAGTGAGATTCTATTAAGGGATGCTACTGTAAATAATAATGTGAGTAGTACTTTTCTTTTTACAGAGGAAGAGGTTTCAAGGGCTTTATCAAAAATAAAAGTTAATAAGTCTGTGGGTCCAGATAATATTCATCGAAGGGTTCTAAGAGAACTTCGATCCGTAATAGCTACTCCATTAGCTGATTTATTTAATCAGTCACTTCTAACAGGAGTTGTTCCAAAAGACTGGAAAATTGCCAATGTAGTCCCTCTTCATAAAAAGGGTAGTAGGGAAGATTCTGCTAACTATAGGCCAGTCAGTTTGACCTCAATTGCAGGGAAATTAATGGAAACTCTTTTAAAGGAAATACTTGTATCTTTCATTCAGACAGCATGGTTTCACTGCTGGAAGATCATGCCTGACTAATCTAATTGATTTCTTTGACCATGTAACTAAAATAATAGACCAGGGAGGAGCCGTAGATGTTGCATATCTAGACTTTAGCAAAGCGTTTGACACCGTCCCACACAACAAACTTATTCACAAAATGTATTGCCTTGGAATAGATGCTAAGATTATTAAGTGGGTAGAATGCTGGCTTAAAGATAGACAACAGAGGGTTTCTATTATGGAGTACATTCAAATGAGGCATCAGTTACTAGTGGTGTTCCCCAAGGGTCAGTTCTTGGGCCTGTTTTGTTTAACATGTTCATAAGTGATATTGGAAGTGGGCTTAAGGAAAAGGTTTGCTTGTTTGCTGATGATACAAAAATTTGTAACAGGGTAGATGTTCCAGGAGGAGTTGATCAAATGAACTGTGATATTAATAAACTAGAGGACTGGTCAAATAAATGGGATCTGAAATTTAATATTACCAAGAGCAAAATTATGCATATAGGATCCAAAAACCCAAAGGCCAATTATAGTCTCAATGGTACATTATTGACTGTAATTAAAGAAGAAAGGGATTTAGGAATTATTATTTCAGATGATTTAAAATTTGGTACACAATGCCGCAGTGCAGCCAGCAAGGCCAGTCAAATGCTTGGTTGCATTGGAAGAGGTTTTAGTAGCAGAAATAGCAAGGTTCTTATGCCACTTTACAGATCATTAGTTAGACCAAATATGGAATACTGTGTACAGTTCTGGAGACCATATCTTCAGAAAGATATAAATAAACTAGAAGCTGTCCAAAGGAGGGCTACTAAAATGGTACATGGTCTAAAATATAAAACGTACAAAGAAAGACTCTATGATCTAAATATGTATAGTTTAGAGGATAGAAGGGAAAGAGGTGACATGATAGAAACCTTCAAATATATGAAGGGACTTAATAAAATAGAAGCTGAAAGCATTTTTCACAAAAAAATAAATGCCAAAACAAGGGGTCACAATCTAAAGTTAGAGGGTAGTAGATTCAGGAGAAATTTGAGGAAGCAGAATTTTTTACAGAAAGGGTGGTGTATTTTTGGAATAAACCTCCATTTGAGGTGGTAAACACAAAGACTGTAAAGGAATTTAAAAATGCCTGGGACATGCATAAGGCTATCCTAAGGAAAAAGTAACATGTAATATGGGTAGACTTGATGGGCCTTTTTGGTTCTTATCTACCGTCAAATTCTATAATTCTATGTTTCTATGTTTCTAAAGGATCTTCTGCTATGACCGGACAACAGAGATTGCTACAGCCCAAGTACATGCTAGAAGAACAAAAAGGAGAGAAACGATGGCACTACAAAGGATGTGTCCCAATGACCCAATAAATCTACCCCTAACAATAAGGGAAAGGGAGATAAAGTATAGTGTACTGGGGGGACCATGGTGCTGTACATATAGGAAGAATACTGAAATGAGAAAACAACTGCTTGGCAGTTGCAAGGTAGGTACTTAAATAACACTCAACATCACCTATGAAGGGTAGCCATAGAATGCTGCAATAGGAGACTGTCCAATAGTGATGTCGCAAACTGAAAATTTTCCGTTCACGAACGGCGAACGTCCACAACTATTCGCGAATGGGCGAAACGGGCAAACTGCCATTGACTTCAATAGGCAGGCGAATTTTAAAACCCACAGGGACTCTTTCTGGCCACAATAGTGATGGAAAAGTTGTTTCAAGGGGACTAACACCTGGACTGTGGCATGCCGGAGGGGGATTCATGGCAAAACTCCCATGTAAACATTTGTCCGACGGACATTTGGCTGAAACACAAGTGGCTGTCACAAAACAGTTCGGCCACGAGATAGATAGATTTGATAGATAGATACATAGATTACATAGATCAATAGATGCAATATACATTTGATAGATACGATAGATAGTTAGATAGATTTGATAGATAAATAGATAGATTTGATAGATATATAATTTCCCAGACAGAAAATTACAAGACGTGCGGTCTGGGACCCATGGTAAGGTTCCCAGAGGCAGTTGCGGCGCCAGGGGACGTGTATATGGCATGGATTTTAGGAACCGGGAGATGGAAAAAGATGCTTGGTCGGTCCTCCTACTTCAAATTTGGGGCACTGCGCGTGCAATCTACTGTGCCACCAGATATGAGTGGTGTGTTAAGTGGTACTATTCTGATTAGTTTAATATCTGTTACTCCCCCTATTGGGGGACGTGTATATGGCATGGATTTTAGGAACCGGGAGATGGAAAAAGATGCTTAGTCGGTCCTCCTACTTCAAATTTGGGGCACTGCGTATGCAATCGTGGCCGGACTTTTAGCCGATGGACATTTGGCCAACGGACATTTGGCCAACGGACATTTGACCGAAACACAAGTGGCTGTCACAAAACAGTCCGGCCATGAGATAGATAGATTTGATAGATAGATACCTAGATTAGATAGATAGATCAATAGATGCAATATACATTTGATAGATACGATAGATTTGATAGATAAATAGATAGATTTGATAGATAGATAATTTCCCAGACAGAGAATTACAAGACGTGCGGTCTGGGACCCATGGTAAGGTTCCCAGAGGCAGTTGTGGCGCCAGGGGACGTGTATATGGCATGGATTTTAGGAACCGGGAGATGGAAAAAGATGCTTGGTCGTTCCTCCTACTTCAAATTTGGGGCAATGCGCGTGCAATCTACTGTGCCACCAGATATGAGTGGTGTGTTAAGTAGTACTATTCTGATCAGTTTAATACCTGTTACTCCCCCTATCGGGGGACGTGTATATGGCATGGATTTTAGGAACCGGGAGATGGAAAAAGATGCTTGGTCGGTCCTCCTACTTCAAATTTAGGTCACTGCGCGTGCAATCGTGGCCGGACTTTTAGCCGACAGACATTTGGCCGACAGACATTTGTCCGACGGACATTTGGCTGAAACACAAGTGCCTGTCACAAAACAGTCCGGCCACGAGATAGATAGATTTGATAGATAGATACATAGATTAGATAGATAGATCAATAGATGCAATATACATTTGATAGATACGATAGATAGATAGATAGATAGATAGATTTGATAGATATATAATTTCCCAGACAGAGAATTACAAGACGTGCGGTCTGGGACCCATGGTAAGGTTCCCAGAGGCAGTTGCGGCGCCAGGAGACGTGTATATGGCATGGATTTTAGGAACCGGGAGATGGAAAAAGATGCTTGGTCGGTCCTCCTACTTCAAATTTGGGGCACTGTGCATGCAATCTACTGTGCCACCAGATATGAGTGGTGTGTTAAGTAGTACTATTCTGATCAGTTTAATACCTGTTACTCCCCCTATCGGGGGACGTGTATATGGCATGGATTTTAGGAACCGGGAGATGGAAAAAGATGCTTGGTCGGTCCTCCTACTTCAAATTTGGGGCACTGCGCGTGCAATCGTGGCCAGACTTTTAGCCGACGGACATTTGGCCGAAACACAAGTGGCTGTCACAAAACAGTCCGGCCGCAAGATAGATTTGATAGATAGATAGATACATAGATTAGAAAGATAGATCAATAGATGCAAAATACATTTGATAGATACGATAGATAGATTTGATAGATAAATAGATAGATTTGATAGATAGATAATTTCCTAGACAGAGAATTACAAGATGTGCGGACTGGGACCCATGGTAAGGTTCCCAGAGGCAGTTGCGGCGCCAGGGGACATGTAAATGGCATGGATTTTAGGAACCGGGAGATGGAAAAAGATGCTTGGTCGGTCCTCCTACTTCAAATTTGGGGCACTGCGCGTGCAATCTACTGTGCCACCAGATATGAGTGGTGGGGTTTTTGAAGCCACAGTGCCGCACAAGAGGCCAGAAACATTTGGCATGTATTGTACACATGCCTGAAAAATTAGGTATTGTAGCAGCGGCCAGAAAAATTGATGTTTGTTTCCCAGGCAGAAAGTGCCCTAAAACATTGCAGCTTGAACCGTAGCTGGTGGCGGATAAGTCACGCAAGTCGTCCGGCATTCGAAGATAAAATACAGCAGCGTGTGGACCATTTTTAGCACAAGGCAGCTCATCTCATCAGGCCTTTTTTAGTTGAATGTATAGCCCAATGTCAGTCCCTTCGGGATCCATCCCTCATTCATCTTAATAAAGGTGAGTTAATCTAGACTTTTTTGACCTAGGCGACTTCTCTTCTCAGTTACAATACCTCCTGCTGCACTGAAGGTCCTTTCTGACAGGACACTTGAAGCGGGGCAGGCCAGAGATTCTATCGCAAATGGGGATAGCTCAGGCCACAGGTCAAGCCTGCACACCCAGTAGTCAAGGGGTTCATCGCTCCTCAGAGTGTCGAGATCTGCAGTTAAGGCTAGGTAGTCTGCTACTTGTCGGTCGAGTCATTCTCTGAGCGTCGACCCCGAAGGGCTGTGGCGATGCATAGGACTTAAAAAGCTCTGCATGTCCTCCATCAACAACACGTCTGTAAAGCGTCCTGTCCTTGCCGGCATGGTCGTGGGAGGAGGAGGATTACTTTCACCTCTTCCCCTGTTAGATTCCCGTTGTGCTGTGACATCACCCTTATACGCTGTGTAAAGCATACTTTTTAATTTATTTTGGAACTGCTGCATCCTTTCTGACTTGCTGTAATTCGGTAACATTTCAGGCACTTTATGCTTATACCGGGGGTCTAGTAGCGTGGACACCCAGTACAGGTCGTTCTCCTTCAGCTTTTTTATACGAGGGTCCCTAAACAGGCACGTCAGCATGAAAGACCCCATTTGCACAAGGTTGGATACCAAGCTACTCATATCCTGTTCCTCATCCTCAGTGATGTCACTGAAGGTATCTTCTTCCCCCCAGCCACGTACAACACCATGGGTACCAGATAGGTGACAACGAGCACCCTGGGATGCCTGTTGTGGTTGGTCTTCCTCCTCCTCCTCAAAGCCACATTCCTCCTCTGACCACAACTCTTCCTCTTCACGCTCATCTACGGCCTGATCCAGCACTCTTCGCAAGGCATGCTCCAGGAAGAAAACAAATGGTATGATGTCGCTGATGGTGCCTTCGGTTGCGACTGACTAGGTTTGTAACCTCCTCAAAAGGACGCATGAGCCTACAGGCATTGCGCATGAGCGCCCAGTAACGTGGCAAAAAAATTACCAGCTCCCCAGAGTCTGTCCTAGCACCCCGGTCATACAAATACTCGTTAACGGCTTTTTCTTGTTGGAGCAGGTCGAACATTAGGAGTGTTGAATTCCAACGTGTCGGGCTGTCACAAATCAAGCGCCTCACTGGCATGTATGCCGCTGGATATCAGAAAAGTGCGCCATGGCCGTGTAGGAACGCCTGGAATGGCCACACACCTTCCTGGCCTGCTTCAGGACGTCCTGTAAGCCTGAATACTTATGCACAAAGCATTGTACGATCAGATTACACACATGTGCCATGCACGGCACATGTGTCAACTTGCCCAATTTCAATGCCGCCACGAAATTACTTCCATTGTCAGAAACCACTTTGCCGATCTACAGTTGGTGCGGAGTCAGCCACTGATCCACCTGTGCGTTCAGGGCGGACAGGAGTGTTGGTCCAGTGTGACTCTCTGCTTTCAGGCAAGTCAACCCTAAGACGGCGTGACACTGCCGTATCCGGGATGTGGAATAGTACCTGGGGAGCTGGGGGGGTGCCGTTGATGTGGAGCAAGACGCAGCAGCAGAAGAAGAGGACTCAGCCAAGGAGGTTATGGAAGAGGATGGAGTAGGAGGAGTAGAGTAGTTGGCAGCAGGCCTGCCTGCTAGTCGTGGCGGTGTCACCAACTCTGCAGAGCCATGCATTCCATGGTTGTCAGCCATCAGCAGGTTTACCCAATGCGCAGTGTAGGTGATATACCTGCCCTGACCATGCTTTGCAGACCAGCTATCAGTGGTCAGCTGGACCCTTGCCCCAACACTGTGTGCCAGACATGCCATTACTTCCTTTTTCACAATCGAGTACAGGTTGGGGATTGCCTTTTGTGAAAAGAAATTTTGGCCGGGTACCTTCCACTGCAGTGCCCAATAGCTACAAATTTTTTGAACGCCTCAGACTCCACCAGCTTGTATGGTAAAAGCTGGCAGGCTAAGAGTACAGACAAGCCAGCTGTCAGACGCCGGGCAAGGGGGTGAGTTTTGTCCTTGACAGACACCTGACTGTGGACAGATGAGCAGGAAATGCTCCGGAAGAGAGACGGAGTGGCGGATGGTTGAGAGGGGGCAAGGAGGACAGCAGTGGTTGACGTGGCTGAAGATGCTGGACCAGGAGGAGGTTGGCAGCTTTGAGTTTGTGTGCTGCTTCTACTCATGTGTTGATCCCATAGGCGTTTGTGATGTGCCGTCATGTGCCTTCGCAAAGCAGTTGTACCTAGGTGGGTGTTGGACTTCCCACGACTCAGTTTCTACAGGTTGCAAATGGCATCACTGTTGTCAGTGGCAGACACACCAAAAAACTGCTGAGCTCTGTGATGACGGCATTCTGGTGGTGGCAACAGCATGCATTGATTGGCCTGCTGTCTGGCTGACCCCGGGTGCCGATGCATGCTGTCTGACTGTGCCACTAGCTCCTTGCAACAACCTCTCCCTGATTCCAACTCATCTCCTCCTCCTCTCTGTCTCCCCATCTGAACTTTCCCCCTGTTCTTCTTCTCTCTTAGCAAATACCCACGAGACATCCACGGACGCATCGTCATCATCAAACGCTTCACTTGTATCTGACAAATCAACAAAGGAAGCAGCAGCGGGTACAACATCATCATCATCATCACACCGTACGTCCATGTCTGTAATGCTGCCTGACTGAGACATATCACTGTTATCTACATCCTCTGTCAATGATGGTTGCGCATCACTCATTTCTTCCAAATGATGTGTAAATAACTCCTCTGCCAGATCAAGTGAAGCGGTTGTGGTGCTAGTGTTGGTGGTGGCGGCAGGCGGGCGAGTGGTAACTTGAGAGGTGCCCGTAGATAAGCTGTAGGAGGATGGTGCGTCAAGGTTCAGAGCGGAAGCTATAGATGATTGGGTGTCCTGTGTTAAAAAGTCAGCTATGTCCTCATCAGAACTTTTCGAGTTCATGGTACGTGGCCTCTGAACACTGGCCATTATTCTAGGGCCTAAGGGAATCACAGCACCATGACCACGACGGCACCTGCGGGGTGGCCTGCCTCTGCCTGTCATTTTTTTTTTAAATGTACACTTACAATACTATTAAACAAGATATGAGTGGTGCCACTGGGCAAGTGGGCACAGTATACGCTGTGAGTCTGACACAAAAAAGCAGACTGATGTTTCACAGTCCAAAAAGTTTAATTTTTTTTAAATTTACACTTACACTACTACTAAATAAGATATGAGTGGTGGCACTGGGCAAGTGGGCACAGTATACGCTGTGAGCCTGGCACACACGCTGGCAGGCAGGCAACTGCAATTAGATTACACTAGCAGACTGATGTTTCACAGTTAAAAAAGTTTTTTTTTTTTAAATTTACACTACTGTTACAACAGATATGAATGGTGGCACTGTGGGCAAGTGGGCCTGGCACACACGCTGACAGGCAGGCAACTGCAATTAGATTACACTAGCAGACTGATGTTTAACAGTCAAAAAAGTTTTTTTTTTTTAAATTTATACTACTGTTACAACAGATATGAGTGATGGCACTGTGGGCAAGTGGGCCTGGCACACATGCTGGCAGGCAGGCAACTGCAATTTGATTACACTAGCATACTGATGTTTAACAGTCAAAAAAGTTTTTTTTTAAAATTTACACTACTCTTACAACAGATATGAGTGGTGGCACTGTGGGCAAGTGGGCCTGGCACACACGCTGGCAGGCAGGCAACTGCAATTAGATTACACTAGCAGACTTATGTTTAAAAGTCAAAAAAGTTTTTTTTTTTAAATTTACACTACTGTTACAACAGATATGAGTGGTGGCACTGTGGGCAAGTGGGCCTGGCACACACGCTGGCAGGCAGGCAGGCAACTGCAATTAGATTACATTAGCAGACTGATGTTTCACAGTCAAAAAAGTTTTTTTTTTTAAATTTACACTACTGTTTGTTACACCAGATATGAGTGGTGGCAACGGGCAAGTGGGCCTGGCACACACGCTGGCAGGCAGGCAACTGCAATTAGATTACACTAGCAGACTGATGTTTCACAGTCAAAAAAGTTTTTTTTTTTAAATTTACACTACTGTTACAACAGATATGAGTGGTGGCACTGTGGGCAAGTGGGCCTGGTACACACGCTGGCAGGCAGGCAACTGCAATTAGATTACACTAGCAGACTGATGTTTAACAATCAAAAAAGTTTTTTTTTTTAAATTTACACTACTCTTACAACAGATATGAGTGGTGGCACTGTGGGCAAGTGGGCCTGGCACACACACTGGCAGGCAGGCAGGCAACTGCAATTAGATTACACTAGCAGACTGATGTTTCACAGTCAAAAAAGTTTTTTTTTTTTTAAATTTACACTACTGTTACAACAGATATTAGTGGTGGCACTGTGGGCAGGTGGGCCTGGCACACATGCTGGCAGGCAGGCAACTGCAATTAGATTACACTAGCAGACTGATGTTTAACAGTAAAAAAAAGTGGTTTTTTTTTAATTTACACTACTGTTACAACAGATATGAGTGGTGGCACTGTGGGCAAGTGGGCCTGGCACACACGCTGGCAGGCAGGCAACTGCAATTAGATTATACTAGCAGACTGATGTTTCACAGTCAAAAAAGTTTTTTTTTTTAAATTTACACTACTGTTACAACAGATATGAGCGGTGGCACTGTTGGCAAGTGGGTATGGCACAAAAATATACAAGATGTCAGTTGCTGCAGTTAAAATAAAAAGTCTCTTTATTTAGAAATATTTAAAATACAGAGGGAACATACCCTACTAGAAAAGAAAACAACAGACTTGTTGTTTTCTTTTCTAGTAGGGTATGTTCCCTCTGTATTTTAAATATTTCTAAATAAAGAGACTTTTTATTTTAACTGCAGCAACTGACATCTTGTATATTTTTGAGCTTTAATTTTTGCCCAAGTCAGTTGCTGCTTTTCTTCCAGCTGCACTGCAGTCCGGACTTTCCAATAGCCCTCTCTCTGGATGATATCCTTTCTACTTTATTTCCCGAGGACATAACATATGATATCAGAAGAAAAACTGTGGAAGTACCTACTTTGGTGCTATTTATCTACATAGGATTTTGCGGCAGAGAAACTTGAATCAGCCCGTGGATTGGCCAAAGTTCCACCAGACTCCAAGCCCAGTTGCCCAGGGTGTACCGCTAACAGACGGAATCCAGGAAGTGACGTCACGCCACACGTGTGGCAATACGGAAGACGCTGAATCCGCATGGTGTGGACGGACGGGGGTCCAGAATAGCGCACAGCAAGCCAGCAAGACCTAGGACGATCCAGGTCAGAGGTACCGGGGCACAGAAGGGAGCGGAGGTATATGTATCCATATATATATGTATCTGTATGAACAGTAAACATTCGTTTGCTGACTGGGACTTTTTCATATCCGCCTAAATCCTTTGGATTATCTTTATAAAGACCACTAGCCATATATTGACATTTGGGAACAAGTCATATAGGGTTATCTGAATAGCGCAAAATATATATATATAAAAAGTTAAAATATTAACGGAGGCGCTTGATAACCTATTGTTTATTGTCTATACAGAAAGGGGAGCACAGCATACTATGCTTGTTATTACTGCCACTATTTTGAAGTAAAAAGTAAAAAGGAACTATAGCTCAAAGCCTGTTCGGACATTATTACATAGCAGTTACTTTGCTTTGTTGCAATAAACCATTTCCTTTTCTCAAGTGGGTCTGGCACACACGCTGGCAGGCAGGCAACTGCAATTAGATTACACTAGCAGACTGATGTTTAACAGTCAAAAAAGTTTTTTTTTTTTTAAATTTACACTACTGATACAACAGATATAAGTGGTGGCACTGTGGGCAAGTGGGCCTGGCACACGCTGGCAGGCAGGCACCTGCAATTTGATTACACTAGCAGACTGATGTTTAACAGTCAAAAAAGTTTTTTTTTTAAATTTACACTACTGTTACAACAGATATGAGTGGGGGCACTGTGGGCAAGTGGGCCTGGCACACACGCTGGCAGGCAGGCAACTGCAATTAGATTACACTAGCAGACTGATGTTTAACAGTCAAAAAAGTTTTTTTTTTTTAAATTTACACTACTGTTACAACAGATGTGAGTGGTGGCACTGTGGGCAAGTGGGCCTGGCACACACGCTGGCAGGCAGGCAACTGCAATTAGATCACTCTAGCAGACTGATGTTTAACAGTCAAAAAAGTTTTTTTTTTAAATTTAAACTACTGTTACAACAGATATGAGTGGTGGCACTGTGGGCAAGTGGGCCTGGCACACACCCTGGCAGGCAGGCAACTGCAATTAGATTACACAAGCTGACTGATGTTTCACAGTCAAAAAAGTTTTTTTTTTTTAAATTTACACTAATGTTACACCAGATATGAGTGGTGGCAACGGGCAAGTGGGCACAGTATATGCTGTGAGCCTGGCACACACGCTGGCAGGCAGGCAACTGCAATTAGATTACACAGGAAAAAAAAAAAAAAGCAGCCCTAAAAAGGACTTTTTGGGGTGCTGTCCTTACAGCAGAGATCAGATGAGTCCTTCAGGACTGTAGTGGGCACTGAATACACTAGCCTAGCTATCAATTTCCCTATTAAATCAGCAGCAGCTACACTGTCCCTCCTCTCACTAAGAAAGCAGCTTCCGAATGAATCTAAAATGGCTGCTGTCCAGGAGCTGGGAGGGTCTGGGAGGGAGGGTCTGCTGCTGATTGGCTGGAATGTGTCTGCAGACTGTGAGATACAAGGTCAAAGTTTACTCAATGATGACGAATAGGGGGCGGATCGAACATTGCATATGTTCGCCCGCCATTGCGAACACGAACAAGCTATGTTCACCGGGAACTATTCGCCGGCGAACTATTCGGGACATCACTACTGTCCAATAGAATGGAGGGAGGGTAAAACTTAACTTTTAATAGTTAAAAAATAAAAAACAAATGGAAGGATTAAAAACACAGTAGATAGATGAGTGGATAGCTAATGCAGGTATTTACACTACTGTTTGTTACACCAGATATGAGTGGTGGCAACGGGCAAGTGGGCCTGGCACACACGCTGGCAGGCAGGCAACTGCAATTAGATTACACTAGCAGACTGATGTTTCACAGTCAAAAAAGTTTTTTTTTTAAATTTACACTACTGTTACAACAGATATGAGTGGTGGCACTGTGGGCAAGTGGGCCTGGTACACACGCTGGCAGGCAGGCAACTGCAATTAGATTACACTAGCAGACTGATGTTTAACAATCAAAAAAGTTTTTTTTTTAAATTTACACTACTGTTACAACAGATATGAGTGGGGGCACTGTGGGCAAGTGGGCCTGGCACACACGCTGGCAGGCAGGCAACTGCAATTAGATTACACTAGCAGACTGATGTTTAACAGTCAAAAAAGTTTTTTTTTTTTAAATTTACACTACTGTTACAACAGATGTGAGTGGTGGCACTGTGGGCAAGTGGGCCTGGCACACACGCTGGCAGGCAGGCAACTGCAATTAGATCACTCTAGCAGACTGATGTTTAACAGTCAAAAAAGTTTTTTTTTTTAAATTTAAACTACTGTTACAACAGATATGAGTGGTGGCACTGTGGGCAAGTGGGCCTGGCACACACCCTGGCAGGCAGGCAACTGCAATTAGATTACACAAGCTGACTGATGTTTCACAGTCAAAAAAGTTTTTTTTTTTTAAATTTACACTAATGTTACACCAGATATGAGTGGTGGCAACGGGCAAGTGGGCACAGTATATGCTGTGAGCCTGGCACACACGCTGGCAGGCAGGCAACTGCAATTAGATTACACAGGAAAAAAAAAAAAAAGCAGCCCTAAAAAGGACTTTTTGGGGTGCTGTCCTTACAGCAGAGATCAGATGAGTCCTTCAGGACTGTAGTGGGCACTGAATACACTAGCCTAGCTATCAATTTCCCTATTAAATCAGCAGCAGCTACACTGTCCCTCCTCTCACTAAGAAAGCAGCTTCCGAATGAATCTAAAATGGCTGCTGTCCAGGAGCTGGGAGGGTCTGGGAGGGAGGGTCTGCTGCTGATTGGCTGGAATGTGTCTGCAGACTGTGAGATACAAGGTCAAAGTTTACTCAATGATGACGAATAGGGGGCGGATCGAACATTGCATATGTTCGCCCGCCATTGCGAACACGAACAAGCTATGTTCACCGGGAACTATTCGCCGGCGAACTATTCGGGACATCACTACTGTCCAATAGAATGGAGGGAGGGTAAAACTTAACTTTTAATAGTTAAAAAATAAAAAACAAATGGAAGGATTAAAAACACAGTAGATAGATGAGTGGATAGCTAATGCAGGTATTTACACTACTGTTTGTTACACCAGATATGAGTGGTGGCAACGGGCAAGTGGGCCTGGCACACACGCTGGCAGGCAGGCAACTGCAATTAGATTACACTAGCAGACTGATGTTTCACAGTCAAAAAAGTTTTTTTTTTAAATTTACACTACTGTTACAACAGATATGAGTGGTGGCACTGTGGGCAAGTGGGCCTGGTACACACGCTGGCAGGCAGGCAACTGCAATTAGATTACACTAGCAGACTGATGTTTAACAATCAAAAAAGTTTTTTTTTTTTAAATTTACACTACTCTTACAACAGATATGAGTGGTGGCACTGTGGGCAAGTGGGCCTGGCACACACACTGGCAGGCAGGCAGGCAACTGCAATTAGATTACACTAGCAGACTGATGTTTCACAGTCAAAAAAGTTTTTTTTTTTTTAAATTTACACTACTGTTACAACAGATATTAGTGGTGGCACTGTGGGCAGGTGGGCCTGGCACACATGCTGGCAGGCAGGCAACTGCAATTAGATTACACTAGCAGACTGATGTTTAACAGTCAAAAAAGTGGTTTTTTTTTTAAATTTACACTACTGTTACAACAGATATGAGTGGTGGCACTGTGGGCAAGTGGGCCTGGCACACACGCTGGCAGGCAGGCAACTGCAATTAGATTATACTAGCAGACTGATGTTTCACAGTCAAAAAAGTTTTTTTTTTTAAATTTACACTACTGTTACAACAGATATGAGCGGTGGCACTGTTGGCAAGTGGGTCTGGCACAAAAATATACAAGATGTCAGTTGCTGCAGTTAAAATAAAAAGTCTCTTTATTTAGAAATATTTAAAATACAGAGGGAACATACCCTACTAGAAAAGAAAACAACAGACTTGTTGTTTTCTTTTCTAGTAGGGTATGTTCCCTCTGTATTTTAAATATTTCTAAATAAAGAGACTTTTTATTTTAACTGCAGCAACTGACATCTTGTATATTTTTGAGCTTTAATTTTTGCCCAAGTCAGTTGCTGCTTTTCTACCAGCTGCACTGCAGTCCGGACTTGCCAATAGCCCTCTCTCTGGATGATATCCTTTCTACTTTATTTCCCGAGGACATAACATATGATATCAGAAGAAAAACTGTGGAAGTACCTACTTTGGTGCTATTTATCTACATAGGATTTTGCGGCAGAGAAACTTGAATCAGCCCGTGGATTGGCCAAAGTTCCACCAGACTCCAAGCCCAGTTGCCCAGGGTGTACCGCTAACAGACGGAATCCAGGAAGTGACGTCACGCCACACGTGTGGCGATACGGAAGACGCTGAATCCGCATGGTGTGGACGGACGGGGGTCCGGAATAGCACACAGCAAGCCAGCAAGACCTAGGACGATCCAGGTCAGAGGTACCGGGGCACAGAAGGGAGTGGAGGTATATGTATCCATATATATATGTATCTGTATGAACAGTAGACATTCGTTTGCTGACTGGGACTTTTTCATATCCGCCTAAATCCTTTGGATTATCTTTATAAAGACCACTAGCCATATATTGACATTTGGGAACAAGTCATATAGGGTTATCTGAATAGCGCAAAATATATATATATAAAAAGTTAAAATATTAACGGAGGCGCTTGATAACCTATTGTTTATTGTCTATACAGAGAGGGGAGCACAGCATACTATGCTTGTTATTACTGCCACTATTTTGAAGTAAAAAGTAAAAAGGAACTATAGCTCAAAGCCTGTTCGGACATTATTACATAGCAGTTACTTTGCTTTGTTGCAATAAACCATTTCCTTTTCTCAAGTGGGTCTGGCACACACGCTGGCAGGCAGGCAACTGCAATTAGATTACACTAGCAGACTGATGTTTAACAGTCAAAAAAGTTTTTTTTTTTTAATTTACACTACTGATACAACAGATATAAGTGGTGGCACTGTGGGCAAGTGGGCCTGGCACACGCTGGCAGGCAGGCAACTGCAATTTGATTACACTAGCAGACTGATGTTTAACAGTCAAAAAAGTTTTTTTTTTAAATTTACACTACTGTTACAACAGATATGAGTGGGGGCACTGTGGGCAAGTGGGCCTGGCACACACGCTGGCAGGCAGGCAACTGCAATTAGATTACACTAGCAGACTGATGTTTAACAGTCAAAAAAGTTTTTTTTTTTTTAAATTTACACTACTGTTACACCAGATATGAGTGGTGGCAACGGGCAAGTGGGCACAGTATATGCTGTGAGCCTGGCACACACGCTGGCAGGCAGGCAACTGCAATTAGATTACACAGGAAAAAAAAAAAGCAGCCCTAAAAAGGACTTTTTGGGGTGCTGTCCTTACAGCAGAGATCAGATGAGTCCTTCAGGACTGTAGTGGACACTGAATACACTAGCCTAGCTATCAATTTCCCTATTAAATCAGCAGCAGCTACACTGTCCCTCCTCTCACTAAGAAAGCAGCTTCCGAATGAATCTAAAATGGCTGCTGTCCAGGAGCTGGGAGGGTCTGGGAGGGAGGGTCTGCTGCTGATTGGCTGGAATGTGTCTGCAGACTGTGAGATACAAGGTCAAAGTTTACTCAATGATGACGAATAGGGGGCGGATCGAACATTGCATATGTTCGCCCGCCATTGCGAACACGAACAAGCTATGTTCACCGGGAACTATTCGCCGGCGAACTATTCGGGACATCACTACTGTCCAATAGAATGGAGGGAGGGTAAAACTTAACTTTTAATAGTTAAAAAATAAAAAACAAATGGAAGGATTAAAAACACAGTAGATAGATGAGTGGATAGCTAATGCAGGTATGAACCCCAGTAAATAAATATCTCTGGGAATATAATAAATAACCCTTGCATGAATGATCTGACAAAGACTTAAACAGGAAGGTGTTATTGGAATAAATGCAAACGCCTAATAAAGGCAGGTTAATCAGAAAATGAATAATTATTATTTGCAATGGACAGGTAAACTGGTTGTGTACTGTTGATGCATATACTTAGGTAATAGCCTGTGTGTTGAATGATTAATCTAAGCAGAGTAGTTAGGTATATAAATATATATATATATATATATATATATATATATATATATATATATATATATGTATATAGATATACATATATATATATATATATATATATATATATATATATATATATATATATATATATATATATATATAATTGATAAAAGCGGATTAACAGAGACATTGGGCACATACGTCTATATGTAGCCTCCCTAGTATGATGTAATCATCAGTTAAAGCCGGTGATAATATTACTTGTCTCCTATGGACAATAGTACAGGTTAGAATATGCTAGGAGTTCTCTCAGGAGAGTGCTGTTATAATGCCGCTTAATCAATACTCGCTAAAAATAAATTAATAATTCAGAAATAATAATTCAAGAACAATATACACAACTAAAAAAGTTTGAAACTCATTCAGATTTTGAAAAAAATGTACAAAAACTGCCAAAAAGAGCTTGACCAATATATCAAAGAGTTAAGAGACATGAAACAAGGCAAATTATTAAGAGACATCAATGACTATAAAGATAAAAAAGTATATAAATGGAGGAGGAATTTTTATAAAAATAACTCAAGAACCTTACAAGCAACCATGATTCAGGGGCCTATTTATCAAGCTCCGAACGGAGCTTGTGGGCCCGTGTTTCTGGCGAGTCTTGAGACTCGCCAAAAACACCAGCTATGAAGCAGCGGTCTAAAGACCTCTGCTCCATAACCCTGTCCGCCTGCTTTGATGAGGTGGAAAGGAATCGCCGGCAATCAACCCGATTGAGTACGATCGGGTTGATTAAGACCTTTCTGCTGGCTTGTGAGCTGCTGGTGCAATGTTAAATGCGGAGAGCGTATTGCTCTCTGCATTCAGTGAGGTCTTGTGGACCTGATCCACACTGTCGGATCAGGTCTGCAAGACCTTTAATAAATAGGCTCCTCAGAGTGATATATCAGACACCGATGGGGAGGATAATGGAAGTAGTGAATCTAATATTAATACCCCTAATACATCCACGTCCACGTTTGCCCTTAAACATCAAATTGACATACTCAATGAGTCAATCGGAAATTCATTTTCTAGATTTGATCATATTTAAAGATCCAGAAGGAAAAATTCAAACTAATCTCTATAGGAAGGAAACTGCTACTAGCAGTTTATTACACAAAAATAGTGCACATGCCTTTGGAACCACTAAATCATTACCAGTAGGTGAATTCCTACGAATAAAGAGGAACTGCAGTGACAACCAGTTATTTAATCAACAAGCTAAACAGCTGGAAATGAGATTAATGGACAGAGGATGCAGTAGAAGAAGTATTAAGAAGGCCAAAACAAGGGCATTACACACTGACCGTATAGATCTACTTCAGAAAAAAACAAGAAAAAAGATGAACAAACAAGATTAATCCTAACGTACAATCCCCATATTCGTGTAGTAAGTGAAATCATGAATAAACACTGGCATATTCTAACGCTGGACCACGATCTCAAACCAATTGTAAGAGATAAAGTTCAAATAGGCTATAGGAAAACCCAAAATATCAAGAACATGGTCTCCAGCAGCTACTATCAGGTGAACAAAACGAGAACAGCAGTTACCCCAGGCTCTTTTCCTTGTGGTACATGTTCATCCTGTAAGTACATAAGAAAAACTGACATGATTTGGACATACACACAAAATGAAAAATTACATCATCTGCTCGACTGAAAGCATATTATATGCATTACACTGCAGCTGTTCCAAAATCTCTGTTGGTATGACCAGTAGGAAATTGCGCATCAGGCTTCAGGAACACATTAGAAACATTAAAAATGCTGCCAAAGATTTGGAAGACGGCAAAATTATTTCTTCAGCATCACACTTTCTTTTACACCACTGTTATAACCCGAGAGACCTGAAATGTCAGGGAGTTGAAAAAATGTCCCTAATTCTATTGAGAGCAGAATGTAGATGGATATATCTGCTTAATTAGGACTGAATGAACAGAATAATTATTACTGTTTCCTATGAATTACATGACATCTCATTATTACACAATGAACAACCTCCACCCCAGTAAATATGTGATATATCTTCCCGTTCATAATTTATGGTTTTTGTTATCTATAATAATATTATTTTTTATAAAAAAGTTTGTTTATGTATTTTTTTTTGGAGTATCCAGACTAAGACAATTATACACAGTACTATTTATTTTGCATCTCATCCCCTTCACTTTTACCTTGCACTACATTTTCCTTTCCCTTTCTTTCACCCAATCCCCCCCCCCTAATTAATGAGGTTGATGCACTCACTCCAATTGCACTATTATTATCTATGTTTCACATTCTTTGCTCACTCGTAATATTTTTGATTCCTTCCTAGGATCATTCCAGCACATTTAGCACAGATCTCAATATAATTAATATGTCCCCATTTTTAATAATGTTTTCAATTTATTCTTATACATGTAGTAATTTATTATATTGTGTTCCTTTGGACTGGCATCACACAAGTTATCAATTTAGTACAACCAGTTATTCCCTTGATTTTACCTTTTACGATTCACCTCACAGGGCACTAGTAGTATAATAAAAAATATACATATTTCACTTCAGTTAGCCAAAACTATACATCATCCCTACAGGATTAATTACTCTTATTTTTAAGCGGGTTCTAAAGAGCACAACCTGAGGGATATACATTTGGAGTTAGGTCGTAGTAGTATATCTAACTTCGATTAGGATATATACATTCCTCATTCAATTTGCCTTCAGGATTTCTTTTAGGTAGTGCAGTTTCAAATATATTAGTATTCTCAGATTTTTTATTACAACTGGTTACTTAGTAACCATACAGGCACCTTGGACCGAATACGATCGTTTCTTTTCACACACACCCCCTGGGAACCAATCAACTGACAGGTTGTCTGGGGCCAATCAGCGGGCCAAAATCCTGAGAGTCCCACGTCACTTGGCCTATAAATGTCCAGTACTAAGGCAGGCACCCCACCTTTGACAAAGCCGATCAATTTTATTTAGAACTTAAACATTCACTAATCAGATTAATAACTATTGTTATAAGAGCCTAATACTTATAGAAAAACTAACTTTATTAAGTGGCATCTACCTATCTTTAGTTAAATAATTATTATTATTCAAGCAGGTTGTTACAACAATAGCATCATTGATTGTATGCTTTATACCAAATATAACTCCAATTGGAGTAATTTATGTGTAGTGAGTACTTATAAATATGCAGTATAACAGCACCGTACCTCCCGATGTGAATTTAGAGCTAATTTTGAACTCCTACTGCTGACCAATACAGACAGTGTCGGTGTTGGCGGTACCTAGCATTATAGATTATCTCTAATAATAAGTATATCTAATAGGTCCTGCCGGTCACTTGCTGCTATAACACAGGTAGTAATAACTGTGTGGATGTTCATTATAGCTCTTAGTTTTATATATATATACTATACCTACAATTTACTTTACCGGAGTTAATCCCATGACTATATGGCAACTCAATAGTATACATACTATATAAGCTAAGTATTAACAGTCAGATTTACCCTACTGAAGTGGAGTTATTTCAGTTAAATCCCAAGAATAAGGGAGGTATGCTTAGAACCACTCTCTCTATAAACCATTCAATCTCAATAGGAGGAATTTAATTTTAACGAGTATTGATTAAGCGGCATTATAACAGCACTCTCCTGAGAGAACTCCTAGCATATTCTAACCTGTACTAATGTCCATAGGAGACAAGTCATATTATCACCGTCTTTAACTGATGATTACATCATACTAGGGAGGCTACATATAGACCTATGTGCCCAATTTCTCTGTTAGTCTGCTTTTATCAATTATATATATATATATATATATATATATATATATATATATATATATATATATATATATATTTATATTTATATACCTAACTACTCTGCTTAGATTAACCATTCAACACACGGGCTATTGCCTAAGTATATGCATCAACAGTACACAACCTGTTTACCTGTCCATTGCAAATAATAATTATTCATTTTCTGATTAACCTGCCTTTATTAGGCGTTTGCATTTATTCCAATAACACCTTCCTGTTTAAGTCTTTGTCAGATCATTCATGCAAGGGTTATTTAGTATAGTCCCAGAGATATTTATTTACTGGAGTTCATACCCGCATTAGCTATCCACTCATCTATCTACTGTGTTTTTAATCCTTCCATTTGGTTTTTATTTTTTAAATATTACAAGTTAAGTTTTACCCTCCCTCCATTCTATTGGACAGTCTTCTATTGCAGCAGTCTATGGCTTCATAGGTGATGTTGAGTGCTATTTAAGTACATACCTTGCAACTGCCAAGCAGTTATTTTCTCAGCCCAAGAACATGGTTGAACCTGAAGAAGATGGGTTGCTTTAGATGCAGCGGTTGCATTACATGCAGGGGCTTCATCCAAAGTTCCAGTTTTTTGCACCCTTGGTCCAACAAAAGGTTCCTTATTCGACACAGAGTAACTTGTACCACTACTTACATGGTATATCTGCTACACTGTCCGTGTGGCAGATTTTATGTGGGAAAGACCCAGAGCGACCTACGCACAATAATTGCGAACCATCGGTCTGCCAACCTGAGTGCCATTAAAAATGGAGAATTGGAACAACCTGTTGTCAGGCACTTTGCAGAGAATGGTCATGGGGTCCAGGATCTAAGATACATCATTATTGATCATATCCCGACTCCCCAAAGAGGGGGTGATAGGGCAAAATGCCTACTACAAAAGGAGCTCCAATGGATATATAACCTGGACACCATGCACCCCAAGGGATTAAATATGACCATGGACTATCAATGTTTTCTTTAAGTTGATTAAAAACATATTGGCTGATATGTGTCTGTTTCCTTTTCTCTTAGGTGCCCGATGTATCAATCTGTGGGAATCTATACTGATGATACCATTTTAGTTTGCAAAAGTAGTATGCTGTTGCTTTTGTTAGGCCTAGTGCATGGTAGCCCCCTGTGCCAGCTGGGCAGGTTCATATAAGGACCTGGCAATTTAATATCTTCATACAACTTTGTATGGCTGGTGAAAATGGCTTTGAGTGGTGTGGTGTATATTAGCCCCTAAGCTTAAAGTGCGTATATTGTGGAGTACACTATCTATAACTGCAAAATTGACAAGGCTGTTTGATGGGTGCTTGGTTTCCACTCAGTGTTCTGGTATGCGTGTGTAAATGTCTGCATGGCTGCATACGTCATAGGTTGATTTAGTTTTATGTGATGATTGTCCATAGCGGTCTGTGTGTGGTTGTATATATATGCATTGACAGCTGCTTCCTATTTTGGTTTGATATTGCGCCTCGCAGCGCCCCGCAACTGCTTGTTTATATTGAATAGGGCTCTGAGTGTATATTGACTATAGCTCTTTGATGTCTGCTGCTTGGTTCCTCGTAGTACACTATTCATAGTTTTTATTTTGACATGGTTGATAGTTGGTTGCTAGGCAACCACGTTAAGCTTGTATATAGACGTATGGATGTTGGTTCTGTACCTCGTAAGAAATTACTATCTATGATTATCTTCTATGTCTCTTTGTGTATATACATATGCTTTGTTGATTCTTTGCGATTTGCATTTTTTAGATGTAGCACGATCTTTTGGTGAAGTCTTATGGTGATTGCTTATTATGTCTGTTTGATTTGGTCTTCTGAGGTGCTCTGTAGCATCCTGGCACTTGCACAGTAGCGCTGGGTAGGTGTGCAGGGGCACAGCTGCTTGGGATCACACGGTGATGGGTTCTTCTTAAATAGGTGAGTGTTTTGTTTGTTCTGTTGATCTGAAGACGGGGGTAACCCCAAAAATGTTAACTGTGAAATAAAGGATTCTCTTTTGAAAATGGTGAGTGCCTTCCCATTTTTTGTTAATTGTCTATTTTACCTTGAAGAGCACCCGGAAGTTGTGCATTAAAGTGTGTGCTGGCTTCCCCATACATGAAACTACATATATATATATATATATATATATATATATATATATATATAAAACATGGAAGGGAACTGCACTCCAAGACCGGATCAGGTACACATCCTGTGACTCAGTAACATCCAGCCCTGGGTGCTAAATAGCACTCCAAAAAAGCTGTGATGTCACCAGAGCCACAGGCAGTTAACCCCAGTCCGGAATGGGTGCAAGAACCAAGGGAGATTACAAATAAAAAGTAATACAACACATAGAAACACCCAGCACTCACCAGCTAGCTCACAGCTAAGATAAAATCACAACTGGAAAGGTTAGTCACCGCATCTGGCCAAATGGGAAAGCTCAGGCACCACGTCAAGGTCCTTTCCTTAGCCTGAGTCCCTAACACAGGCACACCATCATGCGAGCTCACAAAGCTAAACAAACTGAGAACAAAGAAGGGGTGCACAGGTGGCTGTAATCACCCATAGAAAATACAAAACATGGAAGGGAACTGCACTCCAAGACCGGATCAGGTACACATCCTGTGACTCAGTAACATCCAGCCCTGGGTGCTAAATAGCACTCCAAAAAAGCTGTGATGTCACCAGAGCCACAGGCAGTTAACCCCAGTCCGGAATGGGTGCAAGAACCAAGGGAGATTACAAATAAAAAGTAATACAACACATAGAAACACCCATTCCGGACTGGGGTTAACTGCCTGTGGCTCTGGTGACATCACAGCTTTTATGGAGTGCTATTTAGCACCCAGGGCTGGATGTTACTGAGTCACAGGATGTGTACCTGATCCGGTCTTGGAGTGCAGTTCCCTTCCATGTTTTGTATTTTCTATGGGTGATTACAGCCACCTGTGCACCCCTTCTTTGTTCTCAGTTTGTTTAGCTTTGTGAGCTCGCATGATGGTGTGCCTGTGTTAGGGACTCAGGCTAAGGAAAGGACCTTGACGTGGTGCCTGAGCTTTCCCATTTGGCCAGATGCGGTGACTAACCTTTCCAGTTGTGATTTTATCTTAGCTGTGAGCTAGCTGGTGAGTGCTGGGTGTTTCTATGTGTTATATATATATATATATATATATATATATATACACACACAGTATCCCAGAAAAGTGAGTACAACCCTCGCATTTTTGTAAGTATTTATTATATCTTTTTATGTGACAACACTGAAGAAATTACACTTTGCTACAATTTAAAGTAGTGAGTGTACAGCCTGTATAACAGTGTAAATTTGCTGCCCCTCAAAATAACTTAACACACAGCCATTAATGTCTAAACTGTTGGCAACAAAGGTGAGTACACCACTAAGTGGAAATGTCCAGATAGGGCCCAATTAACTTTCCCTCCCTGGTGTCATGTGACTCATTAGTGTTACAAGGTCTCAGGTGTGAATGGGGAGCAAGTGTGTTAAATTTGGTGTTATCCCTCTCACACTCTCTCATACTGGTCACTGGAAGTTCAACATGGCACCTCATGGCAAAGAACTCTCTGAGGATCTGAAAAAAAGAATTGTTGCTCTACATAAAGATGGCATAGGCTATAAGAATATTGCCAAGACCCTGAATCTGAGCTGCAGCACGTTGGGCAAGACCATACAGCGGTTTGACAGGTCAGGTTCTGCTTAGAACAAGCCTCGCCATGGTTGACCAAAGAAGTTGAGTGCATGTGTTCAGCGTCATATCCAGAGGTTGTCTTTGGGAAATAGACATATGAGTGCTGCCAGCATTGCTGCCAAGGTTGAAGGGGAGGTAGTCAGCCTGTCAGTGCTCAGACTATACGCCGCACACTGCTTCAAATTGGTCTGCATGGCAGTCATCCCAGAAGGACGCCTCTTCTAAAGATGATGCACAAGAAAGCCCTCCTTAAATTAGCCCTCCTTAAATGGATTTTTGTAAATGTTATAAATTAGTAAATCTTAAATATTCAGCTTTTTTAAAGACAACCTTTAAAAGCTTAACTATTTAACAAGTAAAATGATCTTGCTCCTAAAAATAAATACATTTATGGGGGTCAATTTATTAATGTGCGAGCGGACATGATACGACGTAGCGTATCATGTCCGCTGCACATCGATAAATGCCGACAGCATACGTCTGCATTTATCATTGCCAAGCAATTCTTGTGAACTGCTGGTGCAATGCTGCCCCCTGCAGATTCGTGGCTAAGCGGCCACTAGCAGGGGGTGTCAATAAACCTAAACATATTCGATCGGGTTGATTTCTGTCCGCCGCCTCAGAGCAGGCGGACAGGTTATGGAGCAGCAGCCTGAAGGCTCGCCAGAAACACGGGGCATCAAGCTCCATACGGAGCTTGATAAATTGACCCAATGGGCTTGTTTTTATTCCAGCCATAGAAATGAAGTCAGTAAATAAAAAATTTGTGTAGGAGATCCATTTTTACAGTTACTCAATCACCTTATTGCTGGCATGCATAGGCACAGATGAGGCTAATAACCAAGAAGTCTATTTGAATCTTTCTAATTGCATTTATCAGCTCTTGATCCATGTTTTTCAAATTCTGAGTGATCACAATTCAAACAATAACAACATTTCCCTTATGGTAAAAGTTCAGATTGGATGGGAGCAGATAGAGGAAAAAACACTAAGCTATGCATGAACAGCAATGGCTTTAGTTATCACAATCCTTCCAACCATAGGTTTTGCCCTTCATTTCAGAAACAAAATGGACACATCAAATAGCAAAACTAAAATTTTCTACATGTTTGTGTGTATTTCAATACATATTGGAATAATTCTATCATGTTGCACTTGTGCAATACAAACTAAATGTGATAGTAAAATACACAAAGTGAATCGTGAAAAAAGTTCAAATATAAGGATATGTAAATCTTCTAAGAAAGTTCTCTTCACTCTTCTGCGGTCCTCCGTGTGTTCTCAAAGAAAAGGAAACAAGATATGCAACATAGTGTAACTCTGTAACCACTTATAGTGCAACAATTCTGCTTGTTTAATGAGTGATTACTCACATTTGTTGGAGCTTATAGCCAAGCTCAGGGTAATGCACACTCCCACTTTATACTGGTGGGAAAACAGTACTCTCAGGCAAATCTTATAAAAACAAACATTTATTAAAATACATAAAAAGCGTCACAAATGCTTTTACACCACCTCTTACAAAGGGAAACTGAGTAATGATAGCTATAAAATTACTCAAAAGAGTAGATGCCAGTCCTGGATGGAGATGGATGGACAAGCAGAATCTTAACCGCTTAGAACCACCACTTCCCAGTGCCAGAAAGACCGCTCCTCCCTCAGGTGAATAAGCAGATGTAGAGACGCAAGAGAGTGTCAATTCTGACGTACGTTTCGCTGAATCAGCTTTTTCAAGGAATAAAGTGCGCATGTCCATGAGTCCTTTTAAACCTCTAAAGGCTGTGACACACTGCAAGCAGAGCGACGTGCAGCATGTAGATGCAGCTGTGCGCGCTCAGTGTGTCTTGCCTTTTCATCTCTGAGCACTCTGCTGCGTCAGGTCGCGTAGCTAAGCGCTCAGAGATGAAATATTTGAACTTCAGAAGCGATGCAACGCGGAGCGAAGCAGCTGCTTTGCCTCGCGCCGCATCGCTTGCAGTGTGTCACAGCCTTAATTGATGAAAAAAATGGAAACTTGAAGTCTGTCCCTCCATCTTGAAAAAGGTCATCTCTTTCAGAGTGTTGTTACCATACTTATTCTACCAAGCATAGGTCTTTTTATTTGTCCAAATAGATTTGTGTGAATATATATATAGTGGTTAATATAAAACAACATGTTGCAATAATTCGTTACTATGAAATACCATCTATCGTAATATTTTTGATTGTAAAATATCCAATCCTTACTCACTTACAAAGTATACATTTTTTCACCTTCTTTTTATATTAAATGGTTAATTTCATTATTGCAGATATTAATGTATGAATATTTATATTGGTAACCAATTCATGTATATATACATATTCAGACCCACTCGATCCATTGGAAACAATGTATCCCATCTAGTGGTCTTATATTGTAATAACAATCTCCCTTTTTTGTATACACACTCTTATATTTATATTTGTATACCTATTTTATATATAGGGTATATACTGCACTGCTTTAGTATATTATATATTACATTTCTAGTGTCTTCTTATTATCACAACTTGTTGAGGTTTTTATATACCATTCACAGAGAAAGCTTTCACAGAAAGTGATGGATTTCGAAATCCTTATTTAGTCCATTAGGAATGAAGCTATCCATAGTGTGTATCCACTTCATTTCTAACTGACCCAGCCTGTTCTGCATATCTCCTCCCCTCCAATTGTGTTCTAATCTTCTGATACCTAGGAATTCCAGATCACCTACTTTCCTGTTGTGTTTTCTATCAAAGTGTGCGGACACAGTATGGTTTTGATATCCCTTCTCAATATTATAGATATGTTCGTTTAATCTGGTTTTTAAAAGTCTTAAGGTACGGCCTATATAGATTAAATTGCAAGAACAGCGTAAAAGGTAGATAACATTTTTACTGTTACAGGTAATGAACTGATTAATATCATATTCTTTCTTATGATCAGCTGAATAAAATTTATTACACAGTTTTGCTGTCTTTTTCATCAATTTACATGCATTGCAGTATTGGCATTTTCTAAAACCTATTTGAGATGGTAATAGCCAGTTTTTCATGTTACCATTTTTGGCCAGTTCTTTATTGCTTTGAGAAAGTTGTAATTTCAGATTCTGAACTTTTTTGAACATCACATTTGGACCATCCCCTAAAAATTTAACTAAACTAGAATCCCTTGAGAGTATTCCCCAATGCTTCTGAATTATCTTCCTCAACTCACTGCTTTGTGTACTATGTTGAAAAATCAACCTATTGGCAAGATTATTATGTGACCCTCCCATATTGTTTTTATCTTTCATTTTATATTTCAATAACTCAGTCCTGTCCATATTTGTTACTTCTTCTATTTTCTCTTCTAAAAATGTATTTGAATATTCTTTTTCTAAAAATCGTTCTTTTAGAATTGCTGATTGAGCCCTAAATACCTCCTTATCTTTACAATTACGCCTTAAGCGAACAAATTGACCTTTTGGTACATTTTTTAGCCAATGTTTTTGATGGCAGCTATCCAGGCTAATATAATTTTTTACATCTATACTTTTAAAATAATTTTTCGATTTTAGTGTATCATTTTCGATATAGATTTCAAGATCAAGGAATTCTACCTTGGTTTTACTGTAATTCCAGGTCAGGGCTACTTTAAATTCATTATTTTTTAAATATTCCATAAATTCTAAGAGCTGACTCTCACTCCCTGACCAGATTAAAAACAGGTCATCTATATAGCGGCGATAGGACACCAGATATTGCGCCCAGTGGGAATTATATATGTACTGATTTTCCCAGTTAGCCATATATAAATTGGCATAACTGGGCACAAATCTGGTGCCCATCGCCGTACCGCTTATTTGTAAATAATAATTACGATTAAACCAGAAATAATTGGTTTCTAAAATTATGGCAATACCTTCCAAGATAAATTCAAGTTGTTTGCTATTTAGTGAGTCATCTTTTTCTAAGATATTCTTAACTGATTAAATCCCTAATTCTTTATCAATTATGGTGTATAATGAAGTGACGTCACTAGTTACAAGCCACCAACTTTTGTCCGACTTAAGTGTTTCTAAATGGTTGAGAATGCTCATGGTATCCTTAAGGTATGATTTAGTCTCTTTCACATAGGTTTGTAAAAACTGATCTATATAAGCCGAAAGGTTACTTGTTAGGGAGTTAACCCCTGACACTATGGGTCTGCCCGGGGGGTTGATTGGGTCTTTATGCATTTTTGGCAATACATAGAATGTAGGAGTTTTAGGAAATTTATTATTAACATATAGGTATTCCTTTTTGTTTAGGATGTCCTCTTTAAGACCTTTATTGACATATGCTTCTATCCTCTTTTTATACTTCAAGACTGGATTAGAATCCAATTTAGTATATACATCTATGTTGTTAAGCTGTCTAAGACATTCCTCATCATATTTGTTTTTATCCATAACAACTGTCCCACCGCCCTTATCCACGGGCTTTATCTCTATTTTGTCATTCTTTTTTAATTCTATTAGAGCTTGCTGCTCCTCCTTTGACAGATTGGATTTATAATTAGTCTTCATATTTTTTATATCCCTGTGGACTACTTCCAGAAATGTTTCCATAGGGGCTGATTTACAATGTGCAGGATTAAATGAGGATTTTTTACTTACTTCTACATGTTTGTATCTACTTATAGTTTCAGAGCTATTACTCACTATGGGGTTGTTGGAGAAATATTTCTTAATGCATAAATTCCTTATAAACTTTTGAATTCCTATAAAGGTGTCAAATTTATTCATTCTATGGCTGGGAGCAAAGTTTAACCCTTTGTTTAAAACAGACATTTGTGCCTCAGTTAGTTTAGTACTAGATAGATTAAAGATACCTTTTTTGTTTACAGTTTTATTTTTTACTTTTTTTACATGTTTCTTTTCTGAGATGTTTTTTAATGTTCTGTTCTGTCCATGTTTTTCCGTCTTTTGTTGAACAGTAGTGATGTCCCGAACTGTTCGCCCGCGAACGGTTCACAACGAACATAGGTTGTTCGCGTTCCCGTTTGTGGGCGAACACATGGCGATGTTCGATCCGCCCCTATGTGTCATCATTGTGGAAACTTTGACCCTTTATGTCACAGCCGCCGGACACATTAGAGCCAATCAAAATCAGACACTCCCTCACAGACACTCCCAGCTACTCGGAATCCGCCATTTTAGACTCATAACGACCTTGCTTTTTTAATGAGAGGACGTGTTGTGTTTTTGCTCCTGACATTAATAGGAAAAACATAGCTAGGCTAGTGTATTTACAGTCCAGAAGGACTCCACTCATCTCTGCTGCAAGCACAGCACCCCAAAAAGCCCTTTTTAGGGCTATATTTCGTGCCGTTTTTTTTTTTTTTTTCTTTTTTTTTTATTAGCATTTGCCTGGCTTTCAGCTGTGTGTTTACGGCTCACAGCATATGCTGTGACTACTGCCACCACTGATATCTCCCTAACAACATTAGTTTAAATTTAACTAATCCAAAAATATAATTATTTTTCTAGTGTAATTTTTTTTCATTTTCTATTAGGCCAGTGTCACACAGCATATACTCTGGTTCATTGCTCTGTGCCAGCCAGCAGCCAGCAGTGTTAATATCCGTTTATAACATTATTTTTAATTTAAAAAAAAAAACACAAACAAATATTTTTCTAGTGTAATCTAATTACATTTACTATCATGCCTGTGTCTGTCAGACTCACTCAGCATTAATATACCTCTTTTTTTCAGTCTTTTGGTTAATTGGTCTGTGCCAGGCAGACACCCAGCACTCATATCTATTTTTCTTTCACCTTAATTTTAATATAAAAAAAAAAAAAGTTTAAATTTGTTTGCTAGTGTAATCTAATATAATTTTCTATCCGGCCTGTGTGTTTTGCTGACATAGAGAGCCTACTGTGTTTACTTGCTGCCCTCCCTAGTCTATGAGCCACGACTCATATGTGTTTAACCTTTTTTTAATTTCCCCCCCCAAAAAAATAATTTCAATCATTTTTCTAGTGTAATTTAATAGTATTTTCTATCAGGCGTGTGTGTATCCGACATACAGAGCCTACTGTTTTTAATAGCTGCCCTTCCAAGGCTATCAGCCACGACTCATATGTATGTGCTTAACCTTTTTCTTAAAATTTCCAAAAAAAGTCTTTAAATCATTATGCTAGTGTAATCTAATTGTATTTTCTATCAGGCCTGTGTCTAACTGTCTATCTGACTTACACAACATACTGTTGTTATAATTGCTGCCCTACGTAGCAGCCAGCCAGTGCGACCACTCATAGAGTCATATGTGCATTGCACTTCTTAACATAATTTTAATATTAAAATCTAAAATTTTAAAATATTTTGCTAGTGTAATGTAACTTAATTTTCTATCAGTCCTGTGTTTTTGTCACTTACACAGCATACTGTGTTAAATTACTGCCCTACCTACCATCCATGACTCATATCTGCCAGCCTGTCTGCCAGGCCCAAGTAGCCAATTAGTGGCACCAATCACAATTCTTGTAACAGTAATAAAAAAATAAAAAAACATAATTTTTTGGACTGCAAATATTCAGTCTCCTAGGGCCATTGAATTTCATTTACCTCCTGCCTGCCACTGCCAGCCTTTTGTGCCAGGCCGTCTAGCCAACTATTTACACCAATCATAATTGTTGTCAAAGTCAGACAGTATAGTTATTAATTTAAATAAAAAAATTTTTTAGTGTTGATCTTAACCATCAGTTTGCTCGTGCCTTTGAATTGCACTTTTCTACAGCCTTCCAAGCCTGTGTGCCAGGCCTACTTAAAAAATATTTACACCAATCATATTTGTTGTGACAGTATTCTAATAATTAAAAATGAAAATTTTTGGTAATAGTTGCTGTGATATGAATCGTCAGTTTGCTGGTGCCATTGAATAGCACTTTCCTCCTGCCTTGCAGCCTGCTGTGAGCCAGGCCCACCTAGCCAATTGTTGTCAGCAATCATATTTCTGTTAACAGTATTGCAAAAATTGTCAATCATCACTGTTTAGACTGTCAGTAATCAGTCTCCTAGTGTCCTTGAATTGCATCTCCCTCCTGCCTGCCATCCTTTTGTGCCAGGCTGTCTTGCCAACTATTTACACCAATCCTAATTTTTTGTCACAGTATAGTTACTAATTAAAATTAAAAAAATCTTTATTGTTGATGATCTTAACCCTCAGTTTGCTCGTGCCTTTGAATTGCACTTTTCTACAGCCTTCCAAGCCTGTGTGCCAGGCCTACTTAAAAAATATTTACACCAATCATATTTGTTGTGACAGTATTCTAATAATTAAAAATTAAAATTTTTGGTAATAGTTGCTGTGATTTGAATCGTCAGTTTGCTGGTGCCATTGAATAACACTTTCCTCCTGCCTTGCAGCCTGCTGTGAGCCAGGCCCACCTAGCCAATTGTTGTCAGCAATCATATTTCTGGTAACAGTGTTGCAAAAATTGTCAATCATCACTGTTTAGACTGTCAGTAATCAGTCTCCTAGTGTCCTTGAATTGCATCTCCCTCCTGCCTGCCATCCTTTTGTGCCAGGCCGTCTTGCCAACTATTTACACCAATCCAAATATTTTGTCACAGTATAGTTACTAATTTCAATTAAAAAAATCTTTATTGTTGATGATCTTAACCCTCAGTTTGCTCGTGCCTTTGAATTGCACTTTTCTACAGCCTTCCAAGCCTGTGTGCCAGGCCTACTTAAAAAATATTTACACCAATCATATTTGTTGTGACAGTATTCTAATAATTAAAAATTAAAATTTTTGGTAATAGTTGCTTTGATTTGAATCGTCAGTTTGCTGGTGCCATTGAATAACACTTTTCTCCTGCCTTGCAGCCTGCTGTGAGCCAGGCCCACCTAGCCAATTGTTGTCAGCAATCATATTTCTGTTAACAGTGTTGCAAAAATTGTCAATCATCACTGTTTAGACTGTCAGTAATCAGTCTCCTAGTGTCCTTGAATTGCATCTCCCTCCTGCCTGCCATCCTTTTGTGCCAGGCCGTCTTGCCAACTATTTACACCAATCCAAATATTTTGTCACAGTATAGTTACTAATTACAATTAAAAAAATCTTTATTGTTGATGATCTTAACCCTCAGTTTGCTCGTGCCTTTGAATTGCACTTTTCTACAGCCTTCCCAGCCTGTGTGCCAGGCCTTCTTAAAAAATATTTACACCAATCATATTTGTTGTGACAGTATTCTAATAATTAAAAATTAAAATTTTTGGTAATAGTTGCTGTGATTTGAATCGTCAGTTTGCTGGTGCCATTGAATAACACTTTCCTCCTGCCTTGCAGCCTGCTGTGAGCCAGGCCCACCTAGCCAATTGTTGTCAGCAATCATATTTCTGTTAACAGTATTGCAAAAATTGTCAATCATCACTTTTTAGACTGTCAGTAATCAGTCTCCTAGTGTCCTTGAATTGCATCTCCCTCCTGCCTGCCATCCTTTTGTGCCAGGCCGTCTTGCCAACTATTTACACCAATTCAAATTTTTTGTCACAGTATAGTTACTAATTACAATTAAAAAAATCTTTATTGTTGATGATCTTAATCCTCAGTTTGCTCGTGCCCTAGAATAGCACTTTTCTACAGCCTTCCAAGCCTGTGTGCCAGGCCTACTTAAAAAATATTTACACCAATCATATTTGTTGTGACAGTATTCTAATAATTAAAAATTAAAATTTTTGGTAATAGTTGCTGTGATTTGATGCCTCAGTTTGCTGGTGCCATTGAATAGCACTTTCCTCCTGCCTTGCAGCCTGCTGTGAGCCAGGCCCACCTAGCCAATTGTTGTCAGCAATCATATTTCTTTTAACAGTATTGCAAAAATTGTCAATCATCACTGTTTTGACTGTCATTAATCAGTCTCCTAGTGTCCTTGAATTGCATCTCCCTCCTGCCTGCCATCCTTTTGTGCCAGGCCGTCTTGCCAACTATTTACATCAATCCTAATTGTTGTCACAGTATAGTTACTAATTCAAATAAAAAAAATCTTGATTGTTGATCTTAATCCTCATTTTGCTTGTGCCATTGAATTGCACTTTTCTACTGCCTGCCAGCCTGTGTGCCAGGCCCAACTATCCAATTAGTGCTAGCAATCATATTTCTTTTAACAGTATTGCAAAATTTGTCAATCAACACTGTGTTGACTGTCAATCTGCAGTCTACTAGTGCCCTTGAATTGCATTTTCCTCCTGCCTGCCTGCCTGTGTGCCAGTCCCAACTAGCCAATTAGTGCCACCACTCATATTTATTGTAACAGGATTGGAATTTTTCTTAATCATAACTGTTTTGACTGTCATTCTTCAGTCTCCTAGTGCCATTGAATTGCAGTTTCCTTTCTCCCAGTGTGTGTGCCAGACAGGCTCATTTGCCAAATAGTGCCAAACAATCATATTTGTTACCACAGTACTAGTAATATTTCAAAAAATGAACAATTTGTGATTTTTTAAAACATCTGTCTTTTTTGTTGTTGTCAGTCTCACAGCGTATACTGTGCCCACTTTCGGAATGCCACCACTCAATTGGTGTAATAGTATTCTTAGTGTCCATTTTAAAAAAAATGACAGGCAGAGGCAGGCCACCCCGCAGGTTCTGTGGTCGTGGTCGTGGTGCTGTGATTCCTTTAGACCCTACAAATATGCACATTGTTCAGATGCCGGGTGCCAGGGGGGATGCAAAAACTTCTGAGGAGGACCTAGTTGAATGGCTAACACAGGAAACCCAATCTTCTTCAGCTTCCGCTGCTAGTCCTCCTAACCTTGACGCACCATCTAAGTCCAGCTGTGCTTTGGGCAGGTCTCAAGTTACCAGTGCCACTCCGCCGCCTGTTGCCACCACCAACACTAGCACCACAGCCGCTTCACTTGATCTGTCACAGGAGTTATTGACACATCATTTTGAAGAAATGAGTGATGCGCAACCATCATTGACAGAGGATGTAGATAATAGTGATTAGTCTCAGTCAGGCAGCATTACCGACATGGAGGTACGGTGTGATCATGATGATGATGTTGTACCCGCTGCTGCTTCCTTTCTTGATGTTTCAGATACAAGTGAAGCGGTTGATGATGATGTGTCGGTGGATGTCACGTGGATGCCTGCTAGAAGAGAAGAAGAAGAGGGGGAAAGTTCAGATGGGGAGACAGAGAGGAGGAGGAGACGATTTGGAAGCACGGGGAGGTCGTCTCAAGGAGCTAGTGGCACAGTCAGACAGCATGCATCGTCACCAGGGGTCAGCCAGACAGCCCGCCGACGCCCATCAACGCATGCTGTTGCCACCACCAGAATGCCATCATCGCAGAGCTCAGCAGTGTGGCATTTTTTTTGTGTGTCTCTGACAACAGCGAAGCCATTTGCAACCTGTGCCAAAAGAAACTGAGTCGTGGGAAGTCCAACAGCCACCTAGGTACAACTGCTTTGCGAAGGCACATGGTCTCCCATCACAAAGGCCGATGGGAAGAACACATGAGTAGAAGCAGCACACAAAGTGAAAGCCGCCCTCCTCCTCCTGCTCCAGCATCTTCAGCCACATCAACCAGTGCTGTCCTCCTTGCCCCCTCTCAACCATCCTCCACTCAGTCTCTCTTACGTAGCAGTTCCTGGTCATCTGCCCACAGTCAGGTGTCTGTCAAGGACATGTTTGAGCGTAAGAAGCCAATTTCTCAAAGTCACCCCCTTGCCCGGCGTCTGACAGCTGGCTTGTCTGAACTCTTAGCCCGCCAGCTTTTACCATACAAGCTGGTGGAGTCTGATGCTTTCAAAAAATTTGTATCTATTGGGACACCGCAGTGGAAGGTACCTGGCAGAAATTTCTTTTCACAAAAGGCAATCCCAAACCTGTACTCTGTTGTGAGAAAGGAAGTTATGGCATGTCTGGCACACAGCGTTGGGGCAAGGGTCCATATGACAACGGATAGCTGGTCTGCAAAGCATGGTCAGGGCATGGTCAGGGCAGCTATATCACCTACACTGCGCATTGGGTAAACCTGCTGACTTCTGACAAGCATGGAATGTGTGGCTCTGCAGAAGAGTTGGTGACACCGCCACGACTTGCAGGCAGGCCTGCTGCTACCTCCTCAACTCCTCCTACTCCATCCTCTTCCATAACCTCTTCCTCGGCTGAGTCCTCTTCAACTTCTGCGTCTTGCTCCACATCTATGGCACCCCCCCCAGCTCCCCAGGTACTATGCTACATCCCGGGTACGGCAGTGTCACGCCGTCTTGGGGTTGACTTGCCTGAAAGCGGAGAGTCACACCGCACCAGCACTCCTGACCGCCCTGAACGCACAGGTGGATCAGTGGCTGACTCCGCACCAACTGGAGATTGGCAAGGTTGTTTCTGACAATGGAAGTAATTTGGTGGCGGCATTGAAATTGGGCAAGTTGACACATGTGCCATGCATGGCACATGTGTGTAATCTGATTGTACAACGATTTGTCCATAAGTACCCAGGCTTACAGGACGTCCTGAAGCAGGCCAGGAAGGTGTGTGGCCATTTCAGGCGTTCCTACACGGCCATGGCGCGCTTGTCTGATATCCAGCGTCGAAACAACCTGCCAGTGAGGCGCTTGATTTGCGACAGACCGACACGGTGGAATTCAACACTCCTAATGTTTGACCGCCTGCTACAACAAGAAAAAGCTGTTAATGAGTATTTGTATGACTGGGGTGCTAGGACAGGCTCTGGGGAGCTGGGGATATTTTTGCCAAATTACTGGACGCTCATGCGCAATGCCTGTAGGCTCATGCGTCCTTTTGAGGAGGTGACAAACCTTGTCAGTCGCACTGAAGGCACCATCAGCGACATCATACCATTTGTTTTCTTCCTGGAGCGTGCCCTGTGAAGAGTGCTGGATCAGGCAGTAGATGAGCATGAAGAGGAAGCGGGAGAGTTGTGGTGTCCATCACCCCTGCAAACAGCCGAATCATCATTGCTTGCTGGACCTGCGGCAACGCAGAAAGAGGATTGTGAGGAAGAGGAGTCAGAGGAGGAATGTGGCTTTGGGGAGGATGAGGAGGAGGAAGACCGAGCACAACAGTCATCCCAGGGTGCTCGTTGTTGTCACCTCTCTGGTACCCGTGGTTTTGTACGTGGCTGGGGGGAAGAAGATACCATCAGTGAGATCAGTGAGGAGGAGGAACGTGACATGATTAGCTCAGCATCCAACCTTGTTCAAATGGGTTCTTTCATGCTGTCGTGCCTGTTGAGGGACCCTCGTATAAAAAAGCTGAAGGAGAACGACCTGTACTGGGTGTCCACGCTCCTCGACCCCCGGTATAAGCATAAAGTGTCTGAAATGTTACCAAATTCCCGCAAGTCGGAAAGGATGGAGCATTTTCATAATAAATTAAAAACTATACTTTACACAGCGTATAAGGGTGATGTCACAGCACCACGGGAATGTAACAGGGGAAGAGATGAAATTAATCCTCCTCCTCCCACGACCACGGCTGCAAAGACCGGGCGCTTTCCTGACGTCTTGTTGATGGAGGACATGCGTACCTTTTTAACTCCCATGCACCATCAGAGCCTTTCGGGATCCAGCCTTAGAGAAAGACTCAACCGACAGGTAGCAGACTACCTAGCTTTAACTGCGGATCTCGACACTCTCAGGAGCGATGGACCCCTTGACTACTGGGTGTGCAGGCTGGACTTGTGGCCTGAGCTATCCCAATTTGCAATGGAACTTCTGGCCTTCCCCGCTTCAAGTGTCCTGTCCGAAAGGACTTTTAGTGCAGCAGGAGGTTTTGTCACTGAGAAGAGAAGTCGCCTAGGTCAAAAAAGCCTTGACTATCTCACTTTTATAAAAATGAATGAGGGCTGGATCCCGAAGGGACTGACATTGGGCGATACATTTGAATAAAAAACTACTAATGATGATATGAGCTGCCTTGGGCTACAACTGGTACACAGGCTGGCCTTTTTTTTTTGGTTATAAAGATGGAGGACTTGCTTGACTTATCCGCCAACAACTAGTGTTCAAGCTACAAGCTTTTAAGGCACTTTATAAATGTTTTACAAACATCGATTTTTTCTGGCCGCTGCTACAGCAGTTGCTCCAACAATACCCCAATTTTTCAGTCATTTGTACATTCCTAATTTTTCTGGCCTCTGCTGCATCTCTGTGGGTACAAAACTCAAATAAAAAAAATAATGCACATAACACTAGTGATTAAACTGTTATGAATTGTACAACTTTACACACCACTCATATCCGGTGTACCATTCAATTGAACACAAAATGCAACAAATTTGAAAGAGTAGGACTGACCAAGCATCTTTATCCGTCTCTTGGTTGCTCTAAATTATCTCTGTGTTCCATCTATGACATACCTGTACTCTATTGTGCAAAAAGGTGGCATATGTTGTGTTTCATGCTGTTGTGCCTGTTGCGGGTCATGGCCCATGATATAAAAAGGCTGAAGGAGAACGACCTGTAGTAATGGGTGCCCCATCCAGTTTTTAGAAAAATGTTCCTGGTTCCTCTCAATTATCTTTGGGTTTCTAAAATGGATGCCATACCTGTACTCGCTTGTGCAAAAGGATGGCATATGTGGTGGTGTTTCCTGCAGTTGTTTCTGTTGAGGGTGCTGGACCCTCTTATAAAAAAGCTGAAGGAGAACAACCTGGAGTGGGAGTCCAAGCATGGTTTTTGGTGCTATTTCACTTTTACAAACAATTATCTGTGGGTTTCACAAATCAATGCCATACCAGTACTCTATTGTTCCAAAGTATGCCATATGTTCTCTTTCCTGCTGGTATTTTGTTTGAGGGTCCTGGACACTCTTATAAAAAGGCCTAAGGTGAAAGAGGTGTACTGGGTGTCCACTCTTTTTTATTTTCTATTTCTCATTTGACCAAAATTATCTCTGGTTTTGTAAAATCAATGCGGTACCTGTACTCTATTGTTCAAAAGGATGCCATATGTCCTCTTTCCTGCTGGTGTTTTTTTTGAGTGTCCAGGACCCGCTTATAAAAAGGCCTAAGGAGAAAGAGGTGTACTGGTTGGCCACTCATTTTTATTTTTCTATTTAACAATTGAACAAAATGATCTCTGGGTTTGTAAAATCAATGCTGTACCTGTACTCTATTGTTCAAAAGGATGCCATACGTCCTCTTTCCTGCTTTTTTTTTTTTGAGGGTCCAGGACCCTCTTATAAAAAGGCCTAAGGAGAAAGAGGTGTACTGGCTGTCCATCGAATCATTTTTTTTATTCAAATTTACATTTAAAAAAAAATTTCTATGGGTTTCTAAAATCTATGCCTTTCCTGTACTCTATTGTTCAAAAGTATGCCATATGTCCTCTTTCCTGCTGGTTTTTTGTTTGAGGGTCCTGGTCCCTCTTATAAAAAGGCCTTATGGATAAAGAATTGTACTGGGTGTCCATCCAATCATTTTTTTTTTAATTAAAATTCACGGTTGCAACAAATTATCCCCGGGTTTCTAAAATCAATGCCTTTCCTATAATCTTTTTTTCACAAAGGATGCCATATGTCCTCTTTCCTACTGCTGGTTTTGTTGAGTGTCCTGGAGCCTCTACTAAAAAGGCCTAAGGATAAAGAAGTGTACTGGGTGTCTATTCAATGTTTTTTTAGATTTCACGGTTGTAACAAATTTTTTCTGTCTTTCAAAAATCAATGCCTTTCCTGTAATCTATTTTTCAAAAGGATGCCATATGTCCTATTTACATACATAGTAACATAGTAACATAGTAGATAAGGTTGAAAAAAGACTGAAGTCCATCGAGTTCAACCTATACAAATCTAAAATACTTACAAAAAGCTCCAGTTAAGCTTAAATAACCCCATTAAAATGTGACCCATTTAATACTAGCAATCATATCCATGAATTTTGTTTATATACAGAAATTTATCCAGACTATTTTTAAATGTATCTATGGTATTGGCATTCACTACCTCCTTTGGTAATGAGTTCCACAATTTTATTGCTCTTACAGTGAAAAAACGTTTCCGTTGCAGGAGATTAAATCTCCTTTCCTCCAACCTTAAATTATGACCTCTTGTCAGAACCAATTTTCTTGGAATAAAAAGAGCTTCTGCCATCTCTGTATATGGGCCTTGAATATATTTATATAAAGTAATCATGTCACCTCTCAAGCGCCTTTTTTCTAAAGAGAACAGACCCAGTTTGGCTAGCCTCTCCTCATAGGTTAATTTCTCCAATCCCCTTATTAGCTTTGTGGCCCTTCTCTGAACTTTTTCTAGTTCTGCAATATCTTTTTTAGCAATCGGTCCCCAGAACTGCACTCCAAACTCAAGGTGAGGTCTTACCAGGGATTTATATAATGACAGAATTATGCTTTCCTCCCTTGAATCAATGCCTCTTTTAATACATGCTAGTATCTTATTAGCCTTTGAAGCCACTGCCCTGCATTGTGCACTCATCTTTAGCTTGTTATCTATTACTACTCCCAAATCCCTTTCCTCCTGTGTTTGGCTAAGTCTTGTCCCATTTAAAAAATACATAGCCTGCTTATTTTTACTTCCAAAATGTAGAACCTTACATTTTTCCGTATTAAATCTCATTTTCCATTCACTTGCCCATAGTTCTAATTTTAGCAAATCCCTTTGCAAAGAGAGTTCATCCTGCTCTGACCTAATGACCTTACTTAACTTAGTATCATCTGCAAAAATAGAGATGTCGCTATTTAATCCTTGCTCCAAGTCATTTATAAAAATATTAAAAAGAACAGGGCCCAGTACTGATCCCTGGGGGACGCCACTGATTACCTTTGTCCAATCTGAGTATGATCCATTTACTGCTACTCGTTGCTCCCTATCTTTTATCCAGTTATTTATCCATGAGCTAACATTTTCAGCTATTCCCAGTCCCTTAATTTTGTGCATTAATCTCTCATGTGGCACTGTATCAAATGCCTTTGCAAAATCTAAGTATATCACATCAACTGATTCCCCTTTATCTATATTTTTACTTACTTCCTCGTAGAATCTAATTAGATTAGTTTGACATGATCTATTTCTCCTAAAGCCATGCTGATTAGAACTCATAATCTTGTTTACACGAATATGCTCATCAATATAATCCCTTATAATCCCTTCAAATATCTTCCCCACTATTGATGTCAGACTTACTGGTCTATAGCTTCCTGGATCATCCCTGCTTCCCTTTTTGAAGAGTGGCACCACATCAGCTTTACGCCAATCCTGGGGTACCATGCCTGAGGATAATGAGTCTTGAAAAATTAAGAGTAAAGGTTTGTCTATAACAGTGCTAAGTTCACTTAACACCCTTGGGTGTATTCCATCTGGGCCTGGAGTTTTATTTACCTTAATATTTTTTAGTTTTTTCCTGATATCCTCTAAACAAAACCCAGTTAGTGGTATGGACTGGCATGTTCTATTCTGTTCCAAAGTATCATTCAATGGTTCCTCTCTTGTGTATACTGAAGAAAAAAACTGGTTTAGTACCTCAGCCTTCTCCCTGTCATTATTTATCATGCTACCCTCCACACATTTTAATGTACCTATATTATCCTTCTTAGATTTTTTGCTATTTATGTACTTAAAGAACCTTTTAGGGTTAGACTTAGAATCCTTGGCAATTAATTTTTCATTTTCAATTTTGGCTAATTTGATTGCTTTTTTGCATGCTTTGTTACATTCCTTATAAATATTGTATGCCGAGTCTGTACTATTTTCTTTTAATAATTTAAATGCCCTACGTTTTTTCCTAATTTCTTTTAACACATTTTTATTTAGCCATAACGGCTTAGTTTTTTTATTTTTATTTTTATAACCATATGATATGTATTGATATGTATATTTATTTAACAAATTTTTAAATATTATCCATTTATCCTCTGTATTTTTATTAGAAAATACATTGTCCCAATTTATATTATTTAATGATTTCCTTAAATCGTTGAATTTTGCTTTCTTGAAATTAAAAGTCTTAGTTAAGCCTTTAAAACACTGCATATGAAAAGAGATTTCAAATGTGACCATGTTATGATCACTGTTACCCAAATGTTCTTTAACTTCTATGTTTGATATTATATCTGTATTGTTTGATAGCACTAAATCCAATATAGCTTTACTTCTAGTTGGCTCCTCTATTAATTGTGACAAGAAGTTATCCCTGAGAACATTTAAAAATCTATCCCCCTTAGCTGAATTACTAGTTTCATTGGCCCAGTTTATATCAGGGTAGTTAAAATCTCCCATAATTACAGCACTGTTATTAGCAGCCTTACCTATTTGGATAAGTAGTTGAGTTTCCTCCATTTCATGCTGTTCTTTCTGTTGAGGCTCCGGGACACTCTTATAAAAAGGACTAAGGATAAAGAAGTGTACTGGGTGTCCAATCAATGTTTTTTTTCTATTTCCGGGTCATATAACTGATCTCTGTGTTTCTAAAATCAATGCCTTTCCTGTAATCTAATTTTCAAAAGTATGCCATATGTCCTCTTTCCTGCTGGTGTTTTTTTTTGAGGGTCCAGGACCCTCTTCTAAAAAGGCCTAAGGAGAAAGTGGTGTACTGGGTGTCCATCGAATCATTTTTTTGATTCAAATTTACATTTGCAAAAAATTATCTATGGGTTTCTAAAATCAATGCCTTTCCTGTACTCTTACTCTATTGTTAAAAAGTATGCCATATGTCCCCTTTCCTGCTGGTGTTTTGTTTGAGGGTCCTGGACCCTCTTATAAAAAGGCCTAGGGAGAAAGAATTGTACTGGGTGTCCATCCAACTATTTTTTTTATTCAAATTCACGGTTGCAACAAATTATCCCCGGGTTTCTAAAATCAATGCCTTTCCTATAATCTTTTTTTCACAAAGGATGCTATATGTCCTCTTTCCTACTGCTGGTTTTGTTAAGTGTCCTGGAGCCTCTGCTAAAAAGGCCGAATGATAAAGAAGTGTACTGGGTGTCTATTCAATGTTTTTTTAGATTTCCGGTTTGTAACAATTTTTTTCTGTCTTTCTAAAATCAATGCCTTTCCTGTAATCTATTTTTCAAAAGGATGCCATATGTCCTCTTTCATGCTGTTCTTTCTGTTGAGGCTCCGGGACACTCTTCTAAAAAGGCCTAAGGATAAATAAGTGTACTGGGTGTATAATCTATTTTTTTTTTAGATTTCACGGTTGCAACTAATGATCTCTGTGTTTCTAAAATCAATGCCTTCCTGTAATCTAATTTTCTAAAGGATGCCATATGTCCTCTTTCATGCTGCTGGTTTTGTGGAGGGTCCTGGAGCCTCTGCTAAAAAGGCCTAAGGATAAATAAGTGTACTGGGTGTATAATCAAAGTTTTTTGTGATTTCACGGTTGCAACTAATGATCTCTGTGTTTCTAAAATCAATGCCTTTCCTGTAATCTAATTTTCTAAAGGATATCATATGTCCTCTTTCATGCTGCTGGTTTTGTGGAGGGTCCTGGAGCCTCTGCTATAAAGGCCTAAGGATAAATAAGTGTACTTGGTGTATAATCAAAGTTTTTTGTGATTTCACGGTTGCAACTAATGATCTCTGTGTTTCTAAAATCAATGCCTTTCCTGTAATCTAATTTTCTAAAGGATGCCATATGTCCTCTTTCAAGCTGCTGGTTTTGTGGAGGGCCCTGGAGCCTCTGCTAAAAAGGCCTAAGGATAAAGAAGTGTACTGGGTGTCTAATCAATGTTTTTTTCGATTTACCGTTTGCAACTAATGATCTCTGTGTTTCTGAAATCAATGCCTTTCCTATAATCATTTTTTTCAAAAGGATGCCATATGTCCTTTTTCCTGCTGCTGGTTTTGTCGAGGGTCCTGGAGCCTCTGCTGCGCATAATAAAGAAAAAAAAAATAATTTAACTTGACTTAATAACTGAAGCATGACTTCAGGAGTCAGGTGTGGTCGTAGGTAGTGGTTGTTGTTAGCAGATTATTTTTATTGCAAATTGCAATTGCCACAGCGTGCATAAAATGTGCGTCACTAGTCCAAATTTAATTATTTTTTTTTTCATTCTGGATTAGTTTGGGGTACGGCGCAATATTGGAAAGGCAAAAAACAGGTCTCGATACCCGTTGATATAAGGGGTGACTACTAGTGCTTTTACCAGGCTCCTCTTGGATAGCCCCAGAAAGTGTGAGTATGAATCCCAAAAAGAAAATTAAATTAAGGTTGAAAAATTACTCCTAAGTAAATTGTAAGACCTGGAGCTCCTCAAACACACATCCTACCGAAACAGGTATAGGCTCCGCCCACCCAAATCTTACCTTTTTTAATGCCAATTGATATTGCCACAGCTGGAATAACAGTAACTAACATGTGCGTCCCTACAGCCAGTCTCCGAATCTATTGTCGGATGTATACAAAAACAGCAATAAAGAATTCCTTTCGGGGCGCAAAGAGATGGCTACCGGAACACTCCAGGAACTTCACAAAAGTGGCTGTCTTGTGTTTCTGGTGATGTTGTAGACATCTGGGTAGTGTACAGGGAGGGCATCTCTGTGCACCAAAGGACATGACGTCCTTGTCATCCATAAGCACATGAAATTGCTGGCATTTTTGTTGCTTCAAGAAGTTCATTTTTTGTGGTGATAGATAGTACAGAATTAAATAAACTTTGTTTTCCTACCATACTCAAGACAATCTTGTATTTCAAAATTTGTACTTGCTTTGGGAAACAGTGGCCTGTCCATACCAGAAAGATGATTTAGACAGAAGTAACGAGCTCTGCTTGCAGGTGACACATGTTTATCGTCAATCATCAAAGGGGTTGCGTGCAGAATATGGCTGATGGCCCCTTATTCACATGTTTGTCCAGAGCCACAACATTTGCAAACAGCCAGAAGAAAGGTCGTTTCTCACCAGCCTTAAGTTGAGCTTCATTTACCAAATGCTGATATTCAAAAAGATAGACAAACAGTGCCTTAAATAACACATTTGCGATATGGATTCACCAGAGAAAGGTCATTGCAAGTACTAAGTTCCCACGATAACAAAATTAAAATGCCACAACTATGCAATCTTCACCTTCAGATTATTATTGTCACACTCCATTGTACTCCTATGCCCAGCTCCCTGCTCTTGTTTTTGTTGAGGGTCCTGGAGCCTCTGCTGAAAAGGCCTATGGATAATAAAGTGTACTGGTTGTCTGTTCAATGTTTTTTTTAATTTCCCGGTTGCAAGTAATTATCTCAGTGTTTCTAAAATCAATGCCTTTCCTGTAATCTATAATTCAAAAAGATTGACATATGTCCTCTTTCATGCTGTTGTTTCAGTTGCGGCTCCGGGACCCTCGTATTAACAAGGCCTGAGGATAAATAAATGTAACCGGTGTCTAATGAATGTTTTTTTCTATTACACGGGTCATATAAATGATCTGTGGGTTTCTAAAATCAATGCCTTTACTGTAATCTTTTATTCAAAAGGATGACATATCTCCTCTTTCATGCTGTTGTTTCGGTTGAGGCTCCGGGACCCTCGAATTAAAAAGGCCTGAGCTTAAATAAGTGTCACGGCTGTGTAATCAATGTTTTTTTCTAATTTCACGGTTGCAAATAATGATCTGTGGGTTTCTAAAATCAATGCCTTTCCTGTAATCTATAATTCAAAAGGATGACATATCTCCTCTTTCATGCTGTTGTTTCGGTTGAGGCTCCGGGACCCTCGTATTAAAAAGGCCTGAGCATAAATAAGTGTCACGGCTGTGTAATCAATGTTTTTTTCTAATTTCACGGTTGCAAATAATGATCTGTGGGTTTCTAAAATCAATGCCTTTCCTGTAATCTATAATTCAAAAGGATGACATATCTCCTCTTTCATGCTGTTGTTTCGGTTGAGGCTCCGGGACCCTCTTATTAAAAAGGCCTAAGGATAAATAAGTGTACTGGGTGTCTAATCAATGTTTTTTTCTATTTCACGGTTGCAAATAATGATCTGTGGGTTTCTAAAATCAATGCCTTTCCTGTAATCTATAATTCAAAAGGATGACATATCTCCTCTTTCATGCTGTTGTTTCGGTTGAGGCGCCGGGACCCTCGTATTAAAAAGGCCTGAGCATAAATAAGTATCACGGCTGTGTAATCAATGTTTTTTTTCTAATTTCACGGTTGCAAATAATGATCTGTGGGTTTCTAAAATCAATGCCTTTACTGTAATCTTTTATTCAAAAGGATGACATATCTCCTCTTTCATGCTGTTGTTTCGGTTGAGGCTCAGGGACCATCGTATTAAAAAGGCCTGAGCATAAATAAGTGTCACGGGTGTGTAATCAATTTTTTTTTCTAATTTCACGGTTGCAAATAATGATCTGTGGGTTTCTAAAATCAATGCCTTTCCTGTAATCTTTTATTCAAAAGGATGACATATCTCCTCTTTCATGCTGTTGTTTCGGTTGAGGCTCCGGGACCCTCGTATTAAAAAGGCCTGAGCATAAATAAGTGTCACGGCTGTCTAATCAATGTTTTTTTCTAATTTCACGGTTGCAAATAATGATCTGTGGGTTTCTAAAATCAATGCCTTTACTGTAATCTTTTATTCAAAAGGATGACATATCTCCTCTTTCATGCTGTTGTTTTGGTTGAGGCTCCGGGACCATCGTATTAAAAAGGCCGGAGCATAAATAAGTGTCACGGGTGTGTAATCAATTTCTTTTTCTAATTTCACGGTTGCAAATAATGATCTGTGGGTTTCTAAAATCAATGCCTTTCCTGTAATCTTTTATTCAAAAGGATGACATATCTCCTCTTTCATGCTGTTGTTTCGGTTGAGGCTCCGGGACCCTCGTATTAAAAAGGCCTGAGCATAAATAAGTGTCACGGCTGTGTAATCAATGTTTTTTTCTAATTTCACGGTTGCAAATAATGATCTGTGGGTTTCTAAAATCAATGCCTTTCCTGTAATCTTTTATTCAAAAGGATGACATATCTCCTCTTTCATGCTGTTGTTTCGGTTGAGGCTCCGGGACCCTCGTATTAAAAAGGTCTGAGCATAATTAAGTGTCACGGCTGTCTAATCAATGTTTTTTTCTAATTTCACGGTTGCAAATAATGATCTGTGGGTTTCTAAAATCAATGCCTTTACTGTAATCTTTTATTCAAAAGAATGACATATCTCCTCTTTCATGCTGTTGTTTCGGTTGAGGCTCCGGGACCATCGTATTAAAAAGGCCTGAGCATAAATAAGTGTCACGGGTGTGTAATCAATTTTTTTTTCTAATTTCACGGTTGCAAATAATGATCTGTGGGTTTCTAAAATCAATGCCTTTCCTGTAATCTTTTATTCAAAAGGATGACATATCTCCTCTTTCATGCTGTTGTTTAGTTTGAGGCTCCGGGACCCTCGTATTAAAAAGGCCTGAGCATAAATAAGTGTCACGGCTGTCTAATCAATGTTTTTTTCTAATTTCACGGTTGCAAATAATGATCTGTGGGTTTCTAAAATCAATGCCTTTACTGTAATCTTTTATTCAAAAGGATGACATATCTCCTCTTTCATGCTGTTGTTTCGGTTGAGGCTCCGGGACCCTCGTATTAAAAAGGCCTGAGCATAAATAAGTGTCACAGGTGTGTAATCAATTTTTTTTTCTAAATTCACAGTTGCAAATAATGATCTGTGGGTTTCTAAAATCAATGCCTTTACTGTAATCTTTTATTCAAAAGGATGACATATCTCCTCTTTCATGCTGTTTTTTCGGTTGAGGCTCCGGGACCCTCGTATTAAAAAGGCCTGAGCATAAATAAGTGTCACGGCTGTCTAATCAATGTTTTTTTCTAATTTCACGGTTGCAAATAATGATCTGTGGGTTTCTAAAATCAATGCCTTTACTGTAATCTTTTATTCAAAAGGATGACATATCTCCTCTTTCATGCTGTTGTTTCGGTTGAGGCTCCGGGACCCTCGTATTAAAAAGGCCTGAGCATAAATAAGTGTGACGGGTGTGTAATCAATTTTTTTTCTAAATTCACGGTTGCAAATAATGATCTGTGGGTTTCTAAAATCAATGCCTTTACTGTAATCTTTTATTCAAAAGGATGACAGTACTACCAAAATACAGCCAATGAAGGGCCTTAGGAAGACTGAGCCAAGGTTGGATTGTAGTATTTGGTTAGGCTAATCATGATGGCCATGTAGACCACCACCACCGAGAGTCCTGGAAGTAACAGGGATGATGAGATGAAAGAGCTAAGAATAGTAGAACTTGAAACAACAGAGTTAGCCATGGGTTTTAGTGCAAAACCGCTTGGCTTTTTTTTGCCTTTGGGTGCGGCTATTCATGCAGGCCATATAGAGCTGAAAACATTCGGTGTTGTATCAGCTATTAAACTAATAAAAACAGTACTACCAAAATACAGCCAATGAAGGGCCTTAGGAAGACTGGGCCAAGGTTGGATTGTAGTATTTGGTTAGGCTAATCCTGATGGCCATGTAGACCACCACCACCGAGAGTCCTGGAAGTAACAGGGATGATGAGATGAAAGAGCTAAGAATAGTAGAACTTGAAACAACAGAGTTAGCCATGGGTGTTAGTGCAAAACCGCTTGGCTTTTTTTTGGCTTTGGGTGCGGCTATTCATGCAGGCCATATAGAGCTGAAAACATTCAGTGTCGTATCAGCTATTAAACTAATAAGAACAGTACTACCAAAATACAGCCAATGAAGGGCCTTAGGAAGACTGGGCCAAGGTTGGATTGTAGTATTTGGTTAGGCTAATCCTGATGGACATGTAGACCACCACCACCGAGAGTCCTGGAAGTAACAGGGATGATGAGATGAAAGAGCTAAGAATAGTAGAACTTGAAACAACAGAGTTAGCCATGGGTGTTAGTGCAAAACCGATTGGCTTTTTTTTGGCTTTGGGTGCGGCTATTCATGCAGGCCATATAGAGCTGACAACATTCAGTGTTGTATCAGCTATTAAACTAATAAGAACAGTACTACCAAAATACAGCCAATGAAGGGCCTTAGGAAGACTGGGCCAAGGTTGGATTGTAGTATTTGGTTAGGCTAATCATGATGGCCATGTAGACCACCACCACCGAGAGTCCTGGAAGTAACAGGGATGATGAGATGAAAGAGCTAAGAATATTAGAACTTGAAACAACAGAGTTAGCCATAGGTGTTAGTGCAAAACCGCTTGGCTTTTTTTTGGCTTTGGGTGCGGCTATTCATGCAGGCCATATAGAGCTGACAACATTCGGTGTCGTATCAGCTATTAAACTAATAAGAACAGTACTACCAAAATACAGCCAATGAAGGGCCTTATGAAGACTGAGCCAAGGTTGGATTGTAGTATTTGGTTAGGCTAATCATGATGGCCATGTAGACCACCATGTAGTAATAAGAACAGTACTACCAAAATACAGCCAATGAAGGGCCTTAGGAAGACTGAGCCAAGGTTGGATTGTAGTATTTGGTTAGGCTAATCATGATGGCCATGTAGACCACCACCACCGAGAGTCCTGGAAGTAACAGGGATGATGAGATGAAAGTGCTAAGAATAGTACTACTTGAAACAACAGAGTTAGCCATGGGTGTTAATCCAAGACCGCTTGGATTTATTTTTGTATTGGGTGCAGCTAATCATGCAGGCCATATAGAGCTGACAACATTCGGTGTTGTATCAGCTATAAAAATAATAAGAACTGTACTATCAAAATACAGACAATGAAGGGCCTATGAAGACTGAGCAAAGGTTGGATTGTAGTATTTTGTTCGGCTAATCATGATGGCCATGTAGACCGCCCGTAACAGGGATGAAAGTGCTAAGAATAGTACTAATTGAAACAACAGAGTTAGCCATGGGTGTTAGTCTAAGACCACTCGGCTTTTTTTTGGGTTTGGGTGCAGCTAATCATGAAGGCCAGATAGACCTGCCACCATTTGGTGTTGTAACAGGTATGAAAATGCAAAGAACAGTACTACTTAACACAACCTACTTACCATGGGTCCCAGAACATATGTTTGGTTGTTATATTTTGTAAGGGTAATCATGCAGGCCATATAGACCTCCACCGATAGGGTGAGTATGAGTAACAGCTATTAAAATGCTAAGGACATTACTAATTAACACAACATAGTTACCATGGGTCGCAGACCAAGAGCAGATGTCTTATTATTATATTTTGTATGGGTAATCATCCAGGCCGTATAGACCTCACCAAATAGGGGGAGTTACAGAGATTAAAGTGCTAAGAATGGTAGTACTTAAAACACAACCTCGTTAAAATAGGTAGCAGACCACATGTCTTTATTATAATTTTTCAGGGTAATCTGGCAGGCCATATAGAACTCCCCCGATAGGGGGGGGGGGGGAAGGGATTAAAGTGCTAAGAAAAGTACTAATTGACACAAGCTAGTTGGGTCCAAGAACGCATGTTTGATTATTAGAATTTATTAGGGTAATTATATATCTAGCAAATCTATCTATTTCTCTTCTATCGATTCTATCTAACTATCAATCTATGTATATCTATCTATCCTATCTATCACTATCAATCTATCTTCTGTCCAGGATGTTTTGAGACAACCACTTTGGGAATGTTAGTTGATTTAGACCCATTATGGCTTAAAAGCAGACTCTGCATCAACTATGTAATTTTCCATGGGAGTTTTGCCAGGGATCCCCCTCCAGCATGCAACAGTCCAGGTGTTAGTACCCTTGAAACAACTTTTCCATCACTATTGTGGCCAGAAAGAGTCCTTGTAGGTTTTAAAGTTCGCCTGCCTATTGAATTCAATGGCGGTTCGCGTGGTTCGCGCGTTCGCGAACAATACCGGAAGTTCGAGTCCGCGGTTCGCGAAGCGAAAATTTTAGGTTCGCGACATCACTATTGAACAGATCTGAATCTGTTCTTGTGTATCTTCTCTTTCCAGTTTCTAAAAAAACCTCCTCATCTTCTGAGCTAAACCTTGCCAATTCATCAAATCTGTTATGGGTAGTGGTTTCTTTTTGATAATGAACTTTATGATTTTTAAAAGGATTTTTTGGTTTCTGCCATGCATTTTCCTCTCCTTTGTGTTGTTGTTCAGATCTATGATAATTGCCCCTATAATATGTATTCCTATTACCCCCTGTCTCATACTGTCTGTTTCTATAATCCAAATATGAATCTTCCTCATTCCTATTCGTATAGAAATTTTCCCTTTCTCTATATGCCAATGAGGTGTGATGTTGTTTATTTCTTGTGCTATTGTTCTTGTTAATAAGTCTAAGATCTTTTCCTTTTTGATAATTCGAATCCCTATTGTTATCCAAATTCCGTGTATTAACTCTTTTATTCTTGACTTTATAATTTCTTTCTTTTCTCTCCTTATAGTCCTCATAGTCCCTGAAATATTTATTCCTTTTGGTATTCTTGATTTCCTTTTTTAAACTGTCTATGTTCTCTGCCACTTTCTGTGAAAGTTCCTCATAATGTTTACTCTCCATATGAGGAATAATTTTCTGTTCCAGCATATTTATTTCCTCATTAGCTTCTTCTAATAATTTTTTCCTCTCACTGATAATGAGATACATTAGTTTTTTCGTGCATTCTTCTAGAATATGATTCCATTTAGTCATAAATATCAGGTTATCTTGGCCAAATGTGGGATTTTTGAAGATGCGTAAACCCCTCGGGGTGATCTGCTCTTTCAGATATTTTTCTAAAGTTACTATCTCTAGATGGAACTTAGTTTCTTTAATCATATATTTTTCTACCTCTCTTAGTAAACTATCTAGAGTGTCATCTGTGTGTAATGTGTCATTAAAAAAATCATCAGCCCCTGAAACTACAGTGCGCCTATTATGAAATAGAGACATATTAAACAACTGTATGTATCACACTATCTCTATATTAAAATCCAATACACTAATCTAGTGAAAAAAATCCTTAGATAAAATAATACTTCAATCTCAAATACCCTCTGGTGAAAAATAAATAAATAAATGCAGCAATTCTTGGTTTCACTACAGGTGAATATTGCAAGTCAAATACTTCTGAGAGTGATACTAGCTCCACCTGTGTGAGTTAATGACAGGTAAAAGAGCTGTGTGAAATTATACACAGTGCAAAGTGCTAATATAAAATAAACAAAATCAAATTGTCTATACAAATGATGTTAAATTATATACAAGTGCACTATAATCATAGGTATAAAGAAAACAAGAGTATATAATAAATATACCAAAAATCACAAACAAAAAAAATTATGCAAAATAAATGTGATGGTAAAATACACAAAGTGAATCGTGAAAAAAGTTCAAATATAAGGATATGTAAATCTTCTAAGAAAGGTCTCTTCACTCTTCTGCGGTCCTCCGTGTGTTCTCAAAGAAAAGGAAACAAGATATGCAACATAGTGTAACTCTGTAACCACTTATACAGGGAGTGCAGAATTATTAGGCAAGTTGTATTTTTGAGGATTAATTTTATTATTGAACAACAACCATGTTCTCAATGAACCCAAAAAACTCATTAATATCAAAGCTGAATAGTTTTGGAAGTAGTTTTTAGTTTGTTTTTAGTTATAGCTATTTTAGGGGGATATCTGTGTGTGCAGGTGACTATTACTGTGCATAATTATTAGGCAACTTAACAAAAAACAAATATATACCCATTTCAATTATTTATTTTTACCAGTGAAACCAATATAACATCTCAACATTCACAAATATACATTTCTGACATTCAAAAACAAAACAAAAACAAATCAGTGACCAATATAGCCACCTTTCTTTGCAAGGACACTCAAAAGCCTGCCATCCATGGATTCTGTCAGTGTTTTGATCTGTTCACCATCAACATTGTGTGCAGCAGCAACCACAGCCTCCCAGACACTGTTCAGAGAGGTGTACTGTTTTCCCTCCTTGTAAATCTCACATTTGATGATGGACCACAGGTTCTCAATGGGGTTCAGATCAGGTGAACAAGGAGGCCATGTCATTAGATTTTCTTTTTCTATACCCTTTCTTGCCAGCCACGCTGTGGAGTACTTGGACGCGTGTGATGGAGCATTGTCCTGCATGAAAATCATGTTTTTCTTGAAGGATGCAGACTTCTTCCTGTACCACTGCTTGAAGAAGGTGTCTTCCAGAAACTGGCAGTAGGACTGGGAGTTGAGTTTGACTCCATCCTCAACCCGAAAAGGCCCCACAAGCTCATCTTTGATGATACCAGCCCAAACCAGTACTCCACCTCCACCTTGCTGGCGTCTGAGTCGGACTGGAGCTCTCTGCCCTTTACCAATCCAGCCACGGCCTATCCATCTGGCCGATCAAGACTCACTCTCATTTCATCAGTCCATAAAACCTTAGAAAAATCAGTCTTGAGATATTTCTTGGCCCAGTCTTGACGTTTCAGCTTGTGTGTCTTGTTCAGTGGTGGTCGTCTTTCAGCCTTTCTTACCTTGGCCATGTCTCTGAGTATTGCACACCTTGTACTTTTGGGCACTCCAGTGATGTTGCAGCTCTGAAATATGGCCAAACTGGTGGCAAGTGGCATCTTGGCAGCTGCACGCTTGACTTTTCTCAGTTCATGGGCAGTTATTTTGCGCCTTGGTTTTTCCACATGCTTCTTGCGACCCTGTTGACTATTTTGAATGAAACGCTTGATTGTTCGATGATCACGCTTTAGAAGCTTTGCAATTTTAAGAGTGCTGCATCCCTCTGCAAGATATCTCACTATTTTTGACTTTTCTGAGCCTGTCAAGTCCTTCTTTTGACCAATTTTGCCAAAGGAAAGGAAGTTGCCTAATAATTATGCACACCTGATATAGGGTGTTGATGTCATTAGACCACACCCCTTCTCATTACAGAGATGCACATCACCTAATATGCTTAATTGGTAGTAGGCTTTCGAGCCTATACAGCTTGGAGTAAGACAACATGCATAAAGAGGATGATGTGGTCAAAATACTCATTTGCCTAATAATTCTGCACTCCCTGTAGTGCAACAATTCTGCTTGTTTAACGAGTGATTACTCACATTTGTTGGAGCTTATAGCCAAGCTCAGGGTAATGCGCACTCCCACTTTATACTGGTGGGAAAACAGTACTCTCAGGCAAATCTTATAAAAACAAACATTTATTAAAATACATAAAAAGCGTCACAAATGCTTTTACACCACCTCTTACAAAGGGAAACTGAGTAATGATAGCTATAAAATTACTCAAAAGAGTAGATGCCAGTCCTGGATGGAGATGGATGGACAAGCAGAATCTTAACCGCTTAGAACCACCACTTCCCAGTGCCAGGAAGACCGCTCCTCCCTCAGGTGAATAAGCAGATGTAGAAACGCAAGAGAGTGTCAATTCCAACGTACGTTTCGCTGGATCAGCTTTTTCAAGGAATAAAGTGTGCATGTCCAAGACTCCTTTTAAACCTCTAATTGATGACAAAAAATGGAAACTTGAAGTCTGTCCCTCCATCTTGAAAAAGGGCATCTCTTTCAGAGTGTTGTTACAATACTTATTCTACCAATCATAGGTCTTTTTATTTGTCCAAATAGATTTGTGTGAATATATATATAGTGGTTAATATAAAACAACATGTTGCAATAATTCGTTACTATGAAATACCATCTATCGTAATATTTTTGATTGTAAAATATCCAATCCTTACTCACTTACAAAGTATACATTTTTTCACCTTCTTTTTATATTAAATGGTTAATTTCATTATTACAGATATTAATGTATGAATATTTATATTGGTAACCAATTCATGTATATATACATATTCAGACCCACTCGATCCATTGGAAACAATGTATTCCATCTAGTGGTCTTATATTGTAATAACAATCTCCCTTTTTTGTATACACACTCTTATATTTATATTTGTATACCTATTTTATATATAGGGTATATACTGCACTGCTTTAGTATATTATATATTACATTTCTAGTGTCTTCTTATTATCACAACTTGAGGTTTTTATATACCATCACAACTTGTTGAGGTTTTTATATACCGTCACAACTTGTTGAGGTTTTTATATACCAACACAACTTGTTGAGGTTTTTATATACCACACAACTTGTTGAGGTTTTTATATACCATGTGAATGGTATATAAAAACCTCAACAAGTTGTGATAATAAGAAATGTAATATATAATATACTAAAGCAGTGCAGTATATACCCTATATATAAAATAGGTATACAAATATAAATATAAGAGTGTGTATACAAAAAAGGGAGATTGTTATTACAATATAAGACCACTAGATGGGATACATTGTTTCCAATGGATCGAGTGGGTCTGAATATGTATATATACATGAATTGGTTACCAATATAAATATTCATACATTAATATCTGCAATAATGAAATTAACCATTTAATATAAAAAGAAGGTGAAAAAATGTATACTTTGTAAGTGAGTAAGGATTGGATATTTTACAATCAAAAATATTACGATAGATGGTATTTCATAGTAACAAATTATTGCAACATGTTGTTTTATCTTAACCACTATATATATATATTCACACAAATCTATTTGGACAAATAAAAAGACCTATGATTGGTAGAATAAGTATGGTAACAACACTCTGAAAGAGATGCCCTTTTTCAAGATGGAGGGACAGACTTCAAGTTTCCATTTTTGTCATCAATTAGAGGTTTAAAAGGACTCATGGACATGCACACTTTATTCCTTGAAAAAGCTGATTCAGCGAAACGTACGTCAGAATTGACACTCTCTTGCGTCTCTACATCTGCTTATTCACCTGAGGGAGGAGCGGTCTTTCTGGCACTGGGAAGTGGTGGTTCTAAGCGGTTAAGATTCTGCTTGTCCATCCATCTCCATCCAGGACTGGCATCTACTCTTTTGAGTAATTTTATAGCTATCATTACTCAGTTTCCCTTTGTAAGAGGTGGTGTAAAAGCATTTGTGACGCTTTTTATGTATTTTAATACATTTTTGTTTTTATAAGATTTGCCTGAGAGTACTGTTTTCCCACCAGTATAAAGTGGGAGTGCGCATTACCCTGAGCTTGGCTATAAGCTCCAACAAATGTGAGTAATCACTCGTTAAACAAGCAGAATTGTTGCACTATAAGTGGTTACAGAGTTACACTATGTTGCATATCTTGTTTCCTTTTCTTTGAGAACACACGGAGGACCGCAGAAGAGTGAAGAGACCTTTCTTAGAAGATTCACATATCCTTATATTTGAACTTTTTTCACGATTCACTTTGTGTATTTTACTATCACATTTATTTTGCATTATTTTTTTTTGCTTGTGCAATACACTTTGAAATGTCCACAGATGTAATTTTAGATGTTTATATCAATATATGGTCTAGATTCATGAAACCTATTTTCAGCACTATGGCATAGTCTTTCAGTAATGGGTGGGAAAGACATTTACATATGTATATTTCTTTAATAGTAAGATACGTGATATCTCGTATAGCTAATGAGATCTGCAAAAAATCTGCAAAAAATACTAGAAAATATAAACATGACCACAACATAGAGAAATGGCGTTTAACAAATGTGCTCTTTTAAATTAGTTTTTTTATCCTATTTACAATTTTATGATTGTAAAGTACAGTATTCTCGTCTTAGAAATGTGATTTTCTCTTAGCAATCGCATCATCGCAATAAGGAGTTAAGTTTGCCATTCAGTCTTGTTTGTTTAAAAGGGCAAATTTCTTACATTCATAAAAAAGAGAGTGAGGTTTGGAAGTTGCATTCTGTACAGTCAGTTTTTTAAAACCTTGTCACTTACAGTGTGAGACCTGTTAAAATCTTATTTTTGAAAATGAGATAAATAGTGATGTTGCGAACCTAAAATTTTGCTTTCGCGTTAAAACCCACATGGACTCTATCTGGCCACAATAGTGATGGAAAAGTTGTTTCAAGGGGACTAACATTTGGACTGTGGCATGCCGGAGGGGGATCCATGGCAAAACTCCCATGGAAAATTACATAGTTGATGCAGATTCTGTTTTTAAGCCATAAAGGGAATAAATCACCTAACATTCCTAAATTGTTTGGAATAACATGCTTTAAAACATAAGGTATGATGTTGTATCGATCAGGTAGTGTAAGGGTTATGCCCGCTTCACAGTGACAGACCAAACTCCCCGTTTAAAGGGACAGTCTACACCAGAATTTTTATTGTTTTAAAAGATAGATAATCCCTTTATTACCCGTTTCCCAGTTTTGCATAACTAACACATATATAATAATATACTTTTAACCTCTGTGATTATCTTGTATCTAAGCCTCTGCAAACTGCCCCTTTTTTCAGTTCTTTTGACAGACTTGCTGTCTAGCCAATCAGTGCCTGCTCCCAGATGGGCACAGTATACGCTGTGAGCCTGGCACACACGCTGGCAGGCAGGCAGGCAACTGCAATTAGATTACACAAGCAGACTGATGTTTCACAGTCAAAAAAGTTTTTTTTTTTTTAAAATTTACACTACTGTTACACCAGATATGAGTGGTGGCACTGGGCAAGTGGGAACAGTACACACTGTGAGCCTGGCACACACCCTGGCAGGCAGGCAACTGCAATTAGATTACACTAGCAGACTGATGTTTCACAGTCAAAAAAGTTTTTTTTTTTTAAATTTACACTACTGTTACACCAGATATGAGTGGTGGCACTGGGCAAGTTGGCCTGGCACACACGCTGGCAGGCAGGCAACTGCAATTAGATTACACAAGCAGACTGATGTTTCACAGTCAAATTTTTTTTTTTAATTTACACTACTGTTACACCAGATATGAGTGGTGGCACTGGGCAAGTGGGCACAGTAAACGCTGTGAGCCTGGCACACACGCTGGCAGGCAGGAAACTGCAATTAGATTACACAAGCAGACTGATGTTTCACAGTCAAATTTTTTTTTTTTAATTTACACTACTGTTACACCAGATATGAGTGGTGGCACTGGGCAAGTGGGAACAGTACACACTGTGAGCCTGGCACACACCCTGGCAGGCAGGCAACTGCAATTAGATTACACTAGCAGACTGATGTTTCACAGTCAAAAAAGTTTTTTTTTTTTAAATTTACACTACTGTTACACCAGATATGAGTGGTGGCACTGGGCAAGTTGGCCTGGCACACACGCTGGCAGGCAGGCAACTGCAATTAGATTACACAAGCAGACTGATGTTTCACAGTCAAAAAAGTTTTTTTTTTTTTTAAATTTACACTACTGTTACACCAGATATGAGTGGTGGCACTGGGCAAGTGGGCCTGGCACACACACTGGCAGGCAGGCAACTGCAATTAGATTACACAAGCGGACTGATGTTTCACAGTCAAAAAAGATTTTTTTTTTAAATTTACACTACTGTTACACCAGATATGAGTGGTGGCACTGGGCAAGTGGGCACAGTATACGCTGTGAGCCTGGCACACATGCTGGCAGGCAGGCAACTGCAATTAGATTACTTTAGCAGACTGATGTTTCACAGTCAAAAAAGTTTGTTTTTTTTAATTTACACTACTGTTACACCAGATATGAGTGGTGGCACTGGGCAAGTGGGCCTACAGACACGCTGGCAGGCAGGCAACTGCAATTAGATTACACAAGCAGACTGATGTTTCACAGTCAAAAAAGATTTTTTTTTTAAATTTACACTACTGTTACACCAGATATAAGTGGTGGCACTGGGCAAGTGGGCACAGTATACGCTGTGAGCCTGGCACACACACTGGCAGGCAGGCAACTGCAATTAGATTACACTAGTAGACTGATGTTTCACAGTCAAAAAAGTTTTTTTTTTTAAATTTACACTACTGTTACACCAGATATGAGTGGTGGCACCGGGCAAGTGGGCCTGACTCACACGCTGGCAGACAGGCAACTGCAATTAGATTACACAAGCAGACTGATGTTTCACAGTCAAAATTTTTTTATTTTTTTTTAAATTTAATTTTTAATTTTTTAAATTTTTATGAGTGGTGGCACTGGGCAAGTGGCTTGGCAGGCAGGCAACTGCAATTAGATTACACAGGAAAAAAAAACAAAAAAAACAGACTGATGTTCTAGCCCTAAAAAGGGCTTTTTGGGGTGCTTTCCATAAAGCAGAGATCAGATGAGTCCTTCAGGACTGTAGTGGACACTGAATACACTAGCCTAGCTATCAATTTCCCTATTAAATCAGCAGCAGCTACACGCTGTCCCTCCTCTCACTAAGAATGCAGCTTCCGAATTAATCTAAAATGGCTGCTGTCCAGGAGCTGGGAGGGTCTGGGAGGGAGGGTCTGCTGCTGATTGGCTGGAATCTGTCTGCAGACTGTGAGATACAGGGTCAAAATTTACTCAATGATGATGAATAGGGGGCGGATCGAACATCGCATATGTTCGCCCGCCGTTTCAAACGCGAACAAGCTATGTTCTCCGGGAACTATTAGCCGGCGAACAATTCGTGACATCACTAGAGATAAGTTGGTGACCATTTCTTCTTAAAGAAACACCACTCTATACAATTGCTAAACAGCAGGCTCCACTAACCCCTTTCTCCCATTTGTTATGTCTTTGATTGGCACCCATTATTGGCAGTTCTGAGTGCTGTCCTGGGAAAATTATCAAAATATATTTGAGTTAACAATGTCGGCTGTGTTTGACTCAGAAACATTGTACTCACTTTGCTATATAAAAAAAAAAATGTCGGTTCACATTTTAACAAAATCTGAATAAAAAGGAAAGACTGGACTTAACCACCATGTTGTATTTTTGTGCATTGTTTTGGGCTTGTTCCTAGATTTTGAACACATTTCTTAAGCCTTATTTTAAGCATTTATTAATTTTCTGTCTTTAATGAACTGAAACGATTACTAACAAGTCCCTTTAATCTACTGTAAATGTCAGCAGAAATAACCACAGATGTGCAATCCTTTTACACTGTGATTTCATGTTATCAAATGCATTCATGCCCCAAGAAAAAAATTAATACAAATACACTAAGAAAATGTGAAATATGAACCAACAGAATCTCAATTAAACTACAATAAATCATGTCTAAAAAATATATTCTGAGTTCAACATTGAGTGCAATAAAACCAATTAGTGTTTTCTAAATAAAAGAAGCAGCAATCCCTGAGGTACTCAATTATATTGTTCTGTTTTCTTTATTGTTCTCCTTTATCTATTAAATTCTTTTGTTTATCCTAAGGCAATATTGTCTTTAATGCTGTTGAGTTTAACTCCAAGCTCTGCAGCTTTTAAATTATTGTATTATATGAAACAGTGTCAGATTTATTTACCTGAAAGCTAGATATGCTAAAGCAACTGATATACTTTGGACTATCAATTTCATTGTGCAATCAGAAAATACTGAGATGTTTGAAGGAATATCCTTCCACTAAAATGATCCAGTATTGGATCCTGAAAGTTCCTTGACTTTAACATGAATAATGTTTCCATTATCTTCCCACTTCTGAAGTCAAATTTATGCTTATGTTTTTTTCCATATTGTTCCCTACTGGTGCCATAAAATTATGTTTAATTCTTAGAACAAAAACATCATAAAATGATACTTTCTAATCAGAAGTCTCATTCAAAAAGATGTTAGATCCATCCTGGATTGGCCAATGAGATTTACTTTTAAATAGTAAAGTTGAAAAGTGTTAAATGGATAGTCTAGTCAAAATTAAACTTTCATGATTCAGATAGAGCATGTAATTTTAAGCAACTTTCTAATTTACTCCTGTTATCAATTCTCTCTCATTCTCTTGGTATCTTTATTTGAAAAAATGTAAGCATAGGAGCTGGCCCATTTTTGGTTCAGCACCTGGGTAGCACTTTCTGATTGGTGTCTAAATGTAGTCACTGATCAGCAAGCATTATCCAGGTGCTGAATCAAAAATGGGCTGGTTACTAAGCTTACATTCAAATGAAGATACCAGGAGAAAAAAGACAATTTGATAATAGAAGTTAGTTAGAAAGTTGTTTCAAATTGCATGATCTATCTGAATAATGAAAGTTTGTTTTGACTAGACTATTCCTTTAATATGTAGCAGTTCCACAAGTGCATACAGTGATGTTGAAATTCTTTAATGTGTTGCATTGACTTTATACCGTCCTTCTACAGAGAACTGCACATTGTATGAAACTGTAGTTCACACCTTACATAGGCCTAGATTTGGAGTTTTGTCGGTAACGACCCGCGTAGCTAACGCCAGCTTTTTTCTGGCCGCACCATAAAAATAACTCTGGTATTGAGAGTCCACAAAAAGGCTGCGTTAGGCTCCAAAAAAGGAGCGTAGAACATTTTTAACGCAGCTTCAACTCTCGATACCAGAGTTGCTTACGCAAGCGGCCAGCCTCAAAAACGTGCTCGTGCACGATTCCCCCATAGGAAACAATGGAGCTCTTTGAGCTGAAAAAAAATCAAACACCTGCAAAAAAGCCGCGTTCAGCTCCTAACGCAGCCCCATTGTTTGCTATGGGGAAACACTTCCTAAGTCTGCAACTAACACCCTAACATGTACCCCGAGTCTAAACACCCCTAACCTTTCACTTATTAACCCATAATCTGCCGCCCCCGCTATCGCTGACCCCTGCATATTATTATTAACCCCTAATCTGCCGCTCCGTAAACCGCCGCTACTTACATTATCCTTATGTACCCCTAATCTGCTGCCCCTAACACCGCCGACCCCTATATTATATTTATTAACCCCTAATCTGCCGCCCACAACGTCGCCCCCACCTGGCTACACTTATTAACCCCTAATCTGCCGAGCGGACCGCACCGCTACTATAATAAAGTTATTAACCCCTAATCCGCCTCACTAACCCTATAATAAATAGTATTAACCCCTAATCTGCCCTCCCTAACATCGCCGACACCTAACTTCAAGTATTAACCCCTAATCTGCCGACCGGAGCTCACCGCTATTCTAATAAATGTATTAACCCCTAAAGCTAAGTCTAACCCTAACACTAACACCCCCCTAAATTAAATATAATTTTAATCTAACGAAATTAATTAACTCTTATTAAATAAATTATTCCTATTTAAAGATAAATACTTACCTGTAAAATAAACCCTAATATAGCTACAATATAAATTATAATTACATTGTAGCTATTTTAGGATTAATATTTATTTTACAGGCAACTTTGTAATTATTTTAACCAGGTACAACAGCTATTAAATAGTTAAGAACTATTTAATAGTTACCTAGTTAAAATAATTACAAAATTACCAGTAAAATAAATCCTAACCTAAGTTACAATTAAACCTAACACTATACTATCATTAAAATAATTAAATAAAATAACTACAATTACCTACAATTAAACCTAACACTACACTATCAATACATTAATTAAATACAATAGCTACAAATAACTACAATGAAATAAACTAACTAAAGTACAAAAAATAAAAAAGAACTAAGTTACAAAAAATAAAAAAATATCTACAAACATAAGAAAAATATTACAACAATTTTAAACTAATTACACCTACTCTAATCCCCCTAATAAAATAACAAAGCCCCCCAAAATAAAAAATGCCCTACCCTATTCTAAATTACTAAAGTTAAAAGCTCTTTTACCTTACCAGCCCTGAACAGGGCCCTTTGCGGGGCATGCCCCAAGAAGTTCAGCTCTTTTGCCTGTGAAAAAAAACATACAATACCCCCCCCCAACATTACAACCCACCACCCACATACCCCTAATATAACCCAAACCCCCCTTAAATAAACCTAACACTAAGCCCCTGAAGATCATCCTACCTTGTCTTCACCTCACCAGGTATCACCGATCCGTCCTGGCTCCAAAATCTTCATCCAACCCAAGCGGGGGTTGGCGATCCATCATCCGGTGGCTGAAGAGGTCCAGAAGAGGCTCCAAAGTCTTCATCCTATCCGGGAAGAAGAGGCGATCCAGACCGGCAACCATCTTGATCCAAGCGGCATCTTCTATCTTCATCCGATGACGACCGGCTCCATCCTGAAGACCTCCACCGCGGACCCATCTTCTTCCGGCGACGTCCAACTGAAGAATGACGGTTCCTTTAAGGGACGTCATCCAAGATGGCGTCCCTCGAATTCCGATTGGCTGATAGGATTCTATCAGCCAATCGGAATTAAGGTAGGAATATTCTGATTGGCTGATGGAATCAGCCAATCAGAATCAAGTTCAATCCGATTGGCTGATCCAATCAGCCAATCAGATTGAGCTCGCATTCTATTGGCTGTTCCGATCAGCCAATAGAATGCGAGCTCAATCTGATTGGCTGATTGGATCAGCCAATCGGATTGAACTTGATTCTGATTGGCTGATTCCATCAGCCAATCAGAATATTCCTACCTTAATTCCGATTGGCTGATAGAATCCTATCAGCCAATCGGAATTCGAGGGATGCCATCTTGGATGACGTCCCTTAAAGGAACCGTCATTCTTCAGTTGGACGTCGCCGGAAGAAGATGGGTCTGCGGTGGAGGTCTTCAGGATGGAGCCGGTCATCATCGGATGAAGATAGAAGTTGCCGCTTGGATCAAGATGGTTGCCGGTCCGGATCGCCTCTTCTTCCCGGATAGGATGAAGACTTTGGAGCCTCTTCTGGACCTCTTCAGCCACCGGATGATGGATCACCAACCCCGCTTGGGTTGGATGAAGATTTTGGAGCCAGGACGGATCGGTGATACCTGGTGAGGTGAAGACAAGGTAGGATGATCTTCAGGGGCTTAGTGTTAGGTTTATTTAAGGGGGGTTTGGGTTAGATTAGGGGTATGTGGGTGGTGGGTTGTAATGTTGGGGGGGGGTATTGTATGTTTTTTTTCACAGGCAAAAGAGCTGAACTTCTTGGGGCATGCCCCGCAAAGGGCCCTGTTCAGGGCTGGTAAGGTAAAAGAGCTTTTAACTTTAGTAATTTAGAATAGGGTAGGGCATTTTTTATTTTGGGGGGCTTTGTTATTTTATTAGGGGGCTTAGAGTAGGTGTAATTAGTTTAAAATTGTTGTAATATTTTTCTTATGTTTGTAGATATTTTTTTATTTTTTGTAACTTAGTTCTTTTTTATTTTTTGTACTTTAGTTAGTTTATTTCATTGTAGTTATTTGTAGATATTGTATTTAATTAATGTATTGATAGTGCAGTGTTAGGTTTAATTGTAGGTAATTATAGTTATTTTATTTAATTATTTTAATGATAGTATAGTTTTAGGTTTAATTGTAACTTAGGTTAGGATTTATTTTACTGGTAATTTTGTAATTATTTTAACTAGGTAACTATTAAATAGTTCTTAACTATTTAATAGCTATTGTACCTGGTTAAAATAATTACAAAGTTGCCTGTAAAATAAATATTAATCCTAAAATAGCTACAATGTAATTATAATTTATATTGTAGCTATATTAGGGTTTATTTTACAGGTAAGTATTTATCTTTAAATAGGAATAATTTATTTAATAAGAGTTAATTAATTTCGTTAGATTAAAATTATATTTAATTTAGGGGGGTGTTAGTGTTAGGGTTAGACTTAGCTTTAGGGGTTAATCCATTTATTAGAATAGCGGTGAGCACCGGTCGGCAGATTAGGGGTTAATAATTGAAGTTAGGTGTCGGCGATGTTAGGGAGGGCAGATTAGGGGTTAATACTATTTATTATAGGGTTAGTGAGGCGGATTAGGGGTTAATAACTTTATTATAGTAGCGGTGCGGTCCGCTCGGAAGATTAGGGGTTAATAAGTGTAGGCAGGTGGTGGCGACGTTAAGGGGGGCAGATTAGGGGTTAATAAATATAATATAGGGGTCGGCGGTGTTAGGGGCAGCTTATTAGGGGTACATAGCTATAATGTAGGTGGCGGCGCTTTGTGGTCGGCAGATTAGGGGTTAATAAATATAATACAGGGGTCGGCGGTGTTAGGGGCAGCAGATTAGGGGTACATAAGTATAACGTAGGTGGCGGTCGGCAGATTAGGGGTTAAAAAAATGTATTCGAGTGTCGGCGATGTGGGGGGACCTCGGTTTAGGGGTACATAGGTAGTTTATGGGTGTTAGTGTACTTTAGAGTACAGTAGTTAAGAGCTTTAGAAACCGGCGTTAGCCCAGAAAGCTCTTAACTACTGACTTTTTTCCTGCGGCTGGAGTTTTGTCGTTAGAATTCTAACGCTCACTTCAGAAACGACTCTAAATACCAGAGTTAGAAAGATCCCATTGAAAAGATAGGATACGCAATTGACGTAAGGGGATCTGCGGTATGGAAAAGTCGCGGCTGAAAAGTGAGCTTTAGACCCTATTTTTAGTGACTCCAAATACCAGAGTTAGCCTAAAACCAGCGTTAGGAGCCTCTAACGCTGGTTTTCACGGCTAACGCCAAACTCCAAATCTAGGCCATAGTATATTGCAATTTCAGACTCTAAAATCTCTTGTAGTTCTAGAATTAAACATTAATTTGAAGTCTCTAGAAATACTAGAAACTTTTCAATGCTTATGAACTACTGGCTTTCATATGCTCTGATATTTTCTCTTTAAGATCAGAAGCCTCATTCACAAAAAAATATTTGAACCATCCAGAACTGACCAGTGAGATTTACTCTCTGCATCAGCCAATGATGGTGCCGATCGTTGATTGCGTGGGAGGTATAGGAGGGAGGCGGGTAGGTGGCCCATCACTGGCAGCCCATTACTGGTGAGAGGGGCAGGAGGGGGCGTGTGAGGGGCGGAAGCGGATGGGACCGCTTACACTACGGAAAAAGTGTGAACTTGGAAGGAGGGAGAGGGGGTTTATAGTAAAATGATCTGGGAGGGGGTAGGTGGTAGGGGAATGAGGGGGGGATGCAGCTACACTACGGAAAATAAATGTTTATTTAGATATATAAAAAATAAGTAAAAAATATAGGAAACTGGTTACTGGCAGAAAGCTGCTTAAAATGGCGGCTTATAGGTAGAGGGGGGAAGGTTAGAGAGCTGTTTGTGGGGGGGTCTGGGAGGTTGGGAGGTAAGGGGGGATACTACCCTGCAGAAAATATATATAAAAAAATATTTAAAAAACCCCAAAAACTTTTATTTTTAGACTGGCAAGGTGTGATCTTTGGGGGGTGGGGGAGGGAAGAGAGCTGTTTGAGAGGGGTCAGGGAGGGATCAGGGGATGGGATGTTTCAGGTGAGAGGCTGATTTCTATACTAAAGCTAAAATTAACCTTAAAAGCTACCTAATTAACCAATTCACTGCTGGGCATAATACAAGTGTGGTGCGCAGCGGCATTTAGTGACCTTCTAATTACCAAAAAGCAATGCCAAAGCCATATATGTCTACTATTAATGATCAAAGGAGGTCCCAGAGAAGCATTTATAACCATTTGTGCCATAATTGCACAGGCTGTTTGTAAATAATTTTAGTGAGAAACCTAAAGCTTGTGAAAAAGTTAACTTTTTTTTAATTTGATCGCATTTGGCTGTGAAATGGTGGCATGAAATATACCACAATGGACCTAGATAAATACTTATCTAAACACCAATCACCTAAGCCTTCAGTTTACATCTACTTTTGATAAAGTTAAAGAACCATATCTGGATTTGTATTTGATAGGCGATCCAGCAAGCTCACGAGTTATAACCACACGATAAAGAAAACCCATTACGTCTAACACGATTCTGCATGCTAGGTCTTGTCATCCCAAGCATACTGGTTTTGGGGTGGCTAAAGGCCAATTTATAAGGCTAAAAAGAAACTGTTAATCAGATATCAATTTCCAGAAGGAATCAGATACCCTGAAGAAACAGTTCCAAGAAAGAGGCTATTCTCATAAGATTAGCAGTAGAGCCTTTCAAGAGGTAAATAGAATGGATAGGAGAACTAAATTAGAGCAGACGAAGGACTATTCAAATTCCAACTTTGACGGCCTTAAGCCAATTTTTATTACAACATATAGCCCCAGTTCACAGAAATCTGTGGAATTATAGGTAAACATTTACCAGTTCTAACAGGAGAAGACAGTCTTAAAAATTTGGTTTCAGATGGCTGTAATTACATCTCTAGAAAAGGCTGCACACTTGATAATATTCTAGCACTTAGCATGTTAAGAAAAACTACTATAGGAGGAAGCAGTTGGCTCCAAGTTAAAGGGCATTTTAAATGCCATTTTTCAAGTTGTATTGCTTGTAGTCATACCAGTGTTACTAATAGGTTTCAATCTAAGGCTACCCAAAGGGTCTTTCTTTCATCAAGTTGCACAAACTGTCGCACCAGATTTGTGATCTATTTGGTTGAATGCACTGACTGTAATATGCAGTATGGGGGGTGTACCACACGTGAGGCATGTTCACACATCAGAAAACATCTGAATAATAACTAATGGTTTAACCACAGCCTCCCCCAAATTCTATTGTCTGTTATTTTTAACTTATCTTACCCTGAATCAAATTTTCCCAATTGGCCTTTTGACTGTCTTTGATCAGGTCATTACCTAATTGTTTGCATTCAGCTGAATGCTCTGGCCTATAAATTTAACACTGCTATGGGGAAAGCAATGCAGGGGTTTAGCAATGTAGGTTAGATAGCAATATTGTAAGATCATCTGTTCACATCTCTTAAGTGAACATTTATAAGTGAGGAACAACGAATTATACAAGAATTGAACAAGGATTGGACAAGGGATAAGCCAAGTTCTGTTTTAATACTGAGTTTTATACACTGTCTGACTATTTTGTAAAAAAAAAACAACTAAATATCTTCAAATTCCTTTTTGCCAACTTTTGTCTGTTTAACAAACTACTTTACTCAATTACTCCTTACCCCTCACCACCTGCACTGCTCATTAGCCCATCTCTCTTAACCTCACCTTACTTCTGTATTCATGAACTTCACACATTCCTAAAAACCCTCTCTCCCACTTGCAACTCATCACAAAAACAGTCTCACTACTGCAAATCCGCATCTCATCTCATGTCACTCTCTCTCTCTTGCTCATACTAGCGACTGGCGACATCTCCCCTAATCCTGGTCCCCCACATTTTCCTTGCCCTGCACACCCATGTGTACCCTTCAATAGACTTCAAAAGCAAAACTCTGGTAACCCTAATCTCATTCCTCTTGCATCTAAAGCCACCACCCCTTCACTTACGCACTTTTGAACTCTCACTCTGTTTGCAACAAGCTCACTACTATCCATGACCTCTTTATCTCCCACTCTCTCAATCTTCTGGCTCTCACAGAAACCTGGCTCTCTCCTTCAGACACTGATTCCTCTGCTGCACTGTCACATGGGGATCTCCACTTCAGCCACACTCCTAGGTCTGACAATAGACAAGGAGGTGGTGTTGGTATTTTACTTTCCTCTCGCTGCACCTTTCAACAAATACATCCCTTCTCTTCCCTCACATTTTCTTCATTCGAAACACACATGATTCGCTTATTCTCTGCCCTCTCTATACGCGTTGCAGTCATATACCTCCCCCCTGGCTCCGCAACTCTATTTCTAGATCACTTTGCCACCTGGCTACCTTACTTTCTTTCCTCAGATACCCCTGCCCTCATTCTCGGTGACTTCAACCTCCCTGTTAATAATCCCACTGCCTTCTCTGCAAAACAACTTCGGACGGACTCTCTCACTCACAAAGATAGTCACTCCCTTGATCTGATTTTCAGTTATCGATGCACTATCTCAAACTTTACAAACTCACCTTTTCCTCTTTCTGACCACCACCTCCTCACTTGTACCATCACCTCCCTCCCTACAACTCTCCCTCCTTCTACCCCCCACACTAAACTTCACAAAAGAAGCAAGTCATTAGATCAGCAACAGCTCGCTAGCTCCCTTGAACCTCTTCTCTTTTCCATCACCTCCTATTCCTGTCCTGATGAATCCATCTTCCACTATAACTTCACCCTTACATCCTTACATCGGTCCTTGATAACCTGGCCCCACCTACCATAGCTTGGAAAACATACACTCATCCCCAGCCCTGGCATACTCCTCTGACACGGTACCTACGCAGATGTTCCCATACTGCTGAGCGACACTGGAGGAAATCTCGGAGTTCTGCTGACTTTCTTCACTATAAGTTCATCTTGAACTCTAACTATTCTGCACTTAATCTATATAAGCAACACTACTTCTCTAATTTTATCTCTACTCTTCTTCAAACCCAAAACGTCTGTTGTCCACATTCAATACTCTCCTCCACCCACCCCCACCTCCCACAACAACTTTTCTCTCATCCCAAGATTTTGCCAGCTACTTCAACAACAAAATCGACTCCATCAGAACTGAAATCAGCTCTCAACATACTATCAGTCTCCCACCCCCTCAAAAGCTCACAAGCATCCAAAACCCATATAGCCATAAATTTAGCTCTTTTACCCCTGTTACAGAGGATGAAGTTTCTGCCCTTATACTATCCTCTCACCTCACTACCTGTCTCCTCGACTCCATCCCCTCACAACTACTCCCCTCCTTCTCTTCTACCCTTACCTCTATACTCACACACATCTGCAACCTTTCCCTCAGAACTGGTATAGTTCCCACATCTCTTAAACATGCATTAGTCACACCTATCCTCAAAAAACCTTCTCTCGATCCAACCTCCCCATCCAACTACCGCCCTATTTCCCTACTACCTCTTGCCTCAAAGCTTCTTGAAAAGCTAGTATATGCACGTCTATCCCATTTCCTTACATTAAACTCCCTCCTTGACCCACTGCAATCTGGATTTCGCCCCCTTCACTCAACAGAGACAGCAATTGTTAAGGTTACCAACAACCTACTTACAGCAAAATCAAAAGGCCACTTCTCTCTACTTATCCTCTTTGATCTGTCTGGAGCCTTTAATACTGTCGACAACCCTCTTTTGCTCTATACCCTCCAATCCTTTGGCATCTGTGACACAGCTCTTTCTTGGTTCTCTTCCTATCTGTCTAACTGTACCTTTAGTGTAGCCTTCTCTGGGGTATCCTCTGCCCCATTACCTCTTTCTGTTGGGGTACCGCATGGCTAAGTCCTCTGTCCCCTTCTCTTCTCAATCTACATGTCCTCACTAGGTTCCTTAATAAAGTCGTACGGGTTTCATTATCATTTGTATGCCGATGATACCCAAATCTACCTCTCTGCATCAGAATTATCTCCTTCCTTGCTAACCCGTGTTACTAACTGTCCCTCTCATATCTCATCTTGGATGCCCTCTCACTACCTCAAGCTAAATCTCTCCAAAAATGAGCTCCTTATTTCCCCCCCTTCTTCAAAAATCTCCACCCCCTATGTCTCTATAACTGTTGACAACTCCATCATTACCCCAACCTCACATGCCTGATGTTTTGGGGGTCACACTTGACTCAGATCTTTCTTTCACTCCTCACATTCAGTCCTTGGCTGAAGCCTGCCGCTTCCACCTTAAAAACATTGCTAAAATTAGACATTTCCTTACACAAGACACAACAAAGATTTTAATCCACTCTCTCATCATTTCCCACCTTGACTACTGCAACTCTATCCTCTCTCTAGCTGCCACCTAGCTCCTTTACAATTCATAATGAATGCCTCTGCCAGGCTCATCTTCCTTGCACGTTGCTCTTCATCTGCCGCACCTCTCTGCCAATCCCTTCACTGGCTTCCTCTTGCCTCCAGGATTAAATACAAAATTCTCACTCTGACACACAAAGCCCTCAATTGCATTGCTCCCCCTTACATCTCAGACCTTGTCTCCAGATACTCTCCCTCCCGTCCCCTTTGCTCCGCTCATGATCTCCAACTCTCCTCCTCTCTTGTTACCTCCTCACATTCCCGTCTACAAGATTTCTCAAGACTGGCTCCCATCTTATGGAACTCTCTGTCGCGCTCCACAAGAATCTCCCCTAGTTTTAAAAGCTTCAAGTGCTCCCTGAAGACTCTACTATTCAGGGACGCTTACAACCTACACTAACCTTCCTATCTCCTCTGCTATCCCCTAAAACCCCATAGCATGTAAGCCTATGAGCCCAGCTGTTTGTAGTTCACTTTCATAAGAGCCGACTACAACAGTGCAACTCTAGGCAGGACCCTTCACCCATTTGATCCCTGTAGTCGTTTTTATATACCACCCATGTTTATAGCGCTGCGGAACGTGTTGGCGCTCTACAAATACCTGATAATAATAATAATGATAATAATAATAATATAGACTAAAAGGGAATTGATGTGTCAGACCTGGTACACCATTTTATAATAGATCACAATAAAATGGTCAATACCTTTAAATGGCAGGTTATTGAAAGTATACACAATACTCCTAGGGGGGGTGACAAAACATCTAAACTTTTGCATTGAGAGGCTTTTTGGATATTTACTTTGCAAACCAGACACCCTAAAGGCTTTAATGCAGTTAGTGATATTATAAATCACTGGCAACATAGATAAATGCAGTAGGTGGTTATATATAGGGTGACCATATTGCCACTTTAAGAAGGGACACATATGAAAAATACATATGTCTGGGCTGTTTTCAGGGCTGTTTAAAGAAATGTTTTGTATAAGAACCCTGACATATGTATATTTCATATGTGTCCCTTTTTAAAGCGGCAATATGGTCAGCCTAGATATATATCTATCACCAACAACTGTTCTAGTGACTAGATAACAGAATGTTTGCAACTAAGTGAGCCTATAATAGATTTTAGACACATCTTATAATGAGGCCCCCTTTTTCACTGTATATCTGTTCATACATTTTAGGTGCCAAGTATGGTCCCTGTCCATAGCCATCCGTAATTCATTTTCTATATGTAAATAGTCTTTTCCCCCCAGGATACTACAATCATTGTTCTAGTTACTGTTATAGTGGCATGACTAATTACAATTCCCTATTTTCCCATAATAACTGATTATTGTGGGACAGTGCAAAACACATAGCACATTTTTATTATTAGTTATATTGACTGGCTTATATAAAGCCTATTGGTGCCTTATAGGGATTTCTTCTTCTTTTTTTGTTTTGAATTGCCACATTCTTTATGAATTAAGACTTAGAATTTTTCTGTATCTTTATACAAATTACGGTATAATTGCACTTTATTGATCATATTGTAAATTGTTTCATTTGGTTACATGATACGCTATTACCCTCAGCTGTTTACCCTTGATAGCCCATTATGGGGTTATTTAAGGGTGATAACTGGATATCCGTTTATAGTCTATGATTAAGGCTTGCTTTCAGCCGAAACACATAAGACCGACAGGGAGATGAGGGTCATAGCGTTTCTTGAATGCTAGTTCTTTTACCCCACTTTTAGTGTGTGTTTTCTCTTTGAATAAAAGCCTACTTTTTGTTTGGAGCTCGCTGGATTTTTGTCTTTTGTTGCCTTTAATCTACTCATATTCCGGCTGCTCTACCGATATTTGTGGTTAGCAACCTTTTCCAGGGGTTGCGCACAGCGTCTTACGTCATCAAGGGTGGACACAAGCGACACATACACAGCGTCATACACGCAGTGCTCAGAGCCGTATGGAGTGGCGTCCCTGGCGAGGATGGGGATGTAGCTGATCACCGGACGGAAGGGTCAATAAATGCAGCGGACCGGAAGTGAGTGAAATAAGCAGCACACAGTGAGAATACCGCTTTTCTTTTATCGGCATTCAATATATGTAGAGACTGCACACATTTGAAGAGACTTGCACAGATCCTTTACATTTGACTACGATTGATAATTGTGTCTGCTGTGTCCACACTAAGGACTTACATATCTTTGAAGATTATTTAATATAGATTTACAAAGCTTGGAGCCTACGAGCAAAGGAGTTCTTTTGATTAACAAATACTTTGGGTTGTCTACTAAAAAAAATATATACATGTGAAGGGTTATTCAGGGATTCTTGACAGATATTATTGTTACAATGTAACTATCGCTAATTTTGAAAAAAAAAAATGGTTTGGAAATAGCAAAGTGCTACTTGTATTTATTGCCCTATAACTTACAAAAAAAGCAAAGAACATGTAAACATTGGGTATTTCTAAACTCAGGACAAAATTTAGAAACTATTTAGCATGGGTGTTTTTTGGTGGTTGTAGATGTGTAAGATTTTGGGGGTCAAATTTAGAAAAAGTGTGGGTTTTTTTCAATTTTTTCATCATATTTTATCATTTTTGATAGTAAATTATATGATATGGTGAAAATAATTGTATCTTTAGAAAGTCCATTTAATGTCGAGAAAAACGGTATATAATATGTGTGGGTACAGTAAATGAGTAAGAGGAAAATTACAGCTAAACACAAACACCGCAGAAATGTAAAAACAGCCCTGATCCTTAACGGTAAGAAAATTGAAAAATGGTCTGGTCACTAAGGGGTTAAAATAGTTAAATTAAAACTGTGTTTCCATTTAAATAATGTATCAGATCCCCAAGTACCAAAACAGAGATTTTGAAATACTTTAACTTGAAATTAACTTTATACCTTCCAGAGAGGACTGCAATTTTTTGTTTACTTGGTAAAATGTATGCTAATTGCGGTCATGTTCCTGATTTAATAAATAACTGTCATTTTCTAAGTTCTGAGTTCTAAGTATATAGTTGTATTTTAAAAAAAAGAGAGAAACAAAAAAAAACCTTCCCATTATTGTAATTTATCCTTATTCCAGGTATCTGTGTCTGTTAATGATGATGCAAATGTATCTACTAAGGACCAGACTACAACGGGTGTGCTAACTGCGTAAGCAATATTGGGTTTATCGCAGCTGTTTACACATGTCGGAAAACAGTACTCGTATTAAAAGTTGAAAATAAATGTGATTTATGCTAGAATGATTCCCACTACCTCAGAGTTCTGGTTAACTGTTACACAAAACAAAAAAGTGTTTCAAAACACATCAACAATACAAGTACAGTTACACTCATAATAACACTATCTAATTAAAATTATTTAAAAAAATATTGCATGGGGGTGGAGCTTGGCCACGCTAGAAGATGGATGCAACTGTCTAGAGCTCCTGAGGTACATGACGGCCCAAATATGTATAGCGGGCAATGTTCGATATAATTCATCCCTAAAATACTTTCACACTGAGGGACACATCTTCACTCTACTTTAGCTGGAAACTGGACAAGACAGATAATACTGGCACATTGTGACAGCACTGACTGAGGCCCTTGCCCTATTCTGTAGTTCGAAACAGGGACTGCAGCCCCACACAGCTCTACTGCAAGATCACTGAGTGGCTGTAAATGGTCTATGGCCACAGGAACTGTGAAGTCTCTCCTCAGACTACTGCTATATAAGCCTTAAGGATATACTCTTTCTGAGTGGAAGGGGCTTGAGGAGATAAGAGAGTGATGGGTGGTGAGATGCGGACCACATTTTGGGAGCTGCATGTAGTGTCAAAGGCTTCATCTTTGTGACTTTAACTAATCCAACATGCAGAGTGAACAATATGCACAGTAAGTCTCACAATATAATGCTTTTCTACACTATCTCAGCATTTGGTCACCTTTACTTATAATAACAGCCTTGCCTCCTCAAAAATTTAGAGTGGCTTAATCTTTCTTTATACAAGTACATGGCCATTGGCCAGCTGTTTTAATTACCACCTCTTCATTTTATTGCATAACATACTGTTCCTGAGTTGTACCTCACATCTATTTTATTAAGACTATATATGATTGATATGCTTATTCATTCTTCATAATCTGGAACTGTACAGTGACTCTACCACTTTCACTCACTGTCAAACTGCTTATATTTTCTATTAAACAATCACCCTTTGTCAGGACTGAGAGCATTCATTACACAGCATTTATAATTATCTTACACTGCCTAGTAATGCTTCAAAAGAATCCTAACATATCCGAGAAGGATGTAAAAATATGAATCACTACTTCAAGCCAGCTGAAACTCCCATAGCTGACAATACATTTCCATATTCTTATCATGGACAGGCAGTATCTACTCAGGTTCACTCTATACCTGACCTTCCATTACAATATGTCACCAAGGAGGACCTTAAAACCATCTCCTCAAGAGGATATTAAAAACATCATGGCAAAGGTTAAAAAAATATTTGGTGAATTACAAAAAGATGTTTCAGAACTAACCCAGAGAGCATCTAGTTTGGAACAGACCCAAGACTCTATACAAAAATAAATAAAATAATCCTCATCTCAACTTCAGTATAACTCTACCATGGTGCAAAACCTAGACCAAGTAGAAGACCTAGACAACCGCAGCAGATCGAATAATCTGCATGTTAGAGGAATTCCAGAAACAGTAAATCAATAGCATTACACATCTACAAGACCTCTTTTGTACAATAAAAGATTTTTCAACATCTTCTGAAATTATGATAGAGAAAGCACACAGAGCACTTAAACCAAAACCCTCCACAAAAGCACCTCCATTAGATGTTATCCTTAAACTATTAGACTTCAAAGACAAGGAGGAGAATCTGCACCATAGCAGGACTAAACACCCCATTGCACTGCAAAAAAATTCTGACCTCAGCCCCACCACTCTGCAGAAGAGAATTGAAATTCCTCACTGATGTACTACAAGATAACATGATTTCATATCGCTGGGGATTCCTGACCAGCATTACAACTACTAGAGGTGACACGACATTTAGGACAATGGAGGACACATTTTGCTCTATGTTGGTAATTGCATCTCCATCACCATCTTCATCAAATCAGGATATGGACTTGGTTAATGTGACACTCCAGCAACCCTGAATCTACTGTATGGACATATCTCCTTAAATGGACATTGACAAAATAGGATGGGCCACAATCCTGATTGCGGAGGCTTAGAACGCAAACATTTGGCTCAATCTTTTATTTTCAAATCTTTGAAAGTTCAATTATCAGAACTCCAGTCAGGTTTGCATAGATTTAAAATGCTCTAATTATTGTCCAATTATTACTATTCCATGATGCTTTATGAAAGTTTTTTTTTCTTCCCCTTCTTATTATCTCCCACGGTGTTATCGACTATACCTTATCAATGTGTCCTCCTAATGTTTTGCTACTAAACCATACCCAGTTCAGTATAACATTAATGAAATGGGCCTTAGCATGGCATATACTCTCCAGACTAACTACTAAAGTTTGCTCTATTGATTGTTGTTCCTTGATTTGCAAAGTTATTGTATAGTTTTTTTTAAAGGCAAGTAAAAATTATTATTGGGTTAATTTTCTTTTTACAAATCATACTATGAGGCCAATTTAACAAATGTCTGTCGGACCTGATCCGACAGTGCGGATCAGGTCCGACAGACATCGCTGAATGCGGAGAGCAATACACTCTCCATATTCAGCATTGCACCAGCAGCTCACAAGAGCTGCTGGTGCAACACCACCCCCTGCAGACTTGCGGCCAATGGGCCGCCAGCAGGGAAGTGTCAATCACCCCGATCGTACTTGATCGGATTGAATTGTGGAGATTCCTGTCCGCCTCATCAGAGCAGGCGGACAGGGTTATGGACAGCAGTCTTTAGACCGCTGCTCTATAACTTGTGTTTCTGGTGAGTCTGAAGACTCGCCAGAAACACGGCCTTCAAGCTCCGTTCGGAGCTTGATAGATAGGCCCCATTAACTCTTGAGATATTACTCATGGTGAATTATTTACCCCACAGTTATCTTACACCTCATTACAACACTATCATTACCATTAGAATCAGACAGGCTCTCTAATAAATGTAATGTTTTTTTTTCTCTCTCTCTTTCTTCCTTCTTTCATACTTATCTTCCTGCTCATCCTCCCTAGGGTCTGTAACTGTCTCAAAATATGACGCCTTTGCCTTTAAAACTACAAATGAACCCGATCAAACTTATAATGGTGAATGTTAAAGGCGTCAATAACCCAGGCAAACATTCCATTGTCACACAAGAGTTACACAGAGTTCATGGTGATATCATAGTCCTCCAAGAATCCCATTTTACCAACATAAAGAACCTAAGTGGCATAACTATAGGCTTCCCACAGCATATTTTGTCCTTGGGGGCTCATAAACAAAATGGTGGGGGTATATTAATTTATCACAGAATCCCCTTACAGCCTTAACATATTGAGAGGGATGGAGAGGACATGTTTCTAATACTTGTTGGACTGCTCTATGGCTGTTCAGTTACCCTTGCAAATGTTTACACGCCAAATACTATGTAACACTTTTCTTTAAATCTTTCTCGAATAAACACTTAGAAGAATCAAAATGTGTATTATTCATTGGACGCGACTTTAATGCACCACTAAATCCTCAGATGGATACCTCTAATGGTGTTTCTAGTGTCTCACATCAAATAAACATATAAACAATACACTTAAAACACTCTTACTGCATGATATGTGTTGACTTCCAATCCCTAGAAAAAATACTCTCTCATAGACTATTTACAGATTCACTCGGCATCTCCTACATTGCTCATAGTGATATTACTTCCATCACCTGGTCAGATCATGCCCCAGTTTCTTGCAGGATTCTGTGGCCTAACATGCCAGCCATTCTTTTTCTCTTTTCTTGAAGATACTATGTTAGACAATCCAGTGATAAAGGCAGATCTAATATCCTCCTTAAGTGAATTATTTTCCTTAAACTCTTCTGACAACCTACTTTTACCCACAGTTTAGGAAGCACACAAATGTGTGATTACAGAGGATTTTATGAAACATAAGGCCAAAATAATGAAACAGCAGAAAGGAAAATACAACTCTATCCTCAAGTCAATTAAATCATTAGAAGAAAAATATTAAAAAATCCCTTAGATCCACAACTGTAATCCTTACTTTCCCAAACTAGATTAGACTTTAAACAGCTACTACAGGAAGAAAATCAGTATAAAGCCCTTGCACTAAAGCAGGAGTTTTATGAAAGGGGCGATAAAGCAGGGAAACTCCTAGCTTGAGCCCTTAGACATAGACGGTAAAAAACATATTTATGCTATTAAAGGTAACAAAGGCTAGAAACTTTTTGATAGTTCTTACATTGCTAAAGTCTTCCACTCTTACAATCTCAGTGTTGGTACAGGAGATATTCCCCAATCTGAGAGTACCCTTAAGGATAGAAAAATATCTACCCCATCTTCAAAACGTATTTAATGAGTTGCATGACACCGGGTAACTTCTGCCCTTTATTCTAAGAGCTTATGTCACAGAACTTCCCAAGATGGGGAAACCTGTGGACAGACCAGAGAGTTATAGGCCTATATATCTGCTTAACACTGATGATAAGATTCTAGCGAAGATTTTGGCCATACGAGTCAATACATTTTTGCCCACACTTATTTCTATGGATTAAGTGGACTTTGTCTATGGTAGAGAATCAAGGAATAATATCCACAAGGTGCTAACTTATAGTCTTTTCCAAAATTAAGTTGATCCCCACCGATGCCAAAAAGGCTTTCAATACAGTTATTTTGTCCTTTCTTAAAGAAACAATGGAAAAAATTAGGCTTGAGGAAAAGATTTTAAATATGTTTTTCACCCTTTCTCAGGGGCCCATGGCCAAAATCAAGGTGAGTAATATTTTATCCAATCCCTTACAAATGGGACAAGGCAAGGGTGTCCCCTTTCTCCCTTATTGTTTGCAATATCTATTAAAGCCCTAGCAAGCAATATAAGAGCAAACAAGCAAATTAGAGGACTTAGAATAGAGAACACAGAGCATAAGCTGGAAATGTATGTCGATGATTTATAACTCATACAGATGTAGAAATGTCTATTAAAGCAGTTCTTACAGAATTTTGAAAGATACTGAGAAGTATCTAATTTTATTCTCAATCTCACTAATATCCTTATTGTGAGAAACAACAAACTTGCTAAAAGACCATCGTCCATTTATTATCAAATTTACTCATTTTAAATATTTGGGAATCAACCTCTTAGCCTCCATATCAGAGATTTTTGAGAATAATTACATCCCATTAAAAGGAGTGATCAGAGTGATCAAAATTAATATTCTCCCCAGGATATTATTGATTCTCCAATCTGCATCAATTCCTTTTCCACCCTTGTTTTTATCCTCACTCCAGTCCTTAATAGAAGATTACGTCTGGAAAAAATCAAACCAAGAGTGAGTAAGCAAACCCTCTACCGTCATAGGCAAAAGGAAGGCTTGGACTCCCCAATCTTTACCTTTATAGACAAGCAATATTGCTCCAAAGAATAGTGGAGTGGTGTCACCATAGTTATCAAAAAGCATAGATGCAACTAGATTCTAGGGTCCTCCAATTAGATAATTTTAGCTTGTTGATTTACAGTTAGATTACGAGTTTTGAGCCCTAAAGGGAAATGAACTAACGCAGCCATTACAAGTTTTGAAAAATCCGGCTCGTGCTTTTAAGCTCCATACTGCACCAAAAACAAGCACTGCTTTGACGTGCTCATGCACGCTTTCCCCATAGACATCAATGGGGAGAGAGGGTCAGAAAAAAGTCTAACACCTGTGATCACGGAAATAAAAGCTCTGTAACGCAGCCCCATTAATATCTATAGGGAAAAAGAAAATAACGTTTAAACGTAACACACTAACATAAACCCCACGTCTAAACACCCCTAATCTGCTGCCCCCGACATTGCCAACGCCTGCCTAAAGTTATTAACCCCTAATCTGCTGCTCCCGATATTGCCGCTACCTAAATAAAGGTATTAACCACTAATCTGCCACTCCAAATAAAGGTATTAACCCCTAATCTAATGCTCCCGATATCACCGCCACCTAAATAAAGGTATTAACCCCTAATCTGCCACTCCCGATATTGCCGCCACTATACTAAAGTTATTAACCCTTATTCCACCACAATCCAACATTACTACCACTAAATAAACCTATTAACCCCTAAATCGCCAGCCCCCAACATTGCAACAACCTAAATTAAACTATTAACCCCTACACCTACCCCTAAACCTAACCCTAAACCTAACCCTAACACCCCATAACTTTAACATAATTAAAGTAGATCTAAATTAAATTTACAATTATTAATTAAATAATACCTATTTAAAACTCAATACATACTTACCTGTAAAATAAAACCTAAACTAGCTACAATATAACTAATAGTTATATTGTAGCTAGCTTATGTTTTATTTTTATTTCACAGGTAAGTTTGCATTTATTTTAACTAGGTAGACTAGTTAGTAAATAGTTATTAACTATTTACTAACTAACTAGCCTAATTTAGAATAAACTAACAAGGGTCCTTAAAATGGCCTTTTGGGGCCCTTAAAAGAGCGTTTTGTAGGACATTGCCCTAAGTTAAACAGCTCTTTTGCTACAAAAAAAGCACCCCATAAAAATATACATTACACAAAATAACAAACAGATTATCAAAAATAATAAAAAAATATTCCTATTCTTATACCCATTAAAAAAAAAAACACACCAAAATTAAAAACCTAATCTAGAATAAACTACCAATGGCCCTTAAAAGGGCATTTTGTAATGCATTGCCCTAAAGATATCAGCTCTTTTAGTTAACCCCTATTGGATGATGAATCTGCCAATATAATGAGAGCTGCTTAAATCCTATTGGCTGATTTGAACAGCCAATATGATTTTAGCAGCTCTAATTCCTATTGGCTGATTCAAATCTTTCAGCCAATAGGAATGTCTTCAAGATGGACCCTCTCCGCGCCGCCGGGATCAAGATAGAAGATGCCACCTGGGTGAAGTTTGAAGAGGCCCCCTGGATGAAGACTTCTCGCCGCTTGGATGAGGACTTCGCCGCCGGGATGAAGATTGAAGAGGCCGACTGGAAGAAGACTTCTCCGCCGGGATGAAGATCGTTCAAGCGGAACTTCAAAAACTGTAAGTGGATCGTAGGGGGTTAGTGTTAGGTTTTTTAAGGGTTTTTTAGGTGTTTTTTTTTTAAGATTAGGGTTTGGGCAGCAAAAGAGCTAAATCCCTTTTTAAGGGCAATGCCCATACAAATGCCCTTTTCAGGGAAATGGGTAGCTTAGTTTTTTTAGATTTAGGTTTTTTATTTTGAGGGGATGGTTGGGTGGTGGGCTTTACAGGTAAAAGAGCTGTTTAACTTAGGGCAATTTAGGGCAATGCCCTACAAAAGGCCCTTTTAAGGGCCATTGGTAGTTTATTGTAGGCTAGGTTTTTTTATTTTGAGTGGGCTTTTTATTTTGATAGGGCTATTAGATTAGGTGTAATTCTTTTTTATTTTTGATAATTTCATTTGTTATTTTCCATAATTTAGTATTTGTTATTTTTTGTAATTTAGTCTTTTTTTTTTTTTGTAATTAGATACTTTGTAATTTTTAGAGTAGTGTTCGGATTTTTAGTTTACAGTTAGGATGTGTAGTTTAGTTTATTAAATTGATAGTTAGTTTAATTTTTGTTTAATAATTATATTAGTTTGAATATTAGTTTAAACTTAGTTTTTTTAATTTGACATTTGATTAGAGTGTAACGTTCGATTTTTAGCCTCCCAGAAAAACTTGTAATACCAGCGCAATGGGAATCCCATTTGAAAAACGTAATTTTTACGAGTGCGGTACTGACGTTGCGTTACAGGCTAAAAGGCTTGCAGTTCACCTATACCAACAAGACTTGTAATGGCTGTGGTACTGTTTTAACACTGAAAATACCATATTTTCAGCATTAAGAGCCCAAAAGCACAACTTGTAATCTAGCTGTTAGAGTGCTAAAAAGCATTGACCATCCATCATTTCCAACTTTCCACTGTTAGGAGAATTACTGGATGAGTGGGACAAGTTTATACATACAAGCGCACGCATTTCCTCTGCTTATTCCCCTCTGACACCGATATATGGTATACCTGATATTATCCTACATCCTATTTTAGGGTGTTTTTTTTTTGTTTAAGTGGGTATTGGATTAGGAATAACTTTTTTTATTTTGGATAATTGCGTCTGTTATTTTCTGTAATAACAGTTTTTTTATTTTTTGTAACTGTAGCAATTTTCTTTTTTGTAATGTTAGGTTTTTTTATTTTTGTAATTGTAGCAATTTTCTTTTTTTGAGAAGGGAAAATCACCTTTAGTTCTGATCAGGTGAATACCTAGCTAACCAACGGCTAGATTTAGAGTTTTGCGTTAGAAGGGGTGCGTTAGCTACGCATGCTTTTTTCCCCCCACACCTTTTAAATACCGCTGGTATTTAGAGTTCACAGAAGGGCTGCGTTAGGCTCCAAAAAGGGAGCGTAGAGCATATTTACCACCACTGCAACTCTCAATACCAGCGGTGCTTACGGACGCGGCCAGCTTCAAAAACGTGCTCGTGCACGATTCCCCCATAGGAAACAATGGGGCTGTTTGAGCTGAAAAAAAACCTAACACCTGCAAAAAAGCAGCGTTCAGCTCCTAACGCAGCCTCATTGTTTCCTATGGGGAAACAATTCTTATGTCTGCACCTAACACTCTAACATGTACCCCGAGTCTAAACACCCCTAACCTTACACTTATTAACCCCTAATCTGCCGCCCCCGCTATCGCTGACCCCTGCATATTATTATTAACCCCTAATCTGCCGCTCCGTACACCGCCGCAACCTACATTATATCTATGTACCCCTAATCTGCTGCCCCTAACACCGCCGACCCCTATATTATATTTATTAACCCCTATTCTGCCCCCCACAACGTCGCCGCCAGCTACCTACAATAATTAACCCCTAATCCGACCGGACCTCACTGCTACTATAATAAATGTATTAACCCCTAATCCGCCTCACTCCCGCCTCAATAACCCTATAATAAATAGTATTAACCCCTAATCTGCCCACCCTAACATCGCTGACACCTAACTTCAAGTATTAACCCCTAATCTGCCGACCGGACCTCACCGCTACTCTAATAAATTTATTAACCCCTAAAGCTAAGTCTAACCTTAACACTAACAACCCCCTAAGTTAAATATAATTTAAATCTAACAAAATAAATTAACTCTTATTAAATAAATTATTCCTATTTAAAGCTAAATACTTACCTGTAAAATAAACCCTAATATAGCTACAATATAACGAATAATTATATTGTAGCTATCTTACGGCTAGATTTAGAGTTTTGTCGGTAACGACCCGCGTAGCTAACGCTGACTTTTTTCTGGCCGCACCTTTAAAATAACTCTGGTATTGAGAGTCCACAGAATGTCTGCGTTAGGCTCCAAAAAAGGAGCGTAGAGCATATTTAATGCAACTGCAACTCTCGATACCAGAGTTGCTTACGGACGCGGCCAGCCTCAAAAATGTGCTCGTGCACGTTTCCCCCATAGGAAACAATGGGGCTGTTTGAGCTGAAAAAAAACCTAACACCTGCAAAAAAGCCGCGTTCAGCTCCTAACGCAGCCCCATTGTTTGCTATGGGGAAACACTTCCTACGTCTGCACCTAACACTCTAACATGTACCCCGAGTCTAAACACCCCTAACCTTACACTTATTAACCCCTAATCTGCCGCCCCCACTATCGCTGACCCCTGCATATTATTATTAACCCCTAATCTGCCGCTCCGTAAATCGCCGCTACTTACATTATCCCTATGTACCCCTAATCTGCTCCCCCTAACACCGCCGACCCCTATATTATATTTATTAACCCCTAATCTGCCCCCCACAACGTCGCCTCCACCTGCCTACACTTATTAACCCCTAATCTGCCGACTGGAGCTCACCGCTATTCTAATAAATGTATTAACCCCTAAAGCTAAATCTAACCCTAACACTAACACCCCCCTAACTTAAATATAATTTAAATCTAACGAAATGAATTAACTCTTATTAAATAAATTATTCCTATTTAAAGCTAAATACTTACCTGTAAAATAAATCCTAATATAGCTACAATATAAATTATAATTATATTTTAGCTATTTTAGGATTTATATTTATTTTACAGGTAACTATGTATTTATTTTAACCAGGTACAATAGCTATTAAATAGTTAAGAACTATTTAATAGTTACCTAGTGAAAATAAGTACAAAATTACCTGTAAAATAAATCCTAACCTAAGTTACAATTAAACCTAACACTATACTATCATTAAATTAATTAAATAAAATACCTACAATTACCTACAATTAAACCTAACACTACACTATCAATACATTCATTAAATACAATACCTACAAATAACTACAATGAAATAAACTAACTAAAGTACAAAAAATAAAAAAGAACTAAGTTACAAAAAATAAAAAAATATTTACAAACATTAGAAATATATTACAACAATTTTAAACTAATTACACCTACTCTAAGCCCCCTAATAAAATAACAAAGCCCCCCAAAATAAAAAAAAATGCCCTACCCTATTCTAAATTACTAAAGTTCAAAGCTCTTTTACCTTACCAGCCCTGAACAGGGCCCTTTGCGGGGCATGCCCCAAGAAGTTCAGCTCTTTTGCCTGTAAAAAAAAACATACAATACCCCCCCCAACATTACAACCCACCACCCACATACCCCTAATCTAACCCAAACCCCCCTTAAATAAACCTAACACTAAGCCCCTGAAGATCTCCCTACCTTGAGTCGTCTTCACCCAGCCGAGCCAAATTCTTCATCCAAGCGGAGCAAGAAGAGGTCCTCCATCCGGTAGAAGTCTTCATCTGTGGTCCGGTCGGCAGATTAGGGGTTAATAAGTGTAGGCAGGTGGAGGCGACATTGTGGGGGGCAGAATAGGGGTTAATAAATATGATATAGGGGTCGGCAGTGTTAGGGGAAACAGATTAGGGGTACATAGCTATAATGTAGGTGGCGGCTCTTTGCGGTCGGCAGATTAGTGGTTAATTATTGTAGGTAGCTGGCTGCGACGTTGTGGGGGGCAGGTTAGGGGTTAATAAATATAATATAGGGGTCGGCGGTGTTAAGGGCAGCAGATTAGGGGTACATAAGTATAACGTAGGTGGCGGTCGGCAGATTAGGGTTTAAAAAAATTTAATCGAGTGGCGGCGATGTGGGGGGACCTCGGTTTAGGGGTACATAGGTAGTTTATGGGTGTTAGTGTACTTTAGGGCACAGTAGTTAAGAGCTTTATGAACCGGCATTAGCCCAGAAAGCTCTTAACTCCTGACTTTTTTCTGCGGCTGGAGTTTTGTCGTTAGATTTCTAACGCTCACTTCAGACACGACTCTAAATACCGGAGTTAGAAAGATCCCATTGAAAAGATAGGATACGCAATTGACATAAGGGGATCTGCGGTATGGAAAAGTCACGGCTGAAAAGTGAGCGTTAGACCCTTTTTTTAATGACTCCAAATACCGGCGGTAGCCTAAAACCAGCGTTAGGAGCCTCTAACGCTGGTTTTCACGGCTACCGCCAAACTCCAAATCTAGGCCTTAGGATTTATTTTTATTTTACAGGTTTTTTTTTTCAATTTATTTTAACTAGGTACAATAGCTATTAAATAGTTATTAACTATTTAATAGCTACCTAGCTAAAATAAAGAGAAATTTACCTGTAAAATAAAAGCTAACCTAAGTTACAATTACACCTAACACTACACTATACTTTAATAAATTATTCCTATTGAAAACTAAATACTTACCTGTAAAATAAACCCTAAGATAGCTACAATGTAATTAATAATTACATTGTAGCTATTTTAGGATTTATATTTATTTTACAGGTAACTTTGTATTTATTTTAGCTAGTTAGAATAGTTATTAAATAGTTATTAACTATTTAATATCTACCTAGCTAAAAGAAATACAAAATTACCTGTAAAATAAATCCAAACCTAAGTTACAATTAAACTACACTATCATTAAATTAATTAAATAAATTAACTACAAATAACTACAATTAAATACAATTACCTAAACTAACTAAAGTACAAAAAATAAAAAAAGCTGTTACAAAAAATAAAAAAAATAAGTTACAAACATTTTAAAAATATTACAACAATTTTAAGCTAATTACACCTAATCTAACCCCCCTAATAAAATAACAAAGCCCCCCAAAATAAAAAAAAATGCCCTACCCTATTCTAAATTAAAAAAGTTCAAAGCTCTTTTACCTTACCAGCCCTTAAAAGGGCATTTTGTGGGGCATGCCCCAAAGAAAACTGCTTTTTTGCCTGTAAAAGAAAAATACAACCCCCCCAACATTAAAAACCCACCACCCACATACCCCTAATCTAACCCAAACCCTCCTTAAATGAACCTAACACTACCCCCCTGAAGATCATCCTACCTTGAGTCGTCTTCACTCAGCCGTGCCACCGATGGAACCGAAGAGGAGATCCGGAGTGGCAGAAGTGATCCTCCAAGGGGCGCTGAAGAAGTCTTCCATCCGATGAAGTGATCCTCCAGGCGACGCTGAAGAAGTCTTCCATCCCGGCGATGTCATCTTCCAAGCGGGGTCTTCAATCTTCTTCTTCAGGATCCATCTTCATTCCGCCGACACGGAACATCCTTCTTCCCCGATGGACTACCGACAAATGAAGGCTTCTTTAAGGGACGTCATCCAAGATGGCGTCCCTCGAATTCTGATTGGTTGATTCTATCAGCCAATCGGAATTAAGGTAGGAAAATTCTGATTGGCTGATGGAATCAGCCAATCAGATTCAAGTTCAATCCGATTGGTTGATCCAATCAGCCAATCAGATTGAGCTCGCATTCTATTGGCTGTTCCGATCAGCCAATAGAATGCGAGCTCAATCTGATTGGGGGGGTTGTATCTTTCTTTTACAGGCAAAAGAGCAGTTTTCTTTGGGGCATGCACCACAAAAGGCCCTTTTAAGGGCTGGTAAGGTAAAAGAGCTTTGAACTTTTTTAATTTAGAATAGGGTAGGGCATTTTTTTATTTTGGGGGCTTTGTTATTTTATTAGGGGGCTTAGATTAGGTGTAATTAGCTTAAAATTGTTGTAATATTTTTAAAATGTTTGTAACTTATTTTTTTTATTTTTTGTAACTTAGCTTTTTTTATTTTTTGTACTTTAGTTAGTTTATTTAATTGTATTTATTTGTATTTATTTGTAGGTATTGTATTTAATTAATTTATTGATAGTGTAGTGTTAGGTTTAATTGTAGATAATTGTAGGTATTTTATTTAATTAATTTATTGCTAGTGTAGTGTTAGGTTTAATTGTAACTTAGGTTAGGATTTATTTTACAGGTAATGTTGTAATTATTTTAACTAGGTAGCTATTAAATAGTTATTAACTATTTAATAGCTATTGTACCTGGTTAAAATAAATACAAAGTTGCCTGTAAAATAAATATTAATCCTAAAATAGCTACAATATAATTATAATTTATATTGTAGCTATATTAGGGTTTATTTTACAGGTAAGTATTTAGCTTTAAATAGGAATAATGTATTTAATAAGAGTTAATTTATTTTGTTAGATTTAAATTATATTTAACTTAGGGGGGTGTTAGGGTTAGACTTAGCTTTAGGGGTTAATACATTTATTAGAGTAGCGGTGAGGTCCGGTCAGCAGATTAGGGGTTAATACTTGAAGTTAGGTGTCGGCGATGTTAGGGAGGGCAGATTAGGGGTTAATACTGTTTATTATAGGGTTATTGAGGCGGGAGTGAGGCGGATTAGGGGTTAATACATTTATTATAGTAGAGGTGAGGTCCGGTCAGCAGATTAGGGGTTAATAATTGTAGGTAGGTGGAGGCGATGTTGGGGGCGGCAGATTAGGGGTTAATAAATATAATATAGGGGTCGGCGGTGTTAGGGGCAGCAGATTAGAGGTTCATAGGGATAACGTAGGTTGTGGCGGTGTACGGAGCGGCAGATTAGGGTTTAAAATTTTTTAATAGAGTGGCGGCAATGTGGGGGTCCTCGGTTTAGGGGTACATAGGTAGTTTATGGGTGTTAGTGTACTTTAGAGCACAGTAGTTAAGAGCTCTATGAACCGGCGTTAGCCCAGAAAGCTCTTAACTACTGACTTTTTTCTGCGGCTGGAGTTTTGTCGTTAGATTTCTAACGCTCTCTTCAGCCAAGACTCTAAATACCGGCATTAGGAAGATCCCATTGAAAAGATAGGATACGCAAATAGCGTAGGGGGATCTGCGGTATTGAAAATTCGCGGCTGCAAAGTGAGCGTTAGACCCTTTCCTGACTGACTCTAAATACCAGCGGTAGCCCAAAACCAGCGTTAGGAGCCTCTAACGCTGGTTTTGACGGCTAACGCCAAATCTAAATCTAGCTGCAAGATAGGTAAAGATTATGTGGGTGATGAACAGAGTGCCTAAAAGTTAAAAAGTTAAAGGCTACGGTGACTATGCTGTGATATAGAGAATCTCCTACAGTATCTGGTAATCGGAGTGGATAATATGTGTTAAAAAACATTATATTTAATACAATTTAGATACCCAATCGAAAGCAGTATAGCAACTCTTTAAATGAGAATTATCCCAAAAATCTCACAGTAAGCATATATGTCGAGGTGAAAGAGTGCGCTAAGGAGCTAACTACAAATATAATGTATTCATATACAAAATTTATATTCAGATGTATTAGGTAATATCAACATATGCAACCTCAGAATAAATGAAAATAATTATTTATTGTTCCTTAATAAACATTAGGGGGTCGATCCGATAAAAATCGTCGCCCGCAAAAGCCGGCGACGCCAATAATTGCGCGGATTTGGTATCTTATATACGGCGTAAGCTAGAAGTTACGCGCGTATATTTCTGCCGTCGCCCGCAGTTTTTTGGGCCATAGGCAGGTATACCAAACCAGCGCAGTTTGGTATCCAATATGCAGCGTAAGGACTTACGTGGCGAAAATGGAGAAAACTTACTCCATTTTCACCTCGCCACAAAAAGCAGCCGTAAGAAGCCTTACGCTGACTATTGGAGCCCCGTAACTCCCTAAACTATCTAGAAAATAAACCTAACACCTAACGCATGCGCAATGTCTATCTCCCTGTCAACCACGATCTGCTAAAATAAACCTAACACCTAACGCATGCGCAATGTCTATCTCCCTGTCAACCGCGATCCCCCCCCCCCCCCGAAATCCCTAATAAAGTTATTACCCCCTAAACCGCCGCTCCCGGACCCCGCCGCCATCTACATAAACTAACCCCCTACTGTGAGCCTCTAAAACCGCCGCTATCTACCTTATCTATCCCCTAATCTGACCCCTTACACCGCCGCCACCTATATAAAAATTATTAACCCCTAATCTAATCCCCCTATACCGCCGCCAGCTATATTAATATTATTAACCCCTAATGTAAGCCCCTTACACCGCCGCCATCTCTATTAAAATGATTAACCCCTAATTTAATCTACCTACCCCGCCGCCAGCTATATTATCTATATTAACCCTAAGTATATTATAGTTAATATAGGTATTACATTATATATATTAACTATATTAACCCTAATTATATTAGGGTTAATATAGTTACTATAGTATTTATATTAACTATATTAACTCTATCTAACCCTAACACCCCTAACTAAATTTATATTAAATTAATCTAATTAATTTATAAACTAAAATATTCCTATTTAAATCTAAATACTTACCTATAAAATAAACCCTAAGATAGCTACAATATAATTAATAATTACATTATAGCTATGTTAGGGTTAATATTTATTTTACAGGTAAATTGTTAATTATTTTAACTAGGTATAATAGATATTAAATAGTTATTAACTATTTAATATCTACCTAGTTAAAATAATTACCCAATTACCTGTAAAATAAATCCTAACCTAAGTTACAAATACACCTACACTATCAATAAATTTAATAAACTACAAACATCTATCTAAAAATACAATTAAATTAACTAAACTAAATTACAAAAAAAAACAAACACTAAATTACAAAAAATAAAAAAAAGATTACAAGATTTTTAAGCTAATTACACCTATTCTAAGCCCCCTAATAAAATAATAAACCCCCAAAATAACAAAAATTCCCTGTCCTATTCTAAATTAAACAAATTTCAAAGCTCTTTACCTTACCAGCCATTAAAAGGGCCTTTTGTGGGGCATGCCCCAAATAATTCAGCTCTTTTGCATTCAACAAATACAATCCCCCCCCCATTACAACCCACCACCCACATACCCCTATTCTAAACCCACCCAAACCCCCCTTAAAAAATCCTAACACTACCCCCCTGAAGATCTCCCTACCTTGTCTTCACCACACCGGGCCGAACTCCTGATCCGATCCGGGCGATGTCGTCCTCCAAGCGGCAAAGAAGAAATCTTCCTCCGGCGATGTCATCCTCCAAGCGGCAAAGAAGAATTCTTCCTCCGGCGACGTCTTCCTCCAAGCGGCAGCAAAGTCTTCATTCTTCCGGCGGCATCTTCAATCTTCTTTCTTCGCTCCGCCGCCGCGGAGCATCCATCCCGGCCGACTGCTAAACTTGGAATGAGGTACCTTTAAATGACGTCATCCAAGATGGCGTCCGCCGAATTCCGATTGGCTGATAGGATTCTATCAGCCAATCGGAATTAAGTTAAAAAAATCTGATTGGCTGATTGAATCAGCCAATCAGATTCAAGTTCAATCCGATTGGCTGATCCAATCAGCCAATCAGATTGAGCTCGCATTCTATTGGCTGATCGGAACAGCCAATAGAATGCGAGCTCAATCTGATTGGCTGATTGGATCAGCCAATCGGATTGAACTTGAATCTGATTGGCTGATTCAATCAGCCAATCAGATTTTTTTAACTTAATTCCGATTGGCTGATAGAATCCTATCAGCCAATCGGAATTCGGCGGACGCCATCTTGGATGACGTCATTTAAAGGTACCTCATTCCAAGTTTAGCAGTCGGCCGGGATGGATGCTCCGCGGCGGCGGAGCGAAGAAAGAAGATTGAAGATGCCGCCGGAAGAATGAAGACTTTGCTGCCGTTTGGAGGAAGACGTCGCCGGAGGAAGAATTCTTCTTTGCCGCTTGGAGGATGACATCGCCGGAGGAAGATTTCTTCTTTGCCGCTTGGAGGACGACATCGCCCGGATCGGATCAGGAGTTCGGCCCGGTGTGGTGAAGACAAGGTAGGGAGATCTTCAGGGGGGTAGTGTTAGGATTTTTTAAGGGGGGTTTGGGTGGGTTTAGAATAGGGGTATGTGGGTGGTGGGTTGTAATGGGGGGGGGATTGTATTTGTTGAATGCAAAAGAGCTGAATTATTTGGGGCATGCCCCACAAAAGTCCCTTTTAAGGGCTGGTAAGGTAAAGAGCTTTGAAATTTGTTTAATTTAGAATAGGGCAGGGAATTTTTGTTATTTTGGGGGTTTATTATTTTATTAGGGGGCTTAGAATAGGTGTAATTAGCTTAAAAATCTTGTAATCTTTTTTTTATTTTTTGTAATTTAGTGTTTGTTTTTTTTTGTAATTTAGTTTAGTTAATTTAATTGTATTTTTAGATAGATGTTTGTAGTTTATTAAATTTATTGATAGTGTAGGTGTATTTGTAACTTAGGTTAGGATTTATTTTACAGGTAATTGGGTAATTATTTTAACTAGGTAGATATTAAATAGTTAATAACTATTTAATATCTATTATACCTAGTTAAAATAATTAACAATTTACCTGTAAAATAAATATTAACCCTAACATAGCTATAATGTAATTATTAATTATATTGTAGCTATCTTAGGGTTTATTTTATAGGTAAGTATTTAGATTTAAATAGGAATATTTTAGTTTATAAATTAATTAGATTAATTTAATATAAATTTAGTTAGGGGTGTTAGGGTTAGATAGAGTTAATATAGTTAATATAAATACTATAGTAACTATATTAACTATATTAACCCTAATATAATTAGGGTTAATATAGTTAATATATATAATGTAATACCTATATTAACTATAATATACTTAGGGTTAATATAGATAATATAGCTGGCGGCGGGGTAGGTAGATTAAATTAGGGGTTAATCATTTTAATAGAGATGGCGGCGGTGTTAGGGGCTTACATTAGGGGTTAATAATTTTAATATAGATGGCGGCGGTGTTAGGGGCTCACTTTAGGGGGTTATAGATATAATATAGCTGGCGGCGGGGTACGGGAGCGGCGGTTTAGGGGTTAATAATTTTATTAGGTTGCGGCGGGGTAAAGGAGCGGCGGTTTAGGGGTTAATAACTTTATTAGGTTGCGGCGGGGTAAAGGAGCGGCGGTTTAGGGGTTAATAAATTTATTAGGTTGCGGCGGGGTAAAGGAGCGGCGGTTTAGGGGTTAATAGCATTTTTATTGTTAGGCTAGTGAGGGGGGATAGCGGATAGAGGGTTAGACAGTGCGGGCTATGTTAGGGAGGCGTGTTAGACTTGTCGGGCTATGTTAGGGAGGCGTGTTAGACAGTGCGGGTGTTTTAGACTTTAGTCAGGTTTTATAGGCGCCGGCAGATTCTAACGTGGCGCAAGTCACTGGCGACGCCAGAAATTTGTACTTACGCAGATTTCTGGACATCGCTGGTTTGTGAGACTTACGGCACGTTAGCATCTGACGGCGACCTATATGGGATGGCTCGAGTTGCGAGCTGAAACTGCGGGCGACGCCGGTTCCCTCGCTTGCGCCGCAAACTGCGATCGATATCGGATCGCGCCCTAGGAGTCTAATAGTATCACAATGCAATTATATATAACTACTTATATTGCTATAAAGTTACAAACTCTAATGCGCACCAAATGATTAGTTAATTAGCTTATCAGTATAAAATCGTGGATCCACATATAAATATATATATATATATATATATATATATATATATATATATATATATATATATATATAGTGATAAAAAAATATATATGTGTCAAATTATACCATGCTAATACATGATTTCAATACTTTCATAAAAAACAAACTGATGATCTTAGCAGCATATCTCAGTATTGCTTTTATAACAAATATTTTATCGACATTGCCCCTTTAGAATATTTTCTTGGTTTTGTGTTATATTTCCAAAGTATCTTGAGAGGATTCCTTAATGTCAAAACATAAATGATCAGTCTTTAAATGTTTAGAGGATTAAAGTTCTATTGAACAAGAGTGTCCCAAGATGAAAAGATGTGTTTATCATAAAGCGTTTAAACGTTAATGTTCCGGAGGACCAGAAGGATTCTATTCACCAAAATCTGAAAGCTTTTCTATGTTATGCTTTCTCTGACTCAGAAACCCTTTACACGCGTACCTCTCTTGTCAGTCTCGGCACTTACTCTGCCACTTCTGGGTTTCGCTGACGTAGTGGTCACGTGTTATGTTCCGATCCAATTGGAGAGTCATATTGTCGGCATCTGTAGCAGAATCCTCTGTAACCAAATTGTCACAATACTTTCAACAATTTGACAAAGTCTTTATACTGTTTTTTCACTCAGAGCGCTAATGAGACTTGTACTTTACCAGGTATGGGTGTAGAAATAGTTCCTTCCTTTATTCCAAACAATTGTGTTTGATAACCAGCAAACTTCTTTTCTTTTCAGTGCAATACAGGACAGCTCATCTACACAACTTTTTTCTTGGTTTTTGGAAAGGACCTTGACGTATTACCTGGGCTTGTCCCATTTGGCCAAATGTGGTAACTAACCTTTCAATTTTTGCTTTTAATCTTAGCTGAGAGCTTGTAAGTGAATGCTGGACTTTCTCTGTGTGTTGCATTAATTTGTTTTGTATTTTTCCCTATGGTTCTTGCACCCAGACCTGTCTGGGGTTAACTGCCTATGACTCTGGGGACAGCACAGCTTACTGTGAGTGCCATTGAGCATGTTGCAGGGTCATGGGAGGTGTACCCGGTCCGGTCTGAGAGTGCAGTCCCCTTCCGTGTTTTTTATATGTCTGGGGTGATTACATAAGCCTGTGCACCCTTAACTTGTTCCCAGTTTGTTTGGATTGCGAGCTTGCATTGTGTGGCTGTTTTAGGGTCCCAGGTTTTTGGAAAGGACCTTGACGTTTTCACCCTGGGGGCACTTGGGCGCAAACTTTTTACTTTCAACTTGTAATAGGAGTATTACCCGAAGCGCGTAAAACTAGTGGAGTTAACATGTGAGCGATGAATAGCGCTCCCCTTGTAATCTATCCCTAAGTTGGAAATTTTTCACAACAAATCCAAAATTTCTCTGAGTTTGATGTACATTCCTATACTTAATGGTACATAAAACTAGCACGATATGATTCACTAAATCATATTGCCCTGTTGTTATTAAATATATCAAAAGTAAATGCACTCACTTTTAATTCTGAAAATCATTTTTGGAGATCATTATTGTAAACCTAAGGGACAGCCCCCTAAAATATTACATTCTCAATTATCTGGGTGCTGCACTCCTGCAAGCTAACTGCTGATTGGTAGCTGCACATATATGCCTCTTGTCATTGGCTTATCTGATGTGTTCAGCTCACACTTTTGATAATAGAAGTAAACTGGAAAGTTGTTAAAAATGGTATGTTCCGAGGGGTGGAGCTTGGCTGTTCAGAGAAATGGCCGCATAAGGGAACAGCTCCTAGGCCCTAGTCCACCAAAACCAGCAGCTATCACCGAACTGAGCCTTAAATAATGCTCCTCACACCAGCGGCCACCTCCTAAATCAGGGCAGACAAAGCAGCGGCCCTAAACACCTTCAGCACCCGCTGCATCCGCACACAACATCAAGTGCGCCACGGGGCCCAGAGAGGGCCGGACTACAGTGGGGGCCTTAACGGATCACATGCATCACCAGCCGAGATCACGCACCGCAATACAGCCTAGCCGACCAGCCGCTGCTGACAGACAACAACGGGGCTCCAGCAGGTAGACCGGAAAGAAAAATCAGCGCAGCCACGCAGATAAGTAGCGCTCAGAGCGCCACAGGCAGACAGCACCTCAGCCATAGGCTTTGCAGCAGCAGGGGCCAGAATTGAATAAGCCCATATCCACAGGGCGAGACAAGGGGGTCTTAAAGCATGCAATAGCCATCATCACTTGTCAGGCACAATTAGGATCTGCATACCACATCAATCATAGACAATTGATTGTGGAACACAGCCCCCCCACCCTCTTTATCAAGTGGCAAGGATATTACCAGACCTGCAAGCACAGGGGAAAAAAGCAGTACATAATCTCATTAAAGCAACAGGACACCACAAAGTGCCATACTTATGGAGACACAACCCCTATATGAACAGCAATTCTCAAACATATAGGGCTGCTCAATAAGGCCTCTGCTCCGCTCACAAGCTTGCAGTAGGCATTTAAATTGACATTTACAGCTAGAAGAAGTGTAATTAACTGCCTGGACATCCCTCCACACTGTACAATTATGCCAGGGCGTAAATCCAATAAGCCAGATTGCAATTCACAGCCTAGAACCATGCGGCTATTTCTGAAGCACCCTGAAGCAAATCCTGCCCAAAGGCAGCATGTCCCAAATAGCAATACACCCACTGACGATACACAATCCAAACTGCAGACTGAAAACTCTGCCTCTACAAACAACCCACAAATTACAAGAGAAGACCTCAAGCCCTTATGCACTAAAGAGGATCTTAAAGAATTGCTTTCTGAAGTGAAGGGATGGTATTGAGAGCTTAAGAGAGATCTGACAAAAGTGACACAAAGGGTAACTAGCCTAGAGGAAAATCACAACACTACCTGTGACGATATTAACCATATATCCCGTCTAGTTTATGACCAGGAAGAAACCATATACAATTTACTTGAGAAAGTAGAAGATTTGGACAATAGAGGCAGGAGGAACAATTTAAGGGTACGTGGGATACCAGAATCCATACAGCCAGGATCCCTGGAGGGATGCCTTCAGGCACTGTATCGCACAGTAAAGGGTGATGAAAATGCACCTGATATAGCAATAGAGAGGGCACACAGGGCTTTAAGGGCCAAACCACCACCAAAAGCACCTCCCAGAGATGTGATCCTGAAACTGTTGTACTTTAAAGATAAGGAAGACATCTTAAAGCATTCAAGACAAAAACAGGACCTAACACATGCTGGTAACCGCATACAAATATTTACAGATCTAAGTCCCACAATGCTTCAGAAAAGGAGAGAACTGAACCATATAACCACAGTACTTCGAAAGAAGAAAATCCCCTACCACTGGGGCTTCCCGGTCAGCATCATTGCAACCAGTGGCAACACCACGGCAGTCTACAAGAATCAAAATGATCTCCCTCGCTTCTGTGAGGCACTGCAGATACACATTCGGACCAGAGACCAACCAGCGGATGGTTCTACATTGCAGATCCCCTTCAGGAACTGGACAAAGCCTTCTGCAGCGGTCTCAGCTAACCGAGACAGTCTTAAACACCCTTCCTTGGTGACTGTCGCTGATGATCTGGAGGAGTCACATCAGACAATGGACAGCATATCTTTACAGTCCAGGCTGGATATCAGCCTATGAGACATGGCTTCAGGTCGTATAATGTAATTTATAAGATTGTATTTCTAATGCTGGGTTTGATGGCGGGGATATTACCCTAAATATCTGTTTGATTATTATTGTTGTTTAGTGTTATCATAATTTTACTGAGAGCACTGTTAAGTTTTCACATATTTGACACCCATTTGAATGTTTGAGTTCTTTTTATACAACAGTTGATTGCAGTTTATTTCTTTTCCATTTTTATTAGTACATAGAAACTCAGAGGCTTGGAGATCAACTATTCCTTAGTCATATAAGAGGAGTTAGGGCCACAGTGCAGACGATCGGCACTTAACCCCTGACCTGCTCACTTACACATATAGAGACAGCACATAAGACGCATACCTCACGCACACTTTAGAAAGACCTTCTATACACAGGGAACATGCAGCCACGCTCCCTCAAACTAATAACCATAAATGCAAAGGGTCTCAATAGCCTGGAAAAGAGGTCCGTTGCATTTACGCAATTACACAGAGCTGTAGGGGACATTATATGCGTGCAAGAAATGCATTTTAAAAAAGGGAGAGAACCCAGGTACATCACCCACAAATATAGAACTTATTACTTAGCATCAGGCAACTCAAAGAAGGGTGGAGTGGGTATTTTTATTAGAAGCACGATCCCCTTCCAGCCTACTCAGGTGTTAAGGGATCCTATTGGCTCATATCTGCTGTTGGTGGGAACACTATATAACTCGTATATCACAATAGCTGACACAGTCACTACTGGAACATACAAGAGGCATACTGTTTGTTGCAGGAGATTTTAATCTCCCACTAGATCCTTCTAACGATCCTTCCTCGACAGGAACGACGAGTATACCGCAGAAGGTAATCAAAACTATCAATGCACAGCTTCGTTCATTAAGGTTACACGATGTGTGGAGGTCAATACACCCAGAAACTCGCGATTATACCTTTTATTCACACCTACACCGTGTCTACACTAGGATAGACTACCTCATAACAGATCAGCTGGGTCTTTCCTTAGTAAACTGTTCCAGCATACTGCCAATCACATGGTCAGTCCAATGCACATTGGATTGGTCGGACATACCCACGCGGCCCTACATGTGGAGAATAGACGAACATGTGCTAGACAACCCCCTGCACAAGCTGGCAATTGACGCAACTCTGAAGCATTATTTCTGAGAGAACCCCCTAGATGCCCTACCCACCTCTACAACCTGGGAAGCACATAAATGTGTGGCAAGGGGAGAGTTCATAAAACTCATGCAAATGAGATCAAACAAAATAGGCACTTCATAAAGTCCTCATTGTCTCAGATTAGATATTGTGAGTCAGAATTAAAAAAGAACACCTCCTCAACTGCAATATTAAAATCCCTGACTGCAGTCAAGACTGAGCTGAATAACCACCTTATTAAAGATTATCAAAGAAAGGCGTCAATTTTGCAGTAAAAATACTTCAAAATGAGTGACAAAATAGGCCTCTCACTTGCTAAAGCGCTAAAGCGTAAGCAACTAAGCACACATATTTATACACTGACAGATGCGACAGGTCGTACACAGAAAGACAGCGAGAAAATAGCAGAGACATTCCGACGGTATTATCAAACACTTTATAACATTGACAACAACAGTTCACAAACTGACATAGACAAATACCTAGAAGACATTCATCTACCCACCCTCTCTCGAGAGGACACTGAATACCTAGATAGGCCGATCACAACTGAAGAAGTTAAGGCAGCTATTAAAAATATGCCAAATGGGAAAAGTCCAGGACTAGATGGGCTAGGAGTAAAATACTACAAAACATATACCCACCACTTACTGCACCCTCTAACATCCCTTTTTAACTCTTTGCTACAGGAAGGAGGGTTTACAGACCAGATGTTGGAGGCTAACATAACTGTCCTCCCCAAGCAGGGGAAAACTCCAGATAGGCCAGAGAATTTTCACCCGATATCGCTCCTTAATGTAGATATAAAAATCTATGCTAAAGTATTAGCTAACAGAATTAATAAATTCCTCCCTGCTTTAATACACCCGGACCAAGTAGGGTTTGTACCAGGTAGGGAAGCAAGAGACAACATGCTAAAGATGCTACAACTGGTAACGCATGCCCGACAACAATGCACACCCCTAACACTGGTCTCGTCAGACGCCAAAAAGGCGTTTGACCGGGTACACTGGCCTTTCCTGAGAGCGGTCCTGATTAAAATGAAATTTAGCGAGACCTTCATAAGGCAAATATTCGCGCTATACAAGAACCCCACTGCAAGAGTGAAGGTGAATGGCCTGTTATCTGATGGATTTTCCATCAGAAACGGAACCAGACAGGGGTGCCCTCTCTCGCCGATCCTTTTTGCCATATCAATAGAGGCATGCAGATCTCTGGGATACAGACCAGATCATGCATACACAAGTTGGCTTTATACGCGGACGATGTCCTGCTGACACTGATCAACATAGAGACACAGAGCTCTAGACACCTTTAACGAATACGGGCAATTCTCTAATTTCCACCTTAACGTAGCGAAGTCAGAAATACTGAACATCACATATGACATAAGGGAGCTAAACACAGCACTATGAAGCTGCCCATTGAAGCAACAAAAGGACAGGATGAGGTACCTGGGAATATACGTATCCCCAGATTGTTTTCCAAGCAAATTACAAAAAAGATTAGAGACAGCGTTGGTAACAGATCTGTCCAGCTGGAAAAGCAAGTCAATTTCTTGGGTTGGACGGATCAACTTCGTAAAAATTAATGTGATCCCTAGACTGCTTTATTTGCTTCACACCACACCAATTCCACTCCCAGGGAATTATCTACAAAAATTGCAAAATTTAATTGAACAGTATATCTGGGGAGGGGTTAGACCCAGAGTAGTCAAGAAAACATTATACATGCCCAGGGACAAAGGTGGCCTGGGGGTCCCAAATTTTCAAATCTACAAACAGGCGATCACACTAAACAGACTACTGGACTAGTGCTCTAATGACACTAACAAACAATGAGTTCGATTGGACTGTGACATACTAGACACAAAGAATGCAGGCCTAGAAGCCTGGACCTTAGAGAACGACAGACACACAGCGATGACAAAGTACCCCTTGTTAGTGGACTTTTGCACAGAGTGGGATAAGATAACAAATACTACAACGCACATATCTACCAAGCTTTCACCACTGACACCCATATACCAAAATGCTGCACTGCCATGAAACCGCTAGGAAAACAGGACAACTTTTGACACACCCTTCAAGGACTGTACTATCATGTCACTGACTAATGGACATAAACTCAAAACTCTTCCAGGCATTGTAGAAGAGATGCCCAACATAGCAATGAACTGGTATTCACATACACAATTAAACCACTATCTCACGACGCATAGACATAGACGTTGCCTAACCAGTACACTTACTATATTTGAGACTCTATGCATAAAAAACACACCAACAGCCCACGCAACCTCCTTGCTATATTAACTTCTCCTTATGGATGACACACAAGTACTCCCCTCTTATACAAAGGCGTGGGAAAAGGAATGGCACACTGAGATAGCACATGAGGATTGGCAGATAGCCTTCCAAGTGACTAAAACAGCCTCGGTCTCCATGAGAGTGCAGGAATCTAGTTACAAGTATCTGGCGAGGTGGTATCTCACTCCCAGCAGGTTGCAGCGGATTTACAAACAGGCCTCGGGCAAATGCTGGAGAGACTGTGGGGCAGCGGGCACACCAGCACATATTTGGTGGGATTGTCCCAGACAGGACAATTACTGGGTCGAAGTACTTAGCCACATTGAGCTAGTCTTGGGGAAATCTGTCCAAAACAGCCCAAAAACACTGTTATACCTATCACTGCCCAAGCTGGCTTGCAAGGCGGAAAAGGCATTGCTGTTGATCATGCTGAATGGGGCCAAACTATTGATCCCAAAACACTGGAAATCCAGAGTAACATCCACCTTTGCGGAATGGCAGAAACAAGTAGACACACTGATACATCTAGAAAGATACCACCACGTCCAACAAGGTACTGTAGACACACATGAGATAATGCTAGAACGGTGGGCAACACATAGACAACGAACAGCGTAGGTTATCCTAGTTGATAGCATTAATATCCTGACTCCTTCTAGAGCTTACTGTTGGTGAGAGCTATACAATGCCAGGCAATAGATTTGCTAGTAATCTGTGATCTTTTAAATGTGTTTTCTTTTTCAATACAGTTGATGTGCCTTTTGTTCATTTTTTCATTTTTCCCTCGGACCCTAATAACCTACATTTGAGCCAGTAATGGCAGAAGAGTAACAGGCATAGTGCACCCTTGACCTATTGGGACTTTAATTATAAAAGTGCACTGAGTGTGCATTATGATCTCCTAAGACTTTATCTGCAATATAGGATGTGTGTAAACCACTATGTCTCTGATAACCCTAGAGGGATTGACTCTTGTGTGTGCATCACGACTTAAACTGTTATGTTATTATGTTTTTCTCCCTGAATGTACCACAGAAAAAAGTTGGAAAATATGTAACACTTGATTATATACTAATAAAGCTTTTTTGAAAAAAAAAAAAAAAAGTCTATAACTTTAAAAAAAAATAATAATAAAAAAAATGGTATGTTCCCTCTGAACCATTAAAGAAACATATTGGGGTTCTTGCCCCTGTAACTTTAATATTAAAAGAAAAGCCAAGAATAAAATAAAAATGCTACTGAAAAAGGCAAAACAAAATTGAAATTGAAAAGTTTGAAAAGGTGCAGGATTTTTTTTTCTTATTGACTGAAATACTGGTGTAAATTGTGCTAATGCAATATATAGGGGATGTTTTGGGCAAAACTGCATTTGAAAAGCATAAGATAAATGGGTTATCACTGGGTTTCTTAATGGTTTTAAATGTGTTTGAAAATGCTGTGAAAATGCACTTTATGCACTTTGCATAGGAATTCTGGTTGACTGGAATGAACCCATAGGTGGCTCTAATGTTAGGCCAATTAGACAACCGGCTAAGAACTCACTCATAATGGGACTTTGGAGAGGGACACAGAATAAATATGCTTAGCTTGTTTTGTTTTTCTGCCTCTGGAATGTTAGTTTTTGTTATTACAGTGTCCCTTCCCATTAATTGTCTCATGGCAGAGCTGGATGTTATAAGCCTCACAACCTCTTACACAATTGCAAGTTCTCTGGCTGTCAAGCTCAGACTTTTCACTTTCCTCCACATTCTGCCTGCCCCTGTGTGGTGCTGTCAGCTTTAGCGTATACTCAGGAGGCAGAGGGAACACAGGCAACAATAAACATGTAAAAGGGAAAGGGGGACTGCATTTTAAGCATTTTAACCCCTGTAACCAGATGTGATAAACTGCTATTAACATTTCTTATATTTCCTCCCTCCTCTGTCCCTTTTCTCACACTCGCCCCTCTCATCCTCTTCTTTCTTTACTCTTTTCTCTTACTACCTTCTTTTTTCTCTTTCCCTCTTCTCTCACTCATCTATTGCCCACTGCTTTTCTTCTCTCTCGCCCTCTGTTCTTTCTCTTATCTCTCTCACTAACTCCACCTTTTTTCTCTCCTTTCTGTTGCTACTTCGGGGCCGATTTAAGAAAGTGCGAGCGGACATGATACAATGTAGCGTATCATGTCCGCCGCACAATCAATAAATGCCGACAGAATATGCTGTTGGCATTTATCTTTGAACAAGCAGTTCTTGTGAACTGCTTGTGCAATGCCGCCCCTGCAGATTCGAGGCCAATCTGCCCCTAGCAGGGGTGTCAGTCAGCCCGATTGTATAGGATCGGGCGGATTGATGTCCGCAGCCTCTGAGCATACGGACAAGTTATGGAGCAGCGGTCTCCATTCAGAGCTTGATAATTCAGCCCCAAAGTCTCTCTTATCAATCACTCTTCCTTCGTCATCTCCCTCCTCTTTCCCCGCCTATCTCTTCTATCATCTCTCTCCATTCTCTCTTTCTCTCACTTCCTTCCCCTCTTGTTCTTCCTTTTAATTTTATTTCCTCTCATCTAGACTCTACTTTGTGTTCTCTTGTTTTCTTCTCTCTCTGTTTTTTTCCCTGATTTCTCCCTCTCTCGCTCATCTCTATTCACTCTGTATTCTCTCTCCCTTCTATAGTCACTCTCTTTATTCTCTTTCCACTGTTTCTTATCTCTCCTTCAAACTGTCTCTCTTTTCTCTTCCCTCTCTGACCCTTCCACCACTCTTTTCAGTTATTTAATTTATTCTCTCTGTCTGTTTCTCCCTCCACTCTCTCTCTCGCCATGCTCTTTTTTTTTCATTTTCTTTTTTTTTTACTCACATTGGTATTGGTACAATGGAAGACCAAAACATAAATTATTACATAAAAAAAAAGATAAAAAGATTGAAAAATATTGTACACAACCTGGTACATAGTGTAGTATACAGTACTTGATATGTAATAAAAAACAAAGCCTCATATTTGAATAAAATAAAAGAGAAGCCTCATATTTTAATTTTTGCCTAAGGCCTCACCAACTCTAGAGCCACCTTTGAATAGACCCTGATGATTGTACAGCAAGTTGAGACAAGGATAGCAAATATCAGCTGAAAGGTATGAAAATGCTGTATAATTATAGGTATATCAAGAAATGTTAATTCATTTCTATAGCCAAATCCATGGCAAAATGACTAATAAAATGTATATAAATAATTACAATGTTGTGTATGGAACTATCAGTGTGAGAACATTATGTGTGCCACTGTCTATACATTGTGAAGTTTTTAAACTTTTGCTTTTCCACCCTAATGCTTGAACCTGGACAATATTCAATGGGAGCTTGACAAGGAATCCTACGTTTCTCTTTAGCTTTTTTTGTAAACGAGCACAAACGAGCAACACTAGAAAAACAAAACCCAGAAACGGTGAAAAAAAGAATAAATCCCTCATTCTTTCTAAACTATTCTTATGTATTCAGATAAGCATTTTGCATTTGTGGTGAAGAACCTTCAGCAACAAAAGGACCTTGTAAAGCAGATCAGCAATTTCAACAATTCTTCTGAAACACACTAATCCAAGGCCAACCTTTTATTTTTAGCTAAAACGTTTTAGAGATATTTTTAAAAGTAATAATACAAACAAGTGTAGTATACATGAATGTTTCACATCACAATAACAATTCATAACTTTAAAGCCAGTTGTTATAAAATAATTGGTTTAAAGCTTCTAAATTTAGCTACCTCATTCTGCAATGTTTATATTTGTGTTACATTTTTCACGGTTTATCTTTTCAATAAATAATATCTGAAATGCAATAAACCTTGAAAAATACATATTTAGTGTTATATTGTTATTTAGATATAGACACGGATTACAATAGCTAGTTTAAAACAGCAGTTATAAAGAGACTTTTCTGTTAACCCCATGATAGCTCTATGAGGCCTATCTATGAAGCTGTCAACCTCAAATATGCCGGAATTCTGCCGTATAATTGTTGTGAGCTTGATCCGACCTAGTTATCAAAGCCTACAGACCGGCAAATGTTGAAATTTGTGACGTAACATACAATCCGCTGGTCTCAATCCGACGCAGATCAATGCTTACGTCATTACAGATGTTCCGAATACACATTTGGCTCTATTTGACACTTTTTCCCAGTTATCAAACTTTTAACAGGTACGCTTGTGGCTATTCCGGCCCAGCGTACCTGGTTTTCAATCCGCCACCCTGGAGGACGCGGATGCCATAGAAATCAATGGGAGTCTGAAAGCACCAAAAGCTTATGTTCGATGCTGCCAGATATCCCTGCCGCCCGACATCGCTGCAACCTAAATAAAGTTATTAACCCCTATTCCACCACTCCCCACCACTGCCGCCACTAAATAAACATATTAACCCCTAAACCTCTGGCCTCCCACATCACTACCACTAACTAAACCTATTAACCCCTAAACTGTCAGCCCTCCCACATCGCCAAAAAAAAAATTAAGCTATTAACCCCTAAACCTAACAACCTGCTAACTTTAAATTAAAATTACAGCATACCTATCTTCAAATAAATTTAAACTTACCTGTAGAATTAAAATAAACTATATTAAACTATTAATTAACCTACCCTAACTATTATCCTACAATTAAATTAAACTACCAATTAAATTTAAAAAAAAATCCATATTCCTATTGGCTGTTTCCTATTGACTGAAAGAATTCAATCAGCCAATAGGATTAGAGCTGCTCTCATCCTATTGGCTGTTCCAATCAGCCAAAAGGAATGAGCTCTCATCCTATTGGCTGATTGGAGCAGCCAATAGAATGAGAGCTCCTCAAATCCTATTGGCTGATTGGATGGTGTCACTTGCATTGAAGTTCCAGTTTATGGCGGAGACCGTATGAAGAGGATGCTCCGCGCCGGATGTCTTCAGGATGAACCCGCTCCGTGATGGATAGATGAAGATAGAAGATGCCATCTGGATGAAGACTTTTTGCCGCCTGGATGAGGACTTTGCCGGCTGGATGAAGATCGAAGAGGCTGGATGGATCCTTTAAGCAGGACTTCAATAACTGTAAGTGGATCAGCGGGGCTTATTGTTTATTTAAGGGTTTTTTGGGTGGGTTTAATTTTTAGATTAGGGTCTGGGCATGTAAAAGAGCTAAATGCCCTTTTAGGGGCAATGCCCATACAAATGCCCTTTTCAGGGCAATAGGGAGCTTAGATTATTTTAGATTGGGGGGGTTGGTTAGTTGGGTTGTGGGTTTTACTGTTGGGGGGGTGTTTGTATTTTTTTTTACAGGTAAAAGAGCTGATTTCTTTGGGGCAATGCCCCACAAAAGGCCCATTGGTAGCTTATTGTAGGCTAGGATTTTTTATTTTTTGGGGGGCCTTTTTATTTTGATAGGGCTATTAGATTAGGTGTAATTCTTTTTTATTTTTGATATTGTGGTTTTTTATTTTTCATAATTTAGTGTTTGTTTTTGTAACTTAATGTTTGTTTTTTTCTGTAATTTAGTACTTTAAATAATATTTAATTGTATATTTAATTGATTTCAGTAGGATTAGGTTTTATAATATGTAATTTATTTAATTTAATTTGTAGTTAAATTTAATTGTAGGATAATAGTTAGAGTAGGTTAATTAATAGCTTAATATAGTTTCTTTTAATTCTACAGGTAAGTTTAAATTTATTTGAAGATAGGTATGCTGTAATTTTAATTTAAAGTTAGCAGGTTGTTAGGTTTAGGGGTTAATAGCTTAATTTTTTTTTTGGCGATGTGGGAGGGCTGACAGTTTAGGGGTTATTATGTTTAGTTAGTGGTAGTGATGTGGGAGGCCAGAGGTTTAGGGGTTAATATGTTTATTTAATGGTGGCGGGGTCGGGGAGCGGCGGGATAGGGGTTAAACATTTTAGTATAGTGGCGGCATTTAGTGACAGGGTATAAATAAAGTTTGGAAAAAGCTGAATAGATGCGAAATCGATGACTGTTAGTTAACAACAGTCTGATGCTCATCTCCCCATACTTGCTGCGTGTCTTTTTGACTGCTTTTTTCATAACTAAGGAGAGCATATTGAGATACGCGGCCGCGATGTTAGGCGAGCATATTGATGCCGGCGAATGCAACACAGTTGACGGCTTGATAGATATCCCCCTATGTTTGTGGCTAAATTACCTTAAGAAGATATTTTTGCAAATGTGTGCTAACTTGCAAACTAATGTTCTAAGTCCTAAGTTTCACTGTTTGAAGTCAGCAGCAGACAGACATATTCCTTGTTTAGCATGGGCTGTGCTTGCCAGGCACTTCACTACTGCATACATGAATATCAGTCCAGTTACACATTTTTTAAATAAAATTGTTCTTTATCTTAATGCAACAGGGTCCAAAACAGAAATGTGCAATGGTTCAATCTCAAAATATCTTAATCAAGTAAGACTAAGATCTCTTGTGAGACTGAAATGTTGCACATTTCATTGTTGTACCCTTTTGAATTAAGATAAAGGTCAGTTTTAGTCAAACATTACATAAAAAAACCCTAACATTACAGAAAATAAAAAGTAATTACCAAAACATTTTTTTACTCCTAATACCCAAAAAACCACCCCAAACTAAAAAAGCCCTGTTCTAAAATATTAATAGCTCTTAAAAGAGACTTTTTTAGTGTATTGTCCTAAAGCAAACCCTCTAACATTAACCCCCCTACCCCCCAAAATCTATAAACCCTAATAAAAAAAGGACATTTGGCTTGGCCTTGGCCATAAAAGGGCATTCAGTACTTTTGCTGCCCATTAAATTTTTTTTAATAATAATAATAATAAATAAAAAAAACACCCCAAAAATAAAAATAAAAAACTAGCACTAACCACCATAAAGGTATTCACCAATGATGATGGCTGTGGTGTTCCATCTTCATACCGGCAGTGGTCTTTCTTTATCCATTTTAATCCCAGACGTCCATCTTCTTATCTTCTTCCAGGCTATGGTGGCGGAAGTTGAGGCTGTGACCGCAGCGGCGGCAACAGTCTTCATCTTCTAACAAAGTACACAGAGTTCCTCTACATGCGGTCTCCAGCTGCACACTGAATTGTGAATGCAAGGTACCCCTTTTATATGGGGGTACCCTTGCATTCTTATTCGCTGATTGGAATCGTCAAATTCAAATCAGCAAATAGAATAAAAAACGATGTGGGGGGATGGTGGTTTAGTGTTTTTTAGTGTAGATTAGTGTAACTGTTTCATCTGGACAAACTCTTTATGTGAACTTTAAAATGCATAAAAATTTGAGCGTATAAAGTGCTTGCATGATCACATTTACTTTCAACTTGTAATACAAGCGCTAATTAGCGCTTTATGCTCCCCATAGAAAGCATAAATTACTGTGAGTTCACGCAAATTAATTTGTAGTAATTTTGATAGCGTAAAGAATACGGCCAACTCACAAATGCATTTATGCTACAAAAACTAACTATAGCGTTCCACTTGCAATCTAACTCTAAGTTAGGTGAAAATGTCTTGTAGTCCTTTATGTTCTGGGGGATGAGGGGTAAAGGCGGGACCTGGTTGTTTAGGGGGCAAATATGTAATGTGACTTAACTTTTTTAAATCCATAAATTGTGACCCCCTCTGCCTTGCTTCTTGTAGCTTCAGGGCTGAGAATGTTGCAGGGTCATGGGATGTGTACCCGGTCCGGTATGAGAGTGCAGTTCCCTTCCGTGTTTTGTATATGTCTAGGGTGGTTACATATTCCTGTGCACCCTTCCCTTGTTTTCAGTTTGTTTGGATTTGAAAGCTTGCATTGTGTGGCTGTTTTAGGGTCTCAGGTATTGGAAAGGACCTTGACGTGGTACCTGAGCTTGTCCCATTTGGCCAGATGCGGTGACTAACCTTTCCATTTTTGCTTTTAAATCTTAGCTGAGAGCTTCTAAGTGAGTGCTGGGTTTTTTTCTGTGTGTTGTATTAATTTGTTTTGTAATTTTCCCTATGGTTCTTGCACCCAGACCTGTCTGGGGTTAACTGCTTGTGGCTCTGGGAACAGCACAGCTTTCTGTGAGTGCCAGTGGCACCCAGGGCTGAGCATGTTGCAGGGTCATGGGATGTGTACCCGGTCCGGTATGAGAGTGCAGTTCCCTTCCGTGTTTTGTATATATATATATATATATATATATATATATATATATATATATATATATATATATATATATATATATATATATAGATATATATATATATATATATATATATATATATATATATATATATATATATATATATATATATATAAAAATTATAAATAGGTATATATATAGGAATATCTATTTATAAATGTGATGACCAAGGTTAAACAACCCTACACCAGTCACTTGTTTGGCACAGAAAGGGTTATCAGACCCCTTCTACTGTCACTAATATGTCACAATCTAGCCACACCAGGCAGGCTTGTGATTTAGTTCAGTGGGTGCAAGGGTTAACAACACTCTCTAGTCCATACTAGACTTAAAAGAAATGCCAAAACTCCCCTTTAATGCCACCCACACTAAACTAACTATGCTGCCACCATGATTTATTAAAGGGAAAATCCTAAGGAAAACCCAGCCTTACACATTAACTCTCAGAATACAATTTAGCAGAAAATAACCTAAATTATACAGATCTAATACTCCAGCCCTTTCAGTAACATGGTTCAATTATTAGACAAATGTCAAAGCTATAAAGGAATAATTTATTATGCCAAAAATATTATGCACAATGCATTATTAATAAAAAGTTGTTACAAATAAAATTACACACAGCAAACAGTTTTTTTTTTAAAAAAAAAAAAAAGAAGAAAATTAGAAACCTTACACTGTTCTAGTCTTTGGAATATGTTGCCAGAGAGATGGCATGAAGCAATGGGTCCTTACTCTGTTTTGTCACAGCCTCCCTTGTAAGAATGACAATTTAATTGCTAAAACACAGGATTCATATACATATTTTCCAGTGATCAAGTTGCCTGACCACACCCTCCTGGCAGGGGCTAAGAAACCCCCTATCTTTTATGACCTTCAATAAACTCTAAGTCTTTGCCTGAAATTATAGAACACATTATAATTTCTGCTAGGTAAATCTATTTTCATATAAGCAGGGAGGCGCAATCTCTTAGTTTCATTGGGAGAATCAATTTGATACCAAATATGACAGGGCTGTCATATTTCCCTTCATCTATTGTCATAACCTGTTTTAAACACACATCTTACATTGTACCAATGTCCTTTTATTGACCTCATCAGGATATGGTGAAGAAGCACTGTTTTGTATCATGCCCTCTGCTGACAGTTTGAGCCATAAAGGCCTCTTCTGTGTATACTACAGTATTTATGAGGCTCCTGGCACTTCAAAGAAAACACAAACAAACACAGGCCACAGTTCCTCTTGAAAAACACACTCCTAGATTAAAAGTTTTGTCGGTAAAGACCTGTGGGGATAACAAACTTTTTTTTTCCAGCGCTCACTTAAGCCAATGCTGGTATTACAAGTTGGCTGCGTTAGCCTCAGAAAAGTGAGTGTTGAGCAAATTTAGCTCCACTTCTACCTGGAATACCAGCGTTGCTTAAGTCAGCGGTGAGCTGGCTAAACGTGCTTGTGCATGATTTCCTCATAGTAAACAATGGGGCTGAGCTGTCTGGAAAAAAAACCTAACACCTGCAAAAAAGCAGCGTCTAGCTCCTAACGCAGCCCCATTGTTTCCTATGGGGAAATAAAAGTTATGTCTGCACCTAACACCCTAACATGAACCCCGAGTCTAAACACCCCTAATCTTACACTTATTAAACCCTAATCTGCCGCCCCCTCTATCACTGACACCTACATTATATTATTAACCCCTAATCTGCTGCTCTGGACACCACCGCCACCTACATTATCCCTATGAACCCCTAATCTGCTGCCCCCAACATCACCGAACTCTACATTATATTTATTAACCCCTAATCTGCCCCCCAATGTCACCGCCACCTACCTACAATTATTAACCCCTAATCTCCTGCCCCCAACGCCTAAGTCTATCCCTAACCCTAACACCCCCTAAATTAAATATAATTTAAATAAATCTAAATAAAATTACTATAATTAAATAAATTAATCCTATTTAAAACTAAATACTTACCTGTAAAATAAACCCTAATATAGCTACAATATAACTAATAGTTACATTGTAGCTATTTTAGGATTTATATTTATTTTACTGGCAACTTTGTATTTATTTTAACTAGGTACAATAGCTATTAAATAGTTATTAACTATTTAATAGCTACCTAGTTAAAATAATTACAAAATTACCCGTAAAATAAATCCTAACCTAATTTACAAATACACCTAACACTACGCTATCAATAAATTAATTAAATTAATTAAATACAATTATCTTAAATAAAACACAATTAAATAAACTAAACTATATTACAAATAAAAAACAAACACTAAATTACAAAAAATAAAAAAATATTACAAGAATTTTAATCTAATTACACCTAATCTAAGCCCCCTAATAAAATAAAAAAGCCCCCCAAAATAATAAAATGCCCTATCCTAAACTAAATTACAAAGTAATCAGCTCTTTTACCAGCCCTTAAAAGGGCTTTTTGCGGGGCATTGCCCCAAAGTAATCAGCTCTTTTACCTCTAAAAAAAGCAAATACAATACCCCCCAACATTACAACCCACCACCCACACACCCCTACTCTAAAACCCACCCGACCCCCCCTTAAAAAAACCTAACACTACCTCATTGAAGATCACCCTGCCTTGAGCCGTGTTCACCCAGCCGGGCAACGATGGGCCGGAAGAGGACATTCAGACTGGCAGAAGTCTTCATCCGATCGGGGCAGAAGAGGTCCTCCATCCAGCAGAAGCCTTCATCCAAGCGGCATCTTCAATCAATTGGAGTGGAGAGGGTCCATCTTCTATCCAGTCATCCTCTTCTTCCGATGTTCTAACGAAGAATGAAGGTTCCTTTAAATGACGTCATCCAAGATGGCGTCCCTCGAATTCCGATTGTTCAATCCGATTGGCTGTTTGGATCAGCCAATAGAATGTGAGGTCAATTCTATTGGCTGATCCAATCAGCCAATCGGATTGAACTTCAATCCAATTGGCTGATTAAATCAATAAATAGGAATTTTCCTACCTTAACTCCGATTGGCTGATAGAATCCTATCAGCAAATCTGAATTCGAGGGATGCCATCTTGTATGACGTCATTTAAAGGAACCTTTATTCTTCGTTAGGACATCGGAAGAAGAGGATGGCTCTGTGTCGGCTGGAGAAAAGATGGACCTGCTCCACTCTGATTGATTGAAGATGGAAGATGCCGCTTGGATGAAGAGGATGGAGGACCTCTTCTGCACCAATCGGATGAAGACTTCTGCCGGTCCGGATGTCCTCTTCTGGCCCATCGGTGCCCAGCTGGATGAACACGACTCAAGGTAGGGTGATCTTCAATGGGGTAGTGTTAGTTTTTTTTTGAGGGGTGGGTTTTAGAGTAGGGGTGTGTGGGTGGTGGGTTGTAATGTTGGGGGGGTATTGTATTTGTTTTTTTACAGGTAAAAGAGCTGATTACTTTGGGGCAATGTCCCGCAAAAAGCCCTTTTAAGGGCTGGTAAAAGAGCTTATTACTTTGTAATTTAGTTTAGTATAGGGCATTTTATTATTTTTGGGGGCTTTTTAATTTTATTAGGGGGCTTAGATTAGGTGTAATTAGATTAAAATTCTTGTAATATTTTTTATTTTTTGTAATTTAGTGTTTGTTTTTTTTGTAATATAGTTTAGTTTATTTAATTGTATTTTATGTAAGATAATTGTATTTAATTAATTTAATTAATTTATTGATAGTGTAGTGTTAGGTGTATTTGTAAATTAGGTTAGGATTTATTTTACGGGTAATTTTGTAATTATTTTAACTAGGTAGCTATTAAATAGTTAATAACTATTTAATAGCTATTGTACCTAGTTAAAATAAATACAAAGTTGCCTGTAAAATAAATATAAATCCTAAAATAGCTACAATGTAACTATTAGTTATAGTGTAGCTATCTTAGGGTTTATTTTATAGGTAAGTATTTAGTTTTAAATAGGATTAATTTATTTAATTATAGTAATTTTATTTAGATTTATTTAAATTATATTTAACTTAGGGGGGTGTTAGGGTTATCTTAGGTTTAGGAGTTAATAACTTTATTATAGTAGCGGCGACGTTGGGGCGGGTGATTAGGGGTTAATAATTGTACGTAGGTGGCGGCGACGTTGGGGGGGCAGATTAGGGGTTAATAAAATGTATTATAGTGTTTGTGAGGCGGGAGTGCGGCGGTTTAGGGGTTAATACATTTATTATAGTGGCGGCGATGTCCGGTCAGCAGATTAGGGGTTAATAAATGTAAGTAGATGGCAGCGACGTTGGGGGGGCAGATTAGGGGCTAATAACTATAATGTAGGTGTCGGCGATGTTAGGGGCAGCAGAATAGGGGTTCATAGGTATAATGTAGGTGGCGGTGGTGTCCGGTCGGCAGATTAGGGGTTAAATAATTTTATTATAGTGTTTGCAATGTGGGTGGGGGGCTCGGTTTAGGGGTTCATAGGTAGTTTATGGGTGTTAGTGTACCCTGTAGCACAGTAGTTAAGAGTTTTATGTTCCAGCGTTAGCCCATAAAACTCTTAACTACTGACTTTTATATGCAGTAGGAGTCTTGGAGGTAGAGGCTGTACCGCTCACTTTCTCCAAGACTTGTAATACCAGAGTTAGCCAAATCCCATTAAAAAGATAGGATATGCAATTGACGTAAGGGGATTTGCGGTATGGAAAAGTCGAGGAAGAAAAGTGAGCGGTGAGCCTCTACCTGCCAAACTTGTAATACCAGCGTTAGATAAAAAGCAGCGTTGGGACCTCTCAACGCTGCTTTTTTTTTTCTTTTCTTTTTTTTTAATTTTCAAAGGAGCTTTATTGAAAACATGTATACATGCAAAACAATAATTACATGTATAAAGCATTTAGCAAAGGTGTAACATAGTAGTTTTAGCTTCAGTCAGCCTATAACTAGTGTCCAAACGTGTACTAGTGACACACATCAAGAGTCACTTCTCTTCGCTTATTTAAGTATTCTCTTCACAATAAAATGTTTCTAATAATGTCCAAGTTTCAGTTAAGAGGACCTACTCAGTGTCCATGATTTAGTTTGCTTCTAAACCATATTGGACACATGTAAGCACAGAGTTGTACAATACATAACACATTTGAATTTTACCCGGTTTTAGCCTATAATAATTAATTAAGACAGTGGTAATAAATTACCTGTAGACTACACCACGTGTGCAATGTTAAGTGGCCATTCGGTGTATTCAGGTCGGATGGGTCTCCCCCTAGGTAGGTTTGGTGGAGTGCTGTTCTGATTTAACATGTCTTGGGTATATTGCTTCCACATATCTAACATTAACTCATGTGTCTTTATGGTACCTGATCTAAGGTGGTGATATCATATCTCTCTAATTGAATTAGGTTTTCTACCTGCTCCCTCCATTCTACTACCGTGCTAGTTTTCCAATGTTTTGGAATTAACATTTTGGCGCAGTTGATTAATAGTATCAGTAGGGTATTTGCTATCCTATTAGTTAGTTTCGGAATTGCCATGAAGAGAAGGATTATAGGGTCATTAGGTAACTGGTACCCTACTATGTCTGACATTTGTTTGAGTACTTCCACCCAAAATGTGTCCAAGCTATCGCAGCTCCACCATATATGTGGGGGTCTCCCACCTCCCCACACCCTCTCCAGCACATGTTACTCGCTGTCTTGTATATCTTGTGGAGTCTGCTTGGAGTGAAGCACCACCTAGTTAAGAATTTGTAGTTTGTCTCCAAAACCCTGGTGGAAATGGATGATTTTTTAGTGACCTGAAATGCTCTGTGCCAGTCCTTATGGTTTATGTTGATTCATAGTTCTTTCTCTCAGGCTCTAGTGTATGTCGGAAGTTGTAGTTCATTATTAGTTGTTAGTTGTTTGTATAGAATGGAAATTGCGTGTCTAGGTGTGTTTTCTAGGAGACATAAGCTTTCAAACTGCGTTATCCTTCTAGTAAATTGCTGTTTGTGCGGATGTGTTTTTATGAAGTGGCACATTTGCGTGTTTGAGTACCAATTCATGTTTATATCTGGGTACATTTCCTTGATGTTTTCCAGTGTCCTGAGTTTACCATCCTGGAAAAATATTGCTTTAATACTGTTTTTAATGTGACTACCCTTCAGTCTGTATGTTTGTCTTTGTGGTTCCAAGGGAGTGTTGTGTTATGGCATATAGGTAGCATTGGTGAGAGTATGTTTGAAATATTTGTGGAAGTGGCCAGCAGTTTGTCCCATGTTACAAAAAATTCCGACAATATGGGATATTGATGTATCAGTTCAGGTCTTTGTTTGTTATGAACCCATGCTGTTGTTCCAGCGTTACTTACTCCCATGATGTACCTATCAATTTGGACCCATTGCTTGTGTTCGCTGTTTGTGCACCATTCTATCAGCCTGTGCAAGGTTATGGCTATTTTGTATGTGTGTACATTAGGGACCCCTAGTCCTCCCTTCTTCTTAGGTAGATACATAGTTTGTTTTACGATTCTTGGTCTAATTCCCTGCCATATGAATTGTTCAATCAGTGTTTGTATGCGAGTTAGGTAGTGAATTGGCAAGTGTATTGGCGTTGTCTGGAGCAGATATAGTATTCTTGGTAAAACGTTCATTTTTATTACATTTATTCTGCCCACACATGAGATGGATTTGTTTCTCCAACTAGAGAGATCTGCTATCAAGGTCTCCTCCAATTTTTTAAAGTTGGCCTGGAATATAGTCTTTGTGTCTGGTGCAAGTTAAATACCTAAATATTTTAGTTTCAAATTTTGCTTCTTTAGAGGACAGTCAGGGATTAATCGGTTTAGTGTGTTGTCGTCATATGATATGTTTATCATTTCTGATTTGGTAGTGTTGACTAAAAAGTTGGAGACCAGCCCGAACTCACGAAACAATTCAATTACTTTTGGCAGAGCTGATTCTACGTTCGTGAGTGTGAGGAGTACGTCGTCTGCATAAAGAGCCAGCTTGTGTTCATTATTACCTATGAAGACGCCTGTAACTTGTTTGTTGTTTCTTATTTTCTGTGCTAGTGTCTATATAGTCAATGCAAAGAGTACTGGGGAGAGCGGGCACCCCTGTCTCGACCAATTCTTTATGTAAAATTTATCTGATAGGAGGCCGTTTACTTTTACTTTAGCTGTGGGGTGTGCATATAGAGAGAAGACCTGGGCTAAAATTTTGTTGCCGAATTTCATTTTTTGCATGGTTGCTTTTAGAAATTGCCAATTAACCCTATCAAATGCTTTTTCGTCATCTGTAGAGACCAACACAGTCGGGATTTTGTTAATTTTTACATAAGATATTATTTGAAGGGCTTTTATCGTGTTATCCCTTGCTTCTCTTCCTGGCACAAACCCCACCTGGTCAGTATTAATCAATTTAGGTAGGTGTAGATTTATTCTATTAGCAAGAATTTTTGCAAAAATTTTGATGTCCGAATTCAGTAGTGATATCGGGCGGAAATGTTCAGGCCTATCTGGTTGTTTTCCTGGCTTCGGTAGGACTGTTATGTGAGCCTCTAGCATATTTTCTGTAAAGCTTGTTGCTGGTGTGAATGAATTAAATAAATTCGCCAAAGGCATTACTAGGTGTTCTATATATTTTTTATAGTATTTCATATCAAAGCCGTCTGGTCCCGGACTCTTCCCACTCGGCATATCATGTACTGCTTTTTTAATTTTGTCTAATGTGATGGGGGAGTCCAAGCTGTCTGTGTCTTCCTTCTTTAATGTGGGGATGTCTAGATCTGTCAAGTATTGCTCAATGGATTGGGACGTAGCGGCTTCTGGTATGTTATATAGTGTTGCATAATATTGCTGGAAAACCTCAGCAATACTCTTGCTATCTCTTTGTGTGTTACCCTGACCATCTGAAATGTTCTGTACGTATGCATTTAGCTGCCATCTCCTAAGGGCCCTGGCTAATGAGGTACCCGCCTTGTCCTGCAAATCAAAGTATTTCTGTTTAAGTAAAGCAGATTTGAGTTGGTGTTCTTTTGAGAGGTATTTTTTAAGGGACTGTCTGGCTTTAGTTAGGGATTCTAAAATAGTCGTGGTCTGCGGATCTTGTTTGTGCTGTTTTTCCCAATAACCAATTTGTGCCAATGTGGAATTTAAATATTGTCTTTTCTCCTTTTTTCCCTGGCCTTTAAGGCTATAAATTCACCCCTCAGTATACTTTTATGAGCTTCCCATATGGTAGATGGGGCTATTTCCTCTGTGGTGTTCTCTTTAAAGTAGTCTGTCAGTGTTTTCTCTACTGCTGCATTAGACAGTGCATTTTCTAATATGTAATCATCAAGCCTCCAAATATATGGTTTCTGTGGCAAGTCTGGCCATTCAATCACACATTGTACATTGTTGTCCGACCATGTGATCTGTAGAATTTTAGTGTCTGTTATCATGGATAATCCAGTTTGGTCTGAAAGTATGTAATCTATTCTCGTATATGACGCGTGAGGTTGGGTGTAGAATGTATAGTCCCTGGTATATGGGTTAAGTGTCCTCCACGCGTCATGTAGTCTCAGTTGCTGTATGTAATTTTTAACTGACTTAATCACTTTTTTGGATGTACTGGTATTTCCAGTTGACGTATCCATAATAGGGTCTAGTGGTAAATTAAAATCCCCACCAATGAATAGGGTTCCCTTGGCATGGACCAATAAGGATTGAAATATGGTTCTAAATGTGTGCTGTTGATTCTTATTTGGTAAGTACACATTCGTGAATGTGACCGGCTTATTGAATAAAAAACCCACTATAATTAGATATCTGCCATCCTTGTCCCTTTCTATATATGTAGCTTGAAAATGTACAGAGTTTTTGAACAGGATACCCACCCAGCCCTTTTTTGGGGGGCCTGAGGCCAGGTAAGCTGTTTTGTATTTGTTATTTAATATTTTTGGTTCTTTGCCTTTCTTATAGTGTGTTTCCTGAATAAACAGGACATCTCCCATATTTTTGTATAAGTCCCTGAAGACTATGGACCTTTTTTCAGGGCTATTCAGACCCTTTACGTTTACTTTAACGAGAGAAAGTGTGTGAATGTGTGAAGCCATTTTTTGTGGTTACACTCGGTTGTACTGCTTTAATGTAAATAAATTTTGTGATTAAATGCCAACAAGTGTAGACGACAATACAACAGTCAGAATATTACTAAGAACAAGATAATACAATGCTGATAACAATTAGTTACAACTGAATTTACAAAATATTCACAGTTTAGAGATATTGAACTCTTAATTCTCCCTATTTGGGTTATAACTTTTCTCTATCTACTATGTCAGAGATTCCTATCTCTATTTTGAAACAAGTAACAGTTCACCCAAATAGTATAAGAAACAGTTATTTTAAGGGTAGTATCCCTACCCCCAAACCTATGTTATAAAAAATAAAAGGGAAGAAAAAACCCTCTAAGAGTAATATGTTATAAGACCTTTAACCTTATTATAATGGTTGAAAATACTGTCCAGCTCTACCGGGGAGCCAAGTCATTTGTCTGTAGAGTCTTTTTCTTGTGAGCCTGTTGAAGCATGCGATTGTAAGTTCCCCTTCTGTGAGTCTTTTACTTTGTCGTTTGAGGGTTGTTTATTTTTCATGCCATGATGATCTTCCTCAGGGTCTGGGATATTGAGTTGTAGAGCTTCATTGAAGTTGGAAAGGTCATCTAGGCTCCTAAACACTGCCGCGGTTCCTCCTTTCTTTGCAATGACACTCACTGGGAAGCCCCATCTGTATGGTATATTTTTGTCCCTAAGGACTGATGTGATAAAGTGTAATTCTCTCGTTGTTTGCAAAGTAGCAGGGCTCAAGTCAGCAAAGACCTGTATGTGATTGCCTGCGTGCATGATCTTCTGTTTTTGCCTCTGCATGTCGGAGGATTTCCTCCTTGTCCTTAAAGTTGAGGAGCTTCAGAATTATATCTCGAAGGGGGCGCCTTTGGGGGTGGCTTAGCTCTCAGAGCTCTATGAGCTCTATATCCGGGGCACTGTTTATGCCTTTAATTGAGCGAAATAGGTCCTGTAAACACCCCTCAATTGCAGATGGTTGAATTGATTCAGGTATGCCACGTATGCGCAGATTATTGCACCTGCCCCTGTTATCTAGGTCCTCTACTTTTTCTAGTAAATGATGTATTGTTTCCTGTTGGTCATATACCATTTTTGATATGTGTTGTACATCATTATATGTGGTATTGTGGTGTTCTTCCAGTGCTGTTACTCTGTTGGAAACTTTTGAAATGTCTTTTTTTAGTTCTCCATACCAGTTCTTTACTTCCCCTATTATTTCTTTAATGTCCTCCTTGGTACATAAAGAGTTGATGTCTTCCTTAGTCAGGATTTGTGTTGTGCTTGTGGTAATAGGGGGTATTTGCTGATCTGTCTGCTCTGGGCTTTTTGTTTGATCCATTTTTTGTGAGGTGTCAATTGGTTCCTGTGATTTAAGATATTGCTGTATTGGTTTTGTTTTACTTTGGTTATCCTGCTTATATGGTCTGCGGCCTGGCATGGCCAGTTATAGGGGTATTAAGGTATATTTTGTTTGTCTGGTTACTGCTGTCTGCTCTTTGTTTAGCCTCTTACTTATGAGTGCTTACATAGGTACTTTTGTGCTATGCGCACCTAACTCACAGCTCTTACAATTTGGTCTGGGTTTTCTGCAGATTTAGCTTCTGCTTTATCCCGGTGTAGAAATTGCTGTAACCTGAGGGTGTCTGTGGGATTTAGTTTTATTATTGTTTTTAACTCTTGTCCCTTTTTTATGTAATGTGGAGGCTTGCTGTGTGATACCCAGTGTGCGTTCCCCTTTTACCTGCTGCTTATTTTTTTATCTCCCACCAGAACGTGACTCTGAAGTCTGTCACACTAGGCCGTTCTTGCTAGGCCCCATGACATAACTGCCTGTGGAAACCGGCACCCGGCAACAACTCGTTCCTTTCCCCTTTTATTGCCTGTATGTGTGGGCGATTACAGTGGCCGGATTCCTATGATGCCGGTGTCTTCACACTCTCCTTATGCGCATTCCGGATAAGCCACACTCCAAAATGCTTACGGCGTGGTCCCGGTTGCAGCCGCAGGTAGGTCCTGGGAACTTGTGCTGGAGGAGTTATTTCTGTAAATGGGTTACTTCTCTGCAGGCTCCGCTCTTTATGGCTAATCCCCAGCTGGCTGTTACTTTTATTCGGTTTGGGTAGTGGGGCCTAGGAGCTAACAAGTAAGACAGCCATCTCCCAGCGCGGCCAAGCTCCGCCCCCCTCAATGCTGCTTTTTAAGGCTAACACAAAACTCGTAATCTCACCGACAGTTTTTTTTAGCTCACAGGCTAAACAGAATTAACCCCTTTGCAGCTAAATCCTGAGGTATTCATGATAATGAATTATTTAACATATTCCTCTATGTGCAGAACATTGGAATATTAAATATTTACAGTAAATACTCAGTATAACACTTAAATGTGAATATTGCATAAATATGATTTTTCATGTTTTCATCTGCTTAACTGCAAAGGGCTCCAATATACTTACATGTGTACATATGTATTTATGTGTTTATATGTGTATATATGTCTGTAAATACATGTATACACATATAAATATATTAATACATATGTGCAAACAAATAAACACACACACACGCACATATATTTAGACATGAAAATGTAAGTATTTCTTTGTTAAAGCCCTTTGCCTGCCTTTTTTTTTCAGACCTCATAATTTTGAGCCCTTATGACTTTTTTGTGCAATTTTAAAAAAAATATTTTTTATTAAATAGTGTTGGTATGAATGTAACCATACTTTTTTATGTATTTTTTATGTGTTATGTCCAACTTTTTTGTTTCATGAAACAGTTAACCAGAGCTATGAGAGCTATGAGGACACGGTAATCATTCTAGCGTAAATAAAGATTCTGCCCACGAGTTTGCGTTTACGTGCAAAAACCCGAGATTAACTCCTTTTGCTCATGCATAACTGATAGAGTGGCACTCATTATCTGGCCCAATGAAAGCAAAAAAACTCACTATTTTTGTATACATGCTTTTAGCTTCTGTTATCTCAAGGTAATACTTTTACAAACTACTCACATATTTTTAGGAGGCATCTACTAATCTTTGCCTTTTTTTTGAGCTTCCATAATAAACTATGGCATCACATAATTTCTGAACATTCTGACTGAGGCCCCAATATTCAATGGTCTGTCGATATATTGTAAAAAAGGGGGCAGACCCGCAAAGTGCCAACGAGTGGCGATGTGTCTCCCATAGGAAATAATAGGGATTGCAGCATCTGCAAAAGTTCACCGACATCAACACTATACAGCACTTTCTGCGGGAGGTTTTTTTAAAGTGTTCCTACACAGCGCACACAGCTCACTCACCTAACTGTAACTACACCTACACTACCTGCTTAAAGGGATAGTAAACCCAAACATGTTCGTTTATGATTCAGATAGAACATACAATTTTAAACAATTTTCCAATTTGCTTCTATTATCAAATTTGCTTCATTTTCTTTCCATTGATGAAAGAACACCATTGCACTACTGGCAGGAAGCTGAACACATCTAGTTAGCCAATCAAAAGAGAATAATGTGTGCAGGCACCAATTAGCAGCAGCTCCCACGGGTTTATGATATGTGTGTATTCTTTTTCAGCAAGGGATACTAAGAGAATGAAGCACATTTGAAAATAGTTAAAGGGACAGTATACTGTAAAATAGTTTTCCCCTTAATGTGTTTACAATTGCTTTTTTTACCAACTGCAGAGTAAAAAATGTATGAAAATTAGCTTTTTAAGGTTTATTTCTGTATATTAAAGCTCTGATTTTGTGTTTTGAAGCCACAACCTAATAAAATGGGTTGAGCTTGTAGGTATAATCAGATCTCATTACTTTATCACATTGTGTTCATATACCTGCTTCTTTATCTTATATCTGTCCATAAAACAATCACCAGTACTTGGAGAGAACAATGGAAAATTAACATTTTATTACCTTATCTCTGCTATAGCCCACTGGTAGTGTCATTTCTTCTGCTGGCTGTGTTTACAAAGCTTATCTATAGCTTGGACCTGCGGCCACAAACTTTCAGAATAGGTGGGGATACCACATGCTAAATCAACTATTTCAAATGCCAACATAAGGGTAAAGGAGCTACTTGTAAACAATTTAATACACTACAGAAGGTAAAGTGGATCATTGGGAACAAATTAAAGGGGAGAAAATTTTTGAGTAAACTGTCCCTTTAATTTAAAAGTGTCTTAAAATTACATGCTCTATCTGAATCATGCAAGCTTAATTTTGACTTTCCTATTCCTTTAACACTGTAAAGTCTTGCAACTGAAAAGGTGGCGAGACAAACATGGCTGACACCGTAGTTGTAACCTGTACTTCAGAGATTGGAATGTATCGCACTGCAGGTGATGTATCCCAAACAAAATGGAGGTTACTCCCCTGGAATGCCTGGCTAACTCCCACAGAACACCTATGCCTACATCATATTTTAGATGTACCCCCTGGAAAGCCCAGCTAACTAACACTTACATCATGTAATTTAAACACTCCCCTGGAATGCGCAGCTAACTCCCTAATACCGCCTACACCTATGTTATGTCTTCCCTATACTCCCCCTGCAAGGCCCAGCTAACTCCCGTAGAGCTCCCACACCTGCGTCATGTCTGCAAAGTATAGAAAAAAAAATTCCTCCCTATTATAACTGTAGGAGCTATATCACCACATTTATATACAATGTTAAAATGATATGCCTTGTCTTGTATAATGCATATTGTTTTAAGTATTGTATATAATTTAAAATATTGTTATATATATATATATATATATATATATATATATATATATACATATATAGTTATGCTTAAAAAAATAAAATGAACAAGCAAAAATAACTAAATTTATAATTATATACAATATTTAAAATGATAATGCATATAATTTTAACAATGTATATAAATGCAATGCTACGCTAAAATATAAACCGCTTATGCGTCCTTACCCCCAGCGCTACCTAAACTATCAATCTCTAATATGCCATAACCTTAAGACCTAACCAGCCTCTAACCTATTAACCATTAAACCGCCACAACCCCGCATCACAATAAGCCCCCTAACCTATAAATCCTAAACCACCACACAACACCCCATCAAAATAAACACCTTAACCCCTTAATGACAACTGACGTACCAGGTACGTCCTGCAAAAACTAGCAGTTAGTGACAATGGACGTACCTGGTACGTTAGTTGTTTAAGAGTGCTGGAAGCGATCGCAATTGCTTCCAGCAGCTCTCAGGGTATTGCAGTGATGCCTCGATATGGAGGCATCCTGCAATACCTTTTAACAAGCCTCCGATGCAGAGAGAGCCACTCTGTGGCCCTCTCTGCACCGGTATCAATGGTGCAGTGTTCCGGGGGGAAGGGAAGCAAAGAGGCGGCAGCGTGCGGGCGCGCGCGTGCACGTGGGGCGCGCGTGCACGTGTGGCGTGCGCGTGCACGTGGGGGCCGCGTGCGTGCACGTGGGGCGCGCGCGCATATTAGCCACTGACACCAATGAAAAAAAAAAAGTTCAAAACATAAAAAAAAAAAATATATATATAAAAGGATCTGGGGGGGGGGTTGGGGGTATTGAGGGGGGGGGCTGCTACACTACAGAAAAGTTTATAAATATTTTTGGGGGCAAAATTTATAAATATTTTTGGGGGCAAATTGGGTACTGGCAGACAGCTGCCAGTACCCAAGATGGCAGCAATTAAGTAGCAGGGAGGGTTATAGAGCTGTTTGGTGGGGGATCAGGGAGGTTGGGGGCTAAGGCAGGGCTCCATTACAGCAGAATACATTTTTTTTAAAAATAAAATAAAAAAAACTCCTTTTATTTAGTACTGGCAGACTTTCTGCCAGTACTTAAGATGGCGGGGACAATTGTGGGGTGGGGGAGGGAAGAGAGCTGTTTGGGAGGGATCAGGGGGTGGGATGTGTCAGGTGGGAGGCTGATCTCTACACTAAAGCTAAAATTAACCCTGCCAGCGCCCTACAAGCTACCTAATTAACTACTTCACTGCTGGGCATAATTCACGTGTTGTGCGCAGCAGCATTTAGCGGCCTTCTAATTAACAAAAAGCAACACCAAAGCCATATATGTCTGCTATTTCTAAACAAAGGGGATCCCAGAGAAGCTTTTACAACCATTTGTGCCATAATTGCACAAACTGTTTGTAAATAATTTCAGTGAGAAACCTAAAATTGTGAAAAATGTAAAGGTTTTTTTTATTTGCTCGCATTTGGCGGTGAAATGGTGGCATGAAATATACCAAAATTGGCCTAGATCAATACTTGGAGTTGTCTACTACACTAAACTAAAGCTAAAATTAACCCTACAAGCTCCCTACATGCTCCCTAATTAACCCCTTCACTGCTGGGCATAAAACACGTGTGGTGCGCAGCGGCATTTAGCGGCCTTCTAATTACCAAAAAGCAACCCCAAAGCCATATAAGTCTGCTATTTCTGAACAAAGGCAATCCCAGAGAAGCATTTACAATCATTTGTGCCATAATTGCAGAAGCTGTTTGTAAATAATTTCAGTGGGAAACCTAAAGTTTGTGACAAAATGTGTGAAAAAGTGAACATTTTTTTTAATTTGATCGCATTTGGCGGTGAAACGGTGGCATGCAATATACCAAAATGGGCCTAGATCAATACTTTAGGATGTCTTCTAAAAAAAAATATATACATGTCAATGGATATTCAGGTATTCCTTACAGATATCAGTGTTCCAATGTAACTAGCGCTAATTTTGAAAAAAAAGTGGTTTGGAAATAGCGAAGTGCTACTTGTATTTATGGCCCTATAACTTACAAAAAAAGCAAAGAACATGTAAACATTGGGTATTTCTAAACTCAGGACAAAATTTAGAAACTATTTAGCATGGGTGTTTTTTAGTGGTTGTAGATGTGTAACAGATTTTGGGGGTCAAAGTTAGAAAAAGTGTGTTTTTTCCATTTTTTCCTCATATTTTATAAAAAATTTTATAGTAAATTATAAGATATAATGAAAATAATGGTATCTTTAGAAATTCCATTTAATGGCGAGAAAAACGGTATATAATATGTGTGGGTACAGTAAATGAGTAAGAGGAAAATTACAGCTGAACACAAACACCACAGAAATGTAAAAATAGCCATTGTCATTAAGGGTAAGAAAATTGAAAAATGGTCTGGTCATTAAGGGGTTAAACTATTAAACCCTAATCTTCCCCAACCCCCAATGCAAACTACCCCTTCACTACCTAACAGCTAACCTCACAGACCTCTAAGCTAACTCTCCCTAAGTTTCAAAAAATAACAAACACTAAAATAAATACAAATAAAACAACACCTAAAAAACAAAAAAAACAAAAACCCACATTTATGTGTATGCAAAAATTAAAGTCACCTTTAAAAAAAATACCCTATCCCAAAATAAAAAGCAAAAACAGATACTAACACTAAAAGTTACTATAGCAATAGCCCTTACAAAGGGTTTTTCAAGGGCATCGCCCTAGCGCTTTTTCTAAAAAAAAAAATTACCCCATTCTACAATAAAAGTAACCCCCACCCTATCAACAACAAAAAAATTGCCTTGAAAAGGGCATTTGGTTGGGCGTTGCCCTAAAGTTATTTCAGCTCTTTTGCACATTAAAAAACCCTAATCTTAAAAAAAAAAACTATTATAAAAATAAATTGCATTGAAAAGGACATTTGGTAGGGCATTGTCCTTAAGTTTTTTCAGCTCTTTTGCCCATTAAAAAAACCCTATTCATAAAAAATCCCTATCCTTAAAAAAAGATTAACTTTAAAAGGACATTTGGTTGGGCGTTACCCTTAAGTTATTTCAGTTCTCTTGCCATTAAAAAACCCTATTCTTAAAAAAAAATAAACTATCCTAAAAAAACTGTATAAAAAAAAACATATCCTTAAAAAAATGATCTGGCAGGGCATTGCCCTAAAGTCTAACAGCTCTTTTGCCAAATAAAAAAAAATAAAAAAAACCCTATTCTAAAAAAATCATAATCTAAAAATACCCTGTAACCTAAAAAAAAATTCCCTATCCTAAAAAAGATTGCCCTAAGGTAGGCCATTTCCATATAGATATTTCAGCTCTTTTGGGCTTCTTTTCTTCTTATCTTCTTGCAGACATCCTCTTCATGCATTCACTGCCGCTTGAATACAAGCTTCCTCCTTATATAGGGGTGCCTTTGCATTTCTATTGGCTGTTTTTTTTTATTATTCTTAGTCCAATCAACCAATAGAATGAAAGCAGTGTTTTTTTAGATAGGTTTTTTTTATCGCAGGGGTAATAATTTTGTTGTAGAATGGACTATTGCTATAATAACCTTTAGTGTTAGTAAAAAGAAAAAAAATATTTTCTGATGTTTTTTTTAAAGGGCACTTTAGTTTTAGTATAGTCATAACAGTTTATTTCTTATTTTTGGTAGTGCTTTGTTTTTTATAATTCATTTTTTTTATTTTGTGTAATTTCAGTATTTAGTAGTAGTGTAGGGCTAGTTTGCATTGGGAGTTGTGGTACTTTTGTGGTTAATTGGTTAGGGTGTGTTTGAGTTGGGGGATTATGGCTGTTTAAGGTTAAAATGTTAGGGGTGAATGTGATGGGAGGTTATGGCGGTTTAGCCGTTAAGTAGTGTAGGGGTAGTTTGTGGTGGAAGTTTATGGCAGTATAGGGGTTAATAGTTTGTGAAGTTTATTGCGGTGGGCTATTGGCAGTATTAGGAAATTTATCGTGGTGGGCTATTGGGGGTTGAGGTTAATAGGTTAGGAAGTTTATTGTGGTGGGCTATTTATGGTATAGTATGCAGTGCTAGGTTATCGGATTGGGGTACATATATATTTATTAGGCTTGCTGCTATATGTTTAAAAGGGATCCTTTACTTTACATTGCCAATGGCGGTGCCAATTCTCCTTGGAATATTTTGCCAGCATCGACACCTATTGCGATGTATAGTAAAATACTTCTTGACAATGCTGCCATTAAACAGTAATGTGAGCACTTTTGAATATTTAGCCAACATTCTCGACATTGTGTTGAATCTCTTTTGAATATATCACCGCTTTGCAGCATTTTCAATCATCGGGACATAAAGCTATGTGTCATTTAAGAAAAGTTACTGTTGGAATTCCCCACACAATAACCAATTGTTAGTTTCTGGTAAATTAGTTTTATTCTTCTAAAGGTTTACCGTTCACTTATCCCTTTTTAACACATATAGTTAATGTTCATTTTATCATGAAATTTTGCATTAACATGTCCATTTGTAGAAAAAAATGTTTTTGAAGCACACTTACCAAAAATATTTTAGGCTTAGCTTTCCATGCCTTTTGCAATAAACTTCTTTTTTAATTGCCTTTTTAAAGATGTTTCTGCTTTTTCTTTCATGAATTATATTTTATCCATCTATGTTTCTCCATTGCTCTCTGCATACCCCTGTTATCTGTGACACAAATTTCCTTAGGGAACAGAAAGAAAAAATATCCAGTGCATATTTAATGTATAGCAGGAAATAAGGGCTACTGAGTACAATACCAGGTTAAATAAGAAATTGAAAATAACCCCTGGGATGGAAGAGATGTATTATTTATGTGATGTATACATGTTATCGAAAGAATATTCCTTTACCAAACAGAATAGCAACTAAAACATTAGTATCGTTTCAAAAGTTGTGACAGAATTAGAAATATCTCTAAGCTTTTACACATTCATTAATGTAAACATGCACAATGAATAAATGCAAATCTTTGTATCTGAAAGCCCTTTGCATTTAAAATCTATTTTCTAATACATATTTGATGATTAATAATAATGCACTTTGAACATTTCCTTCTATTGAATTTTGAATACATATGGAATCGATAAATTGTCTTTATCATGAGTTAATGCAGAGTTAATATGGGTAACTTACCTACCATGAGCTTTGCATTACTGAAGCTAAATGAATCATTATATTTGCTGTTGTTTCCCTTTGGCATTTTCTTCTTCCTCTTTTCCCTCTTTTGTAACTTTCTATTTTCTATCATCCTAACTTTGGGGAAAATTTCAATCTTTCAGAAATTCTTGTTTAATCTAAAAATTAAAGAGTCAGTTGTTACTCTTTTTTTATATGAAAAATTTAATATTTATATTCACATTCAAGCACAATCAAGATTACTAACTGCCAGAATATCTCCATTTTCTAATAACAGCATAGTTAACAAATGATAATAAACTAGGTTACAAGTGGTGCGTTAACTGTTGAGCGCAAGTGATATCAGGTTTTTGCATACAACGGAAATAACGCTTCTATTACAAGATGAAAGTAAATGTGATTGCGAGAGCGCAATCAGATCTTTTGCTTGTTGGCTTAGAGTGACTAAAAACCTTAAGTAAAGAGTAGTGCGTTAAAAAAGTTGCACTGAGGGGGCGTGTCCGGGCAATGGTGGTGAAAAGCCACACTTTTCAGAAGTTCTGAGTGAATCCTGCCTAATCCGCCGATTTGTGCAGGCATTTAACAGCAAAAGTGGACATAAATAGAGGAGACAAGTGCCCTATACTGTGGGGATCAAAAGAATATCTTTTCTTCTGTCTACATGATCTTTGAGCCCTGAACCGGACCGTCGAGGCCATGGGCGGCGGCCTACTATAGCTCCCTCGACACCCCCCCCAGTAATCCGGGTATTACAGTTGTGGTGTGACTGTTTTTTACATCATGGAGGGTTTACATGTGACTTTGCTGACTTTTCTAGGGAAACTAGAACATCAATTGGAGGAAGAGATGGCAGACTTTACCGCTCTAAGCCAGACATTGACCAGACGGGATACCCCATGCTACCACAACTGCTGATATGGGACATAAAGTTCCACAGCCACTAGATCTACACAGAGAGAATTTCCTCTTATTAGCACATGGGGCAGAAGTGCAGGACAAGTATGGTGGATCTCAACGGCAAGGAGAAACAGGAGTCTACGTGAGACGTCTTTCCCAAAGTGCAGTGGGAGCACAGAGGTCCCTGACTAGAGCCCTGAGTGATGCGGCCTATAGCTCGGGGTATGGCCGGAGAGTTGCGGCACTGATTACAACAACAGCAATCACAAAAATGCAGCTAAAGAGAACTTCTTGGAGTAAGAATGCAACATGCGACTGGAGTCTCAAATCTAAGGGTGCCATCCTTCTCATCAGTAATGTAGACTTTGCTTTCTGTCTTCGGATAACTGCTAAGGCTAGAGTCCAGAAGTTGCACAGACTTCTGAGTGTTATGGGTGGTATGCTGATCATTACATTCCGAACTGGAGTCGGTTAACGACTAGGGCTTGATGACTTTGGAATACATTGCTTACCTGGATAAAAGTATTAAAAGTTTGATAGGTGACATACTTCCAGTCCGCATGATATAAATTAATCTCTACGTTTATAGGTTTACATGTTTCTTGGTATCTAACATAAAACACAAGCTTTGTTTACCTGTTGGCAGATAGCTTATAATGGAACATGATCATATTATATACACCATTAATGATTTAATTGCATTGGATAATGTATTGCATTTGACGTTGCATTTTATCTCTATATTTTTCTGTATGCTGGGTTAACTAAATTTACTAGTATTCCTTGCCTATATCAGTTACAGGTTCTAGTTATTTTTATAATAATACTGTTATTTTCAACTAAGGTCTTCAGATGGTAATTAATAGATATGAACCCCCTCAGCTTAATATGTTGGTTTATAGTTTTTTTTAGATGAGGCATTTACAAGCACAATATATAAGCAATCTATGTGTAATTATTATTGACAATGTTTTACCAACCAGGGGTCTTAAGGATCTCATTGTGGAGGCTATGTTAGGCATATATTAGCTATATGTTATTTTCATGTTACCCACAGTTTATTATTATTACCATGGCTGCTGATGATTTTGTTACTATATGTACTCATATTCCATATGTCTCATTAGCTTATGGAAGGTTCCAATTCCCTCCCCTTCCCTCAGCCGGCGAGGGCGGGAAGGATTCTAAATAATAGTGAGAAGCAACATAACTTAGACTCAAATGCCTCAGTCATTTCATAACTTATATGTCATCTTACCCTGCCTAAGAGCAGCTCTGTATCACTCTAAGTTACCAACTTTCAAGGTCCAAGAGTGACCGTATGTAACATTAGGGCACCTCCTTTTAACTATTTAGACTACATAGGTCCATAAGTGGCCTGTTGAAGGTCTGGAGGTGCATTCATTTTCTTTTAAAAATAAAAAAAAAGTGGGGTTCCAGTTTATAGGTTCAGTGATATACTGCACAATAATACTGTATTGCCCGTTTGATTCTATATTTTAATGCAATATATTGAACATGAATGTGTTAGCAACACTATCGGCTAGATTACGAGTTTTGCGTTATGAGGGGTGCAGTGCTAACTTGCAAGATATTGTCACCCCTCACTTCCCTACAGTGCTGGTATTACAGGTTTACAAAAACCCGGCGTTAGGCAAAAAGTGAGCGTAGAGCAAAATTGAGCTCCATACCGCACTCCAATACCAGCGCTGCTGAAAGCTGCGGTGAGCTGGTTTTACGTGCTCTTGCACGATTTCCCCATAGACATCAATGGGGAGAGCCGTCTGAAAAATACCCTAACACCTGCAAAAAAGCAGCGTAAAGCTCTGTAACGCAGCCCCATTGATACCTATGGGGAAACAAAATTTATGTTTACACCTAACACCCTAACATGAACCCCGAGTCTAAACACCCCTAATCTTACATTTATTAACCCCTAATTTGCTACCCCCAACATCGCCAACACCTACATTATACTTATTAACCCCTAATCTGCCACTCTGTACATCGTCGCCACTATAATAAACATACTAACCCCTAAACCGCCACACTCCCCCATCACAAACACTAGTTAAATATTATTAACCCCTAATCTGCTGCCGTTAACATCGCCGCCACCTACCTACATTTATTAACACCTAATCTGCAGCCCCCAACGTTGCTGACACTATACTAAATGTATTAACCCCTAAACCTAAATCTAACCCTAACACCCCCTAACTTAAATATAATTAAAATAAATCTAAATAAAACCTACTATCATTACCTAAATTATTCCTTTTTAAAACTAAATACCTATAAAATAAACCCTAATCTAGCTACAATATAGCTAATAGTTAGGTATCTAGCTTAGGGTTTATTTTTATTTCACAGGTAAGTTTGTATTTATTTTAACTAGGTAGAATAGTTACTAAATAGTTATTAACTATTTACTAACTACCTAGCTAAAATAAATACACATTTACCGGTAAAATAAAACCTAACCTGAATTACACTAACACCTAACCTTACACTACAATTAAATCAATTACCTAAATGAAATACAATTACCTAAATTACAAAAAAAACCCTACTAAATTACACAAAATAAAAAAAGAAATTATCAGATATGTAAACTAATTACATCTAATCTAAAACCTAAACTACCAATAGCCATTAAAAGGGCCTTTTTTGGGAGATTGCCCCAAAGAAATCAGCTCTTTTACCTGTAAAAAAAAAAATACAAACAAGCCCCCAACAGTAAAACCCACCACCCACACAACCAACCCCCTAAATAAAATCCTAACTAAAAAAAAACCTAAGCTCCTCATTGCCCTGAAAAGGGCATTTGGATGGGCATTGCCCTTAAAAGGGCATTTAGCTCTTTTTCAAGTGCCCAAACCCTAATCTAAAATTAAAACCCACCCAATAAACCCTTAAAAAAACCTAACACTAACCCCCGAAGATCCACTTACAGTTTTGAAGACCAGACATCCATCCTCAATGAAGCTGGGAGAAGTCTTCATCCAAGCGGCAAGAAGTCCTCAACGAAGCTGGGAGAACTCTTCATCCAAGCTGGCAGAAGTGGTCCTCCAGATGGGCAGAAGTCTTCAGACGGCATTAGGGGTTAATAATATTTAACTAGTGTTTGCGATGCGGGAGTACGGTGGTTTAGGGGTTAATGTGTTTATTATAGTGGTGGCGATGTCAGGAGCGGCAGATTAGGGGTTAATAATTTTATTTTAGAGTTTGCGATGTGGGAGGGCCTCGGTTTAGGGGTTAATAGGTAGTTTATGGCTGTTAGTGTACTTTTTAGCACTTTAGGTATGAGTTTTATGTTACAGCTTTGTAGCATAAAACTCATAACTACTGACTTTCAGTTTACGGTATCGATCTTGGCGGTATAGGGTGTACCGCTCACTTTTTGGCCTCCCAAGCAGACTCGTAATACCGGCCTTATGGAAGTCCCATTGAAAAAGAACCTTTTGAAAGCTGCAGTAATTACGTTGCGCTACAGCCAAAAAAGTGTGCTGTGCCCCTAAACCTGCAAGACTCATAATACCAGCAGTAGTGAAAAAGCAGCGTTATGAGCTTTAACGCTGCTTTTTCACCCATACCGCGGAACTCATAATCTAGCCATATATTTGCATTGTATGATGTATTTATACAGCTGAACTTTTGGTTATTGTTTTATTCTCGAACAACCTCAATAAAAATATATATAAAAAAAAAGTTGCACTGAAAACAAAATAAATATATTAACCCTTTAAGTGCTAAGCACTTTCCCACCTGGGTACTATGGTGATTTAAGTTTTTTTTTTTTACTTTTGTATTTTTTTTTTTCAGATCCCCAAGACTTACACCTTTGGAAAGGTTAGTTACCTTTCCAACGGTGGGTCTTGGAAGTCTGTAGCTACTTAGATGCCTGAGATACAGGCATCTAAGCAGCATGCACCCTTTCCCTATACTTTGTATTATACATTTTTAATAAAGTTGCGCGGTGACGACATCACACCACAAAACGTGAAGCCGCGGCGATGCTGTCACTATGAAGGCCTGATCACCAGGGTAGGAGAGAGTGGGAGCCCCCAGATCTTCCTCAAGGTGGGAGAGTGCTAGTGAAGAGCCGTCGTTAGCACCAGAGTGAGAAACTCTGACACGGCTCAGAACCGTCATTAGCACTCAAGGGGTTAAAATTAAAGTTACACTCATAAAAACACTCTCTGATAAAAATTAGTCATATAAATATTTAAAAAAGTTAAAAGGGCTAAAAGGTATATGACAAAGTGTTTGACTGCAAAGGGATATTTTATGTCTAAATATATATATTTATGTATGTATGTATATATGTATATTTGTGTGAACATATATATATATATATATATATATATATAGGTACTAGCAGTCTATTGTGGTGACTGAACCACCGACCCACCCTGCCATTTTCGGAAGGGCAGTCTATTGTGGTGACTGAACCACCCTACCACTTTCGGAATCCACCTGGATGCAGTGTCAGGTGGATTCTTTCACCACCCTGCCATCCAGATGGATTCCAAAAATGTCAGGGTGGTGAAAGAATCCACCTTGATGCTGCATCCAGATGGATTCCAAAAAAAGCAGGGTGGTGAAAGAATCCATCCAGGTGGATTCTTTCACAACCCCTTTTGCTCTCTCTCCCACCTCTATTTTGCTCTCTCTCCCCCCTCTCTTTTGCTCTCTCTCCCCCTCTCTTTTGCTCTCTCCCCCCCCTCTCTTTTGCTCTCCCTCCCACCTCTCTTTTGCTCTCTATTTCCCCCTCTCTTTTGCTCCCTCTCCCCCCTCTCTTTTGCTCTACCTCTCTCCTTTGCTCTCTCTCCCTCTCTCTCCCTCTCCCCTCTCTTTTGCTCTCTCTCTCCCCTCTCTTTTGCTCTCTCTCTCTCCCCCTCTCTTTTGCTCTCTCTCTCTCCCCCTCTCTTTTGCTCTCTCCAGGGCCGGACTGGGAATTACAAGCAGCCCTGGAAAATTTGTAGACCAGCCCTAAATTTTGCCGCGGCCATAGAATGCACATGCCAGATTTCTCACAGCTATTTTATTTGTATCCTTTGTTGAAAAGCAGGAAGGTAAGTTCAGGAGTTTACATGTGTCTGCACATGTAAACTCCTGAACTTACCTTGAAATCCTTTGCAAACTGCCCCCTTATTTCAGTTCTTTTGTCAGACTTGCATTTTAGCCAATCAGTGCTGACTCCTAGGTAACTCCATGTGTGTGAGCACAGTGTTATCTATATGACACACATGAACTAACATCCTCTAGTGGTGAAAACCTGTCAAAAAGCATTCAGATAGGAGGCAGCCTTCAAGGTCTAAGAAATTATCATATGATAATGAACCTCATAGGTTTAGCTTTCTACTAAGAATACAAAGGGAACAAAGCAAATTTGGTGATAAAACCACCCATTGGGGATTTATTTTAGTTTTTAGGTGCCCATTCCTAACACAGAATGTGACATTTCAACTGCTATGAATACCACCCATATTCCATCTCTGTTTGTCCTTATAAAATTATCACAAGCACAAGGGGGCGGAGCTAGCCACACTATCTAGTGGTCGCATTATACAAGAGCTCTGCAGACCTAACTTTAACTTAATAGTTCTATCTCGTTTTATTCTTTTTATTTACTTCTCAATATGTCTCTAATGCTTGGAGGAACCAGGTCTTGTAAGTAAGGTGACAGGATTACCCATCAGAAGAGCTGACTAGCTTATCATTACCCGAAGATTCTAACTACGCCACAATCTACAGCGAAGCTAACACTGAGCTTTCCGGGTTCATTCTGGAGGACTGCGCGGGACAGCTCGAACAAGACGCCTCATCAGCCAGGCCTTAGCCACTCCTGGCTGTTTATCCACATTAGAGCCCTGTCTCTCCCTCCCCACACAACATTGGAGGACTACCACTACCTAACAGCAGCCGCTGGGAGACGGCAAACACAACCGCGTCACATCGATCCCTGCAGGGAGCCGTCCGGGTGGTACCGCTTACACAACTGAGGCGCTACACACTGCAGAGGCTTGCATCTACACCGCTCCTAGCAGATACCTTCCCACGACCTCCGGCTGACACTACTGGCACCAACCCTCTGTCTGCCGCTCTCCGGATCTGACCCGGATACTCGAATTGCCACGGAGCGATAAGGAGGCTCATCAACATTGGCCATGAGGGTAAGATTTTAGAGCACTACTCTACCCAAACAGCCCCAAACAGGTTAAGTTTAACTACAGCAATCACCTTCTTACCCCAGCCTCCACAATTTACGTTGGTTTACACTGCAGTTTACACCAATCTAATATATCTACTGCTGGGGAGGCCAAAGGCCCATGCTATTTCTCTAGTGCCACTCTCCCACGTGGGGCTTTTACTACACGCAGGACTAAGCTCTCTGAGGCTGCAGGAAGCACAGTCAGCAGGAGAGACTCCATCAATATATACACTCCATTTCTCACCTTTTATCCAGCATCTACAAATATAATACAGGAGAACCCTGCATCAGAGTACTTAATCTACACACTTAAGGTACATCCCTAACTGTTGGTTACTTTCTCACTCTACATCAGTGCATCCTGAAGCCACATACTATTGACCAGGAAGTCTGGGCCTATTTAACATCCCTAACCACTGCTTTCTGCAACAACCCAAACATAAAAACATATAAGAAAGTTTGAACTGTCCCCAGATTGTAATTCCTCCACCCTCCCCCTACTACCCCTTACCATTCTCAGCAAAAGCACTCTTAGGGATCCCTTCCTTTTGTACAAATTAAGGACAATTCACTACAAACATTATTGGGGCTGATTACTCCTAAGAACTAACTCCAGGAAACCATACTGCTTTACCAATTCTCTCTCACAAAGTGTGAATCCATCTACCACGTTATTTAATTGTCCTCACTCCCCCCCCTTTCCCGTTGTCCCACTTTGCCCACGGGTCATATCCCATACCACCTTTTACCTCACTCGCTCGGAAGAGAGCAATCCCCTGGGGAGTGAGGCAACTTACATAGAAGCACAGGTGAGAAAAGCATACGTCAATATCAGAGAGAACCAGAATGGAGAGCACGACAAGTGCTGCATGCTATATTCCAGAACAAGTTCCAGATTTGCAGTCAATAGATTACTTCCACATGCTGGGCTAGGCGCCTTCCCTAAGGGGGTGCTGGGCACTCTTCTCTTGCTCCACACTTCAGCGCTAAAACTTATCTTAATACATCCTATAGAAGATACTGAACACTCCGATCTGTCTTATATAAGATGGTCCACTCACAAAGAAAGAAACAGAAGCATGGTAGCCTGCCAAAGCGGACCCTTTCAGATCATTTCTCTAACAAGGCCTCATTTGAACAATACATATCTGATGAAGATTCAAGGGACTCAATTACTTCTACCAAAGAGTCATCAAGGGTTTTATCTCACTCTACAGAGAGACCAACTCACTCTTCCTCCTCCATACTTGAATCCATTAAAGATCTGTCAAACAAAATGGACTCACATTACTCTTCACTGAAACATGAGCTCAAGTCGTCTGTCTCTGAACTGAAGCGTGATATATCTTTACTAGGAGAGAGAACAGAATCATTGGAAAAAAAACAAGAAGATCTACATGTTGGTCACTCCAACCTGTTAATATATGCTCAGTCACTGGCTGAAATGATCTCTGTACTGGAAACCAAGTTAGCCGACCAAGAAGATAGATCGCGTTGGAACAACCTCAGAATTAGAGGTGTCCCTGAGGACATTAGCCAGACTGAACTTCCCAACCACCTGCAGGCCCTTTTCACAGAACTCCTGGGTTCCTCCACTCCTCAGGAAAACCTTATCGACAGGGCTCATAGAGCTATCAGGCCGAGGGATGCCCCAGCGGGGTCAGCAAGAGATGTGATTGTATGTCTACATTACTTTACGTTTAAAGAGAACGTGCTCAGGGCATCATTCCAGAATAAAAACCTGAAAGAACCGTTCCAAGACACACAGATCTTCCCAGACCTTTCTGCCCACACTCTATCCAAGAGACGACTATTCCATCAAATCACCCAATGTCTTCGCAACAATAATATTAAATACAGGTGGGGGTTCCCCATCCGTTTATTCTTCCAATTCAACGATACATCATACACCATTACAAACCTGGAACAGGGTTTCCAGATCCTGCAGTCCTTGAAACTCCTCCCACCAGATAACCAACCTTCTGCCGCCCAAGAACACCCCAAGAAGCTCAACGCCAACACTCCTGCTTGGCGACCATTGCCTCAGGCCTTCAGCTTCCAGTCTGCCAGGAGTGCTTCTTCACTTCTTTCATCGAAGGGATCTTAGTTGTAAGAAAGGAGGCCCAAAAATGTACACTCTAAGCATGCTACTGCTGATCCTTGCTGAGCCTCCGGCTGCTTAACTTTTCTCTCATTGCTCATCCTACCTATTTTGTTTTATCAATGGCATGACCCTTGTGTTGCCATTGACTGCCACCTCAGCACACTCAGTTGCCAGAGACTAGAAGAAGAAGGATGGGTAATATAATGTAACCAATTCACTGTTAAATCCTATCTGTTCAGCCTTTATTGCATGATGTTTATTGTGTTCTAAGTTATTGAGTTAAGTTTTTATTTATACCCTATGTATCCTCCACAACTAGGGAAATTGATATGTGCCCCTCTTTATTGAGCTGTCACTAGGTTCAGGCATACAACGACTCAGGAGCTATTCCATAACCAGAAAATTAGTTTGTATCTAAAGATCTCATTTTGGGAAGGTACTACCTCGATAGCTCACTTGTATTTTAATACATAGACATCTAACGTTCTTTACCTTCCTCCCTTTAGAGACGCTTAACCCCTTTATAATTGGATATGAACATATACTTAGTAGAATTTATTAAAGTTCTTAATTCACTTATTAACTCCTATCATTACCTATAGTGGAGGTAGTCCTCGACTACCTAGATACAAACTACAGGGCATGGCTTTAGTATATGCCTTCGCCATCAAGATTTTCATTTTTAATTTCCCCCTCCTTACTATAATATCTTGGCACTAAGTTCAAAGGTGCAAATCTAACATGTCAAAATATATCCATTCTCTCATCTGTCAGCTATAATGTCATAATTACATGAGTTTTTATATTGATGGAACTAAGTCCTAATTATCTTTAGACATCTGCATTGTTAGTTTAAAGCCTAGACTCTGTATTATAAAACATACCCTACTCAAGAGAGGTGTGCGGTTGTCTTTTTAAGTAATCCTCTATAGAATGTATATATACATGTGGGCCTAGCCCGAGTTTTGATATTTTTGTTTGAAATGTTTGAAAAGTTATATGAGTTTGTTTTAGTGTTCCTATTTGAAACATAGTCTACGAGGTATCTATCATTGCATTTCGAGCAGTAAAGTTTCTTTCCTTCATATTTACTTCCTTTTATCTGAATTTTCTCACTAGGAATGGAGCGGGGTCCTAGCCCTGGAACCCCCCCCCTTCTTCTCTCTCTATTAGACCCTAATATCCCCCCCCCCTTTATCCTTAGATATATATAACACCGTTAGAACTTTAGAGGACCTGTAGCCCCGAGGTTACTGGGATTGCCACTATAAACAACGCTTCACACAATCTCTCTCTGACCCCACTCCCTCCATAGTTTTTCTATATTTCTCCTAGTTTGTTTTATTTTATTTTTATCTTATTCCCCTCCTTTTACTTCTCGCTTTGGTCTGCATCTTGCTATTTGCACCACATAAATAGTAATCTAACAGTCTAATACTCAGGCAACTCTAGCCCCCCATTAGCCCCTCCCCTTAACTCCCTTTTACCCCCCAATACATGAGCGCCTCTCGCCCGCTGCATCCCTCTCCCTTGGCCCATAGACTGGGCGCTTTCAGATTTAAGATTGAAAACTTGTTTACTTTTCTTTTTCTTTTTTTTATTACATATACTCTCATAGGTCACCAAGATAGGACACGGAGGACCCCTAGACACACACTCATAATGCCACAGCTGCAGTTTATAACTCTTAACACCCAAGGGCTTAACTCCCCGACTAAACGTAGCTTACTATTTAATACACTGCAGCGCAACAAAATAGATGTGGCCATCATTCAGGAGACACATTGGTTGGCCAACACAGGTACCATGTACACTAACAGAAAATTTCCCATAGTAGTTACAGCATCTTTCCACTCCAAATCAAGGGGGGTCGCAATACTAGTCAGCTCCTCAACGGTATATGAGCCCATTTATGTAGAACAAGACCCACAGGCTCGTTTCATAATTTTAATCTGTAAATTTAACTCTAAGATTTTCACCCTGGTAAATATCTACGCACCCAATTCAGGTCAAATTAGATTTCTTAGACATTTACTGGAGTCAGTGTCGGCCGTGACCCAGGGGGAATTGGTTTGGGGAGGAGATTTTAATCTCATATGGAATCCCCTCACAGATAGAGCAGGCCCCCCAATCTCCACATCAGAGAGGTCGTTACACCCCCTGTCAGCAGCCTTCCAAAACTTATTTAAACAGAATGATTTGAATGATGTGTGGAGAGCAGTTCATCCTAACGAACGAGAATTCACTTTCTATTCAGCCCCCCATAAATTTCATTCTAGGATCGATTACTTTTTTTTAAGCTCCCACCTTTTAGATACGGTCTCTGACGCGATTATCTCAGCGGTCTTGTGGTCGGACCACGATTCCGTGACAATGAACCTAGGCGATCCCCCTCCCCACCCAACAGGCATCACGTGGCGCCTCAAGGATTTCCTTGTTAAGGTGGAAACTTTAGCAGTAATTACCTAGTTTCTCAGTGTAAATCGTACTCCTCCACTTTCAGAGGAAGTGATCTGGGCAACCCTAAAGGCGTATCTCAGAGGTTTCTTCATTGAAAAGGCCTCCCAAATCAAGAAGGCTCAGGGAGCCTCGCTTGCATCTCTCAATTGCCAACTCAGAACCCTAAAGCTTGAACTTTCTACTACTTACTCTGCCTCAATAAACTCTCAAATTTCCGAGGTTACCAAGCAGATAAAGGCTCTAGAAGTCAATAAAACACAGTCTGCTCTAGAAAGACTCAAACAAGTCTACTATCATAATAGTAATAATTACTCTTGAGGAAGTTTCCTTAGGCATTAGAGACCTCAAAGTAGCAAAATCCCCAGGTCCGGATGGTTTTACAAGCCAATTAAAGGAGTAGGATTTCAATCCAATAGCTTTGGCATATCAAATGGGACGAGACAGGGTTGCCCCCTCTCCCCACTCCTGTTTGCCCTCTCTATCGAGCCACTCGCACAGGCTATTAGATCAGACCCAAATATTTTTGGTTTCTCTATGGGGTCACTTCAACACACCATCTCCCTGTATGCGGACAATGTAACATTACTCCTTACAGACCCCTCTAGGTCACTTCCAGCTGTGTTTAAAGTTATCTCCAAGTTCAATACCCTTAGCTATTACAAACTTAATTTATCTAAAACCGAGGCACTTTATATTAATATGTCAGCACAGGACCTTCTCGCTTTACAGAGTAAATACAAATTTCAATGGTCTCCCTGTTCTCTTAAGCTGTTAGGTGTTCACCTCTCCCCAAACTTCACTTCTGTCATTTCTAAAAACTTTACAGAGAGGCTTCCAGAATGGAAAAAGTTATTGGATTCCTGGGACTACCGGGAATTCTCCTGGACAGGGAGGATCGCGACTATCAAAATGTCTTTCATACCAAAGATCACCTACTTGTTTCATACGATCCCAATTAATATTCCTAGGCCTATCCTTAACAAACTTCAAAGCCTTATCACCTGCTATGTTTGGAAAGATAAGAAACCCCAAACTTTGAGACAAACTCTCCAAAGACCTAGTGACAGAGGCGGATTAGGTATGCCAAACGTTATCCTATACTACCAAGCAGCTCGTCTAACGCATCTCATGGAGTGGGGCCATTGGGAAAACCCAGCCTCCTGGAGGGAAGTTGAGTAGTCACTCCTTCCCTCAGGCCTACGCTTAGTAGATTTGCCTTGGGTGCCGTCCCATTATTGGAAAAACCTCTTCACCACGCATCCGGTAATTTTAGACACCCTACGTTTTTGAGATCAGGTGAGACACTTAAATTTGATAGCTCCCCACCCCTCTCCGAGACAATCTATTGTTAGTGTCCTCTTTTGCCTTCCCGATTCACATATTTCAAGTTGGACCTCCTTTGACGTGGATTACATCGCCGATCTCTATGATCAGCCTAGCGGTGTATCCCATTCTGCGATTTGTAATAAATTACGGATTCCGACACCTTTGAAATTCGAGACCTTCCGTCTTTGCTCCATAGTGAGGAGATCATGGGGATTTCCTAAACAGAATTTCAGACCAGTTACAGTGTCGGAACAGAAATGGTCACAACCCCACAAAATAAGGGGGACTTTATCGTTTCATTACAAGATCCTACTTGCTCCTTTCTCGCAACACAAAGTCTCACAGTTTATTGAATGGGAGACAGAGCTAAACTTCACGGCTGACGCTGACTCCTGGTATAGAGATCTTAAGTATACTAAAAAACTACTACATTGCTCATCCCTTTGGGAACTACATTACAAGCTGTCAGTACGATGGCATTTAGTACCGGTTATGCTCCATAAGATATATGACTCTCACTCCCCTACTTGTTGGAGGGGCTGTGGACAACTTGGTACTCAGGCGCACATCTGGTGGTTCTGCCCTAAGGTCACCTCAGTTTGGCTTCAGATTTCAGATCTCTTACACTCCTTAGGCATCACCCCTAAGCTGAGCCCCCAAACCTGCCTGCTTCATTTGGAATTTCCAACCCTTCCCCCGGCACATAAAGCTCTAACTATTTATATTTTAATGTCCACTAAATTAGAAATTGAGAAAGCTTGGAAACAACCCACTCCTCCCACCATCCCACAGATCTTAGCCACAGCCAACTTTCTTTCAAAAATGGAAGCATATTCGCATTCAGCCCTAGATAAACTTGACTTTTATCATGAGACATGGACCCCCTGGTGGGAAAAAATCCCTAGCTGAGGAGACATAAGGTCGAATAGGCCTTAATCGTCTCCATCCCTCCTTCATATTAGTAACCGTCCTCCCAGTCTTTTTTTTTTTTCTCCTCTCCAGATCCCTCCTTCTCCTTCTCCTATCTTCTATCTATCATAACCTAACCTATGAGAGTAATCTTACCTTTGCACTCAAGTATATTCCTACATATGTTTTATTTATCTAAAAATGAGAAAAGTTTGATTTGCCTTGCAACAGTCTAGAATCATTTGTATGGAGATCACTGATACTATGCTGGTTGTCACATCTGTCAGTTTTGTATTATTGAAGATGTTGCATGTTTTTGATGTTTTTGTTATCTGTGAAAATTTCTCAAATAAAAATATATTTAAAAAAAAAAAAAAATTATCACAAGCACAACTGGAAAAAAGTTTTACACAGAACAAACAATGTGCAGATTCTGCAGAAGAAAACAAAAGTTTATTTTCCTGTTTGTCTTTATTAAGATTACCACAAGCACAACTATAATCTAGATTTACAATTAAAGCCTTGGCTTTAAAGGGATAGTAAACATTAGGTAAAAATATTTCCTTCTGTTTGGCCTTTTTATAGAATCTCAGATACATTCAACCTGTTACAGGACAGGCTTAAAATAATAAAAACCCAATTTTTCAGCAATATAGACTTGTGACCACATGAAATGCTTACATAAAAGTTATTGCTAATGATATTATCTAAGATACTGATGGCTAACATCTTTACACACAAGGGCCAAAAGTCACTATTTTAGATGCCTTAAGGGCCGCATACAAATGTATGGCTATAAAAACACAAAATAATATACACTTGTACAGCACACTGCTACAATATGTACATGTATAGCTTTATTCCTTATTGCACCAAGCACTCTGGTCATGAATAACAAGCACACTGATGCACTTAAAAGTTAATCATCTCATAAGAACATAGAAAAAGGCACTCTCAGACTTTGAATATTAGTTTGACTTAATTTGACATTTTAGGTTGTTTTACCCATTTAAAGAAGAAAAGCTGATATTTAAAATCTGAGAGTGCCTTTTTTCTATGTGTGTGTATGTTCTGAAATGTTATTTTAGCATATAGCTGGGCTAAAATGGTGGCCTGGTTTTTACTTACAGGTGGACTGAAAAACTATAAAATTCTCTGAAATCTAACCTAAGCATAAAGCTTATTTACTATTAATAATCCAGAAATGTCAGGATAATCATGTCTTTTAAAAAAGAATAAAAAACAGAGGCGCCACCATGGCCTAATATCGCCAGTACAGATAAAATGAGCAGCAATATGAGAATGTGAATACTCACAAACATAAAGCACCCCACTGGTGCTAGTAGAGCAGACTGACACTTCTCAGTGGTTCAGCACACTGTATCCAAAGCGCAGAGACAGTCAGGAATCCTCTGACACTCCAATGTATATGTGCCTATGGATAAAGGAAAAAGCAACATGACATGGCCCAATATCATCAAGACAAGGGGAAAATAATACCAATTGCTTGCACTTACAAGATGGTGGGCACCTGCAGGTGCAATCTCAGCAAACTGGAGCCAAAACGTCGCCCAGTAGACTTAAAACAGCAATCCTCAACAGGAACCAGGATCAATGATATAATTTATCACAGGAGGTGATAAAAACACACACAATAGCAAGTGTATAAACGTATAAAAAGTCTTTATTAACACAGCGACGCGTTTCTCAGCCTGCTCAGGGCTGTTTCATCAGGCTATCTATTAGTTTTACTTAATTTGACATTTTAGGTTGTTTTCCCCATTTAAAGAAGAAAAGCTGATATTTAAAATCTGAGAGTGCCTTTTTTGTGTGTGTGTGTTCTAAAATGTTATTTTAGCATATAGCTGGGCTAAAATGGTGGCTTGGTTTTTACTTACAGGTGGACTGAAAAACTATAAAATTCTCTGAAATCTAACCTAAGCATAAAGCTTATTTACTATTAATAATCCAGAAATGTCAGGATAATCATGTCTTTTTTAAATAATAATACAATTTAAGCAGTTTAAAAATAATAACAAAAATACACACACTTGAGGCAGATTTTTTTTTAAATGTATGATGGTAAAAATAATAATAGAAACATAGAAACATAGATATTGACGGCAGATAAGAGCCATAGGCCCAGCAAGTCTGCCCCACCTTACCTAACAGTATAAACTTATCTAGTTCGTAGGATAGCCCTATGCTTGTCCCATGCATTTTTAAAGTCCCCCACAGTGTTTGTTGCTACTACCTCTTGAGGAAGTTTATTCCATAAATCAATCACTCTTTCTGTAAAGAAGTGCTTCCTCAAATTACTCCTGAATCTACTACCCTTTAGCTTGAGCTCATGACCCCTTGTTCTTGAATTTTCCATTTTATGTAAAATACCCACAGCCTCAGTTTTACTAAACCCTTTAATGTACTTGAAAGTTGCTATCATATCACCTCTTTCCCTTCTCTCCTCTAAGCTATACATATTTAGGTCATTGAGCCTATCCTGGTAAGTTTTATTTTTTAGACCATGTACCATTTTGGTAGCCCTCCTTTGCACAGATTCAAGTTTGTTAATATCCTTCTGAAGATATGGCCTCCAGAACTGCACACAATACTCAAGATGAGGCCTAACTAATGATCTATAAAGTGGCATAAGAACCTTACTATTTCTGCTGCAAATACCTCTACCAATACATCCAAGCATTCTGCTAGCCTTACTCGCTGCCTTACTACATTGTTTACTAAGTTTTAAATCATCTGAAATAATAATTCCCAAGTCCTGTTCCTCGTCTGTAACAGTCAGTAAAGTGTCATTGAGTCTGTAATTAACATTTGGATTTTTCTTCCCTAAATGCATTATTTTACACTTTGCTGTGTTAAACTTTAGATCCCAGTCGTTTGTCCAATCCTCCAATTGTTGTATATCACTTCTCATTTTGTCTACCCCCCCTGGAACATCCACTCTGTTGCAAATTTTTGTATCATCTGCAAAGAGACATACTTTCCCCTGTAGCCCTTTGCTGATATCGCAGATAAATATGTTAAACAAAACAGGCCCCAGAACTGACCCCTGAGGAACACCACTAGAAATAGACACACTTGATGTACTTTTTAAAAAAAAAATATGATGGTAACAAAAAAGGTCAGATAAGTGGGAATTTGTAGTAAATCATTGATTACTGCTATTTTTTATAAAGTTTTTTCCCCCTTAAATTATTTTTAATACCTTCTATTTAACGCCTGTAACTGTTAAATAGAAAGTATTAAAAATAATGTAAGGGGGAAAAAAACTTCCTTAAAAAGAGCAGTAATCAATGATTCACTACAAATTCCCACTTATCTGACCTTTTATCTCACTCACAAGAACCCATTCTATGACAGGAAGGTTGAAGTGGCAGAAGACACCGGACTGTCTGACTAGTGAGGGCTCCGGTACTAACAAGCAATAAATGCAAGCAGTGAATTTAGCAAGAGGGGGAGTGACAGGAGCACAACAGCCTAAATAAACAGAGAGCTCTCACACTTTACTAACTCACACGTCTGCAGCCCAGTTCATCACAGGCGGGGGGGGGGATTTTAGCAAACACACAGCTCTCTAAGTGCAGTGCAGGGCTCACTGAAAGGGTTTCTTACCTTGTTTTTACTGTCTGCTCCAGCTCTTCTCTGACTGTCGCCGTGCCTCTGTGCTCAGTCACCACTTACAAACCACAGGTACAGGCAGGCGTGAGAGTGCTCAGTGTATTTACCTCCTCCCGCTCTAAATTCCCACTCTGAATAACTGGTGCACACTTTCTAAGCTAACTCCCTCCTAAAGTTAGATGCACAAGTTCTTTCCCCGGACTGCCACCTTACAAAAAAAAATAGTACACAGAAGACTAGGGGCCTGTTTAGGGGAGGGGCCTAGAGCTGCAGCTCCTCCAGGCCTACATTGATCCGGCCCTGCTGTTAATTGGCCACTGCGCTTCCTCACACAGTTACACTGGGCTCTGCTGCTCTAGTCTGCACACACTGCAGCTGCCCATGCCAGCCCACCGGGATTTTTCCTGGTATCCCGGCGGCCCAATCCGGCCCTGGCTCTCTCTCTACCCCCTCTCTTTTGCTCTCTCTCTCTCTCTCCCTGTGATGATTTCAGTTTTCAGGCATTGTTCCTTTAAGAACGTATTACTTACCTCTTTATAAGCCAGCCTCTTTCTACCAGAAGTTGCTGGCTTATTGAAGATTCAGGATCCAATCGTTCCTCCTGCTGCTGGTCTTCCGGGGGAACTGTGTGTGAATCTGTTCTCAGCTCTTACCCTCCTGCAGTTCCGCTCTGTTCCGTCCTCAGTGTCTCCATTCTGGTAGCTGACTCTATCCCTAACTTTGCATCTATATTAAACCTCTCTCCAACCTAATGAAACAAAACAACCAATTCAATTGGACCCAAGAAACTCAGTCAGCATTTGATTTCTTAAAATATACGTTCTCCATAGCACCTATTTTACAATTCCCTCATATAGATCATTAATTCATCCTGGAAGTAGATGCCTCATATTATGCCATAGGAGTGATATTATACCAGAAAAAGTCTTTTAAAGAACCCATACATCCCATAGCTTATTACTCCAGACTTATGACAACTGCCAAGCTTAATTACCCAGTAGGTGAAAAAGAACTTCTGGCTATTAAATGTTCTTTGGACCATTGGTGTCACCTATTAGAAGGGCTACTTACCCTATCTTAATATATATCGACCACAAAAAACTTCAATACCTGCAATCCAATAGGACACTCTCGGCCAGGCAACTTCGATGGAGCCTCTACTTCTCAAGATTCCAATTCCTTATCAACTACCATCCTGGGAACAAGAATGGAAAGGCGGATGCTCTATCCAGGAAGGATGCTAAGCCCTCTCCCAATTTAACACATTCTACAGTGATTCCTATTGGACTTCTCTCAAGTATAATTCCACTAATCAAGAGGGAACAAAAAATCAATCAAGAAAAACCCTTAGGCTTACTGAAATCAGATAGTCAAGGAGTTCTCTATAACCTAGGCAGATTATACATACCCCAGACTTTAAGACCTCTCATTCTCAAAACAGTCCATGACTCACCTTTAGCTGGTCACATGGGATTTCATAAGACATTTGATGTACTTAAACGGTCCTATTGGTGGCTACATATGTATCACACAGTAAAAAATTATATCTCAGCCTGTGCTACCTGTGCCACTTCAAAATGCTCAAGACAAAACCCTGTTGGTTTACTCCAAACCTTGCCTATACCTCAAGCCCTGTGGACAATGTTATCCATGGATTTCATAGTCAATCTTCCACTGTCATTTACCTACACAACTATCTTTGTCATAGTAGATGTCTTCTCTAAGATGTCACACTTTATTCTGACACAAGGTTTACCCACTTCCAACAAGTCTATAATCAGTGATAGAGGTCCCCAATTCACCTCGAAATTTTGGAAGAATTTGTGTCAAGCCTTGCATATTGACCAGAGGCTTAGCACATCCTTCCACCCACAAACCAATGGACAAACCGAGCGCACCAACCAATGGCTAGAACAGTATTTGAGGTGTTATTGCTCTAAGCAATAAGAATCCTGGGCAGCTTACATTTCTTTAGCCGAATTTGCGTATACCAACAATGTGAATTCCTGTACTGGTTACTCACCATTTTTTGTTAATTATGGTTTACATCCTTAATTTGATTTATTACCTAAATGTAACTCTCCATGTCCTCAAGTAAAGGATCTAGTAAATGACATATCTCAAATATTTTTACAGAAAATCAGTAAGAGACTGAAAAAAGCGGTACAAATGTAGCACTCAGTGAATGTATTTGTGTATCACAGGAGGTGAAAAGAAATATAAAATGTAACTTTTATTAGATCAAATTAAAAACAGGGGATTTACAAACATTTTTTAAAAGATAGAAATTTGGATCCACTACCTATTCGCCAGATAATATCGTTACTGACTAGTAGAGACACAGACCCACGTTAGGTTAATGTATGGTCTCCTTATAAATCAAATGACAAGGCTATCCCTTGGTATATTATTCTGAGTACAGATAATCTATTATTCGTGTAGGTTTAAATAAACAATCTGGCCTTGCAGAACTTGACTCGATAAAATGTGATTTTAAATAAATATTATGTTACCCACAATACTCTAGAAAGTAAGAGGTTTTGTAACCTCTTTGTTATTACCCGTTAATGCCACACAAAATTAAACTTGGGTTTACTTAGGTATTGTGGAAAAGAGTCAGTTTGATATTAGGTTGCCTTTTGTTACCATTTAAATTATCACTGGTACCTATATGGTTTACCTTTCATTACCGTTTTTTTCATTACTGATAAGTATATAGATCCATAGAGGTAAATATTGTGATACCTACAATACTATAGAAAGTAAGAAGTCTGATAAACTCCTTGCTATACCTATTAATACCGTGATGAATTATACTTTGGTTTACATGAGTATCGTTGTAAGGAGTTTACTAATAAACTCTGACAGTTAGTTACCTCATTTGAACCGTTTATTAAATATCACTGTTTAGTATCTAGGTTCAAGGAGATCAGGCCTTTGTATCAATATTGCCTTTTAGATACCACTCTATAATACCGTAAATAAAGTTAACCTGGTTTTTTTCTATGGCTTTGTAAATATCTTTGGTAATATATTGGTCAAAATAAGTCTGATCCCATATTTGTGTTACCTATGATTAATCAAAGTTTCTAATATAGCCGATATTGCTAGATCGCTTACGCTACACCCCGCAAATGCGGCAAGCAAGATTTTTATACCATTATACTATTATTGCTTTGTCATTTAAATAAGGTAGTGAGTCAACAAATCTCTTTGCTCCTAGGTTGGTTTCTCTTTTCCACAGACGTTTTCCAGACAGACCCCAACCTTGAAACCTCACCCTGGTTTCTTTCAGGGGGGACTATGCGATGATTTTGGTTGTCAGGTATTGTTCCTTTAAGAACATATTACTTACCTCTTTATAAGCCAGCCTCTTTCTACCAGAAGTTGCTGGCTTACTGAAGATTCAGGATCCAATACTTCTTCCTGCTGCTCGTCTTTCAGGGAACTGTGTGTGAATCTGTTCTTAGCTCTTACCCTTCTGCAGTTCCGCTCTGTTCCGTCCTCAGTGTCTCCGGCCGGGTAGCTGACGTCATCAGCTATGGCCCTGCTTGCAGCGTGTCCCTGCTCTCTGCTATTCCTATACAACCCATATCTGTTTCCCTACCAGTCTTCTCAAAGGCTCTGTTATCATCCAGGACTTTACCTCTTCAGCTTCTCAGTGTCAGGGTGCCAGGAATCAGACTGAGACAAGAATTGCAAAAATAATCACACCTTTATTCATAGCAAAAAATAATAAAAACTCCACAAGTCAAATAACAAGCCAGGAGTCAAAACCAGAGCTGGTAGTCAGACGAGCCGAGTCAGGAGCCAAAGCGAATAGTCAGACGAGCCGGAATCAGGAACAAGGAAAACAGCAGAGTCAGGAACAAGCCAGGGATCAGGAACCAGGAAGGACGTCAGGCAGCCAGGTAATACACAGGAACTCTCAAAAACAGGTCTGAGACAACGCAAAGGCAAAGCATACTGAAGAGAGGCCCTTTAAATAATAAGTGATGACATCACAATTCTGAGACTGCATTCTGTCTCACATGGACGATGCACACCAGTCTGGCCATAAAAGGAAGTGTAGGAAATGAGCAGCACCCCCCACAATGCACCATAGGAAGAGAAGTGAGTAAAATGGCTGCCAGCAGCGCATGGCAAACAACAGGGAAAAAACCCTGACACTCAGTCAACTGCTCAGGGAACACAGGTAACACCGTAACATCACTGCCGGTTTCTGCTGTTGGGTACTTTAGACCACTTTGCATCTAAGCAGAATACGGCTATAGCAAGTCACGGAGGTTACCTCTTAACCACTTATTTTGGTAACCCCTGTGACACAAACCTCATAATTTAATGAGTGTACTGTTTATTGTAGTTATTTGCCTAAAGTCATACTGAACTTGTGAAATCTACCTGTATATGATTCCAGTGCATTTCTATTTGATAACTTGAGTCAAGACAAAGGTTTATTGATATCTTCTAAAACAAACTGAAATTGTGATTAACTTTAAGCTTTACACTCCCCTCTCTTTTGCTCTCTCTCTCCTCTCTCTTTTGCTCTCTCTCCCCCTTCTCTTTTGATCTCTCTCCCCTCTTTTTTGCTCTTTCTCCCCCCACTCTCTTTTGCTCTCTCTCCCCCTCTATTTTGCTCTCTCTCCCCCCTCTCATTTGTTCTCTCTCCCCTCTCAGTCTATGTGTTGTTAAATTTAAAAAAAAAATTGAACTACAGAAAAAAATAAGCAAATTAAAAAAATAAAACCTAATCCCTATGAAAATAAAAAAGCCCCCCCAAAATAAAAACACCCCCAATCTAATGCTAAACTACTAATGGCACTTAAAAGGGCCTTTTGTAGGGCATTGCCCTAAGTTAAATAGCTATTTTGCAGTTACCAAAAATTCTAAGTCCCCCCTACCAGTAAAACCCCCCACCCCCCAAAATAAATAAACCTAACACTAAAAAACCTAAACTATCCATTGCCCTGAATAGGGCATTCAGCTCGTTTGCTGCCCATACCTAATCTAAAAAAAAATAATAATAAAAAAAAAAACCTTAGTCTAACTCCTAAAAAAGAAAAAAATTAAACCTAAGTTTAAATTAAGCTAAAATTACAGAAAATAAAAAAATCTAATATTACAGAAAATAAAAAAACAAATTCCCAAAGTTTACAAAATTAAACCTAATGTCTATCGACTAGATTACGAGTTTTGAGTTATGAGGGTGCGGTGCTAACTTGCACGTTATTGTCATCGTCACTTCCTTACAGCGCTGGTATTACAGGCTTATAAAAACCCGGCGTTAGCAGGTAAAAAGTGAGCGTAGAGCAAAATTGAGCTCCATACCGCACTCCAATACCAGCGCTGCTGAAAGCTGCTGTGTGCTGGATTTACGTGCTCGTGCATGATTTCCCCATAGACATCAATGGGGAGAGCCAGCTGAAAAAAAGTTTAACACCTGCAAAAAAGCAGCGTAAAGCTCCGCAATGCAGCCCCATTGATTCCTATGGGGAAACTAAATTTATGTTTACACCTAACATCCTAACATGAACCCCGAGTCTAAACACCCCTAATCTTACACTTATTAACCCCTAATCTGCCGCCCCGAAATCGCCGACACCTACATTATATTTATTAACCCCTAATCTCCCGCCCCCAATGTCGCCGCAACCTACCTACATTTATTAACCCCTAATCTGCCGCCGCTGCCACTATAATAAACATATTAACCCCTAAACCGCCATACTCCCGCATTGCAAACACTAGTTAAATATTATTAACCCCTAATTTGCCGCCCCTAACATCGCCACCACCTACCTACATTTATTAACCCCTAATCGGCCACCCCCAACGTCGCCGCCACTATACTAAATTTATTAACCCCTAAACCTAAGCATAACCCTAACACCCCCTAACTTAAATATAATTAGAATAAATCTAAATGAAACCTACTATCATTAACTAAATAATTCCTATTTAAAACTAAATACTTACCTATAAAATAAACCCTAAGCTAGCTACAATATAACTAATAGTTACATTGTAGCTAGCTTAGGGTTTATTTTTATTTTACAGGCAAGTTTGTATTTATTTTAACTAGGCAGAATAGTTACTAAATAGTTATTAACTATTTACTAACTACCTAGCTAAAATAAATACAAATTTACCTGTAAAATAAAACCTAACCTGAGTTACCCTAACACCTAACCTTACACTACAATTAAATAAATTACCTAAATTAAATACAATTACCTAAATTACAAAAAAAGAAAAAAGAAATTATCAGATATTTAAACTAAATACACCTAATCTAATAGCCCTATCAAAATAAAAAATCCCCCCCAAAATAAAAAAAAAACCCTAGCCAAACTAAACTACCAATAGCCCTTAAAAGGGACTTTTGCGGGGCATTGCCCCAAAGAAATCAGCTCTTTTACCTGTAACAAAAATACAAACACCGCCCAACAGTAAAACCCACCACCCACACAACCAACCCCCCAAATAAAATCCTAACTAAAAAACCTAAGCTCCCCATTGCCCTGAAAAGAGCATTTGGATGGGCATTGCCCTTAAAAGGGCATTTAGCTCTTTTTCAATTGCCCAAACCTTAATCTAAAACTAAAACCCACCCAATAAACCCTTAAAAAAAACTTAACACTAACCCCCGAAGATCCACTTACATGTTTTGAAGACCGGACATCCATCCTCAACGAAGCCGGGAGAAGTGACATCCATCCTCAACAAAGCCGGGAGAAGTCATTAGCGAAGCGGCAAGAAGTCCTCAATGAAACCGGGAGAAGTATTCATCCAAGCCAGCAGAAGTAATCCTCCAGACAGGCAGAAATTTTCATCCAGACGGCATCTTCTATCTTCAGCCATCGGGCGAGTAGCGGGTCCATCTTCAAGACATCCGGCGCGGAGCATCCTCTTCAATGGAAATCTTCTTCCCGAATGAAGGTTCCTTTAAATGATGATGGCGTTCCTTGAATTCCGATTGGCTGATAGAATTCTATCAGCCAATCGGAATTAAAGGTGAAAAAATCCTTTTGGCTAAGGCCAATAGAATGCGAGCTCAATCCTATTGGCTGATTGGATGAAGATATACGATACTGTCTGGATGAAGACTTCTGCCCGTCTGGAGGACCACTTCTTCCGGCTTGGATAAAGACTTCTGCCGGCTTCGTTAAGGAATTCTTGCCGCTTTGCTGAGGACTTCTCCCGGCTTCGTTGAGGATGGATGTCAGGTCTTCAAAACTGTAAGTGAATCTTTTGGGGTTAGTGTTAAGTTTTTTTAATGTTTTTTTGGGTGGGTTTTAGTTTTAGATTAGAGTTTGGGCAATTAAAAATAGCTTTATGCCATTTTAAGGGCAATGCCCATACAAATGCCTTTTTCAGTGCAATGGGAAGCTTAGGTTTTTTTAGTTAGGATTTTATTTGGGGTGGTTGGTTCTGTGGGTGGTGGGTTTTACTGTTGGGGGGGTGTTTGTATTTTTTATACAGGTAAAAGAGCTGATTACTTTGGGGCAATGCCCCGCAAAAGGCCCTTTAAAGGGCTATTGGTAGTTTAGGCTAGGGTTTTTTTTTATTGTGGGGGGGCTTTTTTATTTTGATAGGGCTATTAGATTAGGTGTAACTAGTTTAAATTTCTTTTTTTATTTTGTGTATTATTTTTTTTTGTATTTTAGGTAATTGTATTTAACCCCTTAATGACCACAGCATTTTCCATTTTCTGTCCGTTTGGGACCAAGGCTATTTTTAAATTTTTGCAGTGTTTGTGTTTAGCTGTAATTTTCCTCTTACTCATTTACTGTACCCACACATATTATATACCGTTTTTCTCGCCATTAAATGGACTTTCTAAAGATACCATTATTTTCATAATATCTTATAATTTACTATAAAAAAAATGATAAAATATGAGGAACAATTGAAAAAAAAAAACTTTTTCTAACTTTGACCCCCAAAATCTGTTACATATCTACAACCACCAAAAAACACCTATGCTAAATAGTTTCTAAATTTTGTCCTGAGATTAGAAATACCCAATGTTTACATGTTCTTTGCTTTTTTTGCAAGTTATAGGGCCTTAAATACAAGTAGCACTTTGCTATTTCCAAACCATTTTTTTTTTCTCAAAATTAGAGCTAGTTACATTAGAACACTGATATCTTTCAGGAATCTCTGAATATCCATTGACATGTATATATTTTTTTTTAGTAGACAACCCAAAGTATTGATCTAGGCCCATTTTGGTATATTTCATGCCACCATTTCACCGCCAAATGCGATCAAATTAAAATAAAACTTTAAATTTTTCACAATTTTAGGTTTCTCACTGAAACCATTTACAAACAGCTTGTGCAGTTATGGCACAAATGGTTGTAAATGCTTCTCTGGGATCCCCTTTGTTCAGAAATAGCAGACATATATGGCTTTGGCGTTGCTTTTTGGTATTTTGAAGGCCGCTAAATGCCGCTGCACATCACACGTGTATTATGGCTAGCAGTGAAGGGGTTAATTAGGTAGCTTGTAGGGAGCTTGCAGGGTTAATATTAGATTTAGTGTAGAGCTCAGCCTCCCACCTGAAACATCAGAACCCCTGATCCCTCCCAAACAGCTCTCTTCCCGCCCCCACTCCACAATTGTCCCCGCCATCTTAAGTACTGGCAGAAAGTCTGCCAGTACTAAAATAAAAGCTATATTTATTTTTTTTGGTGTTTTTTTAAAAGCATATTTACATATGCTGCTGTGTACGATCCCCCCCCCAAACAGCTGTATAACCCTCCCACTCTAACTTAATGGGCGCCATCTTGGGTACTGGCAGCTGTCTGCCAGTACCCAGTTTAGAAGAACATTTTTTTTTGTTTTACATTTTTTAAACTTTTCTGTAGTGTAGCTTCCCCCCACACAAAACCAACCCCCCACCCCTCCACGATCTCTTTTTGTGCTTTTGCACAAACAAGATTAGGCCACTTTTAACTTTTTACTTGTAATCATTTTCCTTAGTGTAGCGTTTCCCACCCGCTCCCGCCCCATGCACGCGCCCGCCCGCCACCCTCCGTGCACGCGAGCGTGTCCGTGCGCACCCCCCGACGGTCCCGCCCCCGATCCCACCCCCCTTGACGTCACACGGCACACCGATGGCCGCCCACCCGCCTCCCAAGTCGGCTCCCACCCACCAATGATACCGGCCATCAATGTCCGGTGCAGAGAGGACCACAGAGTGGCTCTCTCTGCATCGGATGGCCATGTAAGGTTATTGCAGGATGCCTCCATATCGAGGCATCACTGCAATAACCAGAAAGCAGCTGGAAGCGAGCAGGATCGCTTCCAGCTGCTTTCCACACCGAGGACGTGCAGGGTACGTCCTCAGGCGTTAACTGCCTTTTTTTTGAGGACGTACCCTGCACGTCCTCGGTCATTAAGGGCTTAATTTAGGTAATTTATTTAATTGTAGTGTAAGGTTAGGTGTTAGTGTAACTCAAGTTAGGTATTATTTTAAAGGTAAATTTGTATTTATTTTAGCTAGGTAGTTAGTAAATAGTTAATAACTATTTAGAAACTATTCTACCTAGTTAAAATAAATACAAACTTGTCTGTAAAATAAAAATAAACCCTAATCTAGCTACAATGTAACTATTAGTTATATTGTAGCTAGGTTAGGGTTTGTTTTACAGGTAAGTATTAAGTTTTAAATAGGTATTATTTATTTATTAATAGTAGATTTTATTTAGATTTATTTTAATTATATTTAAGTTAGGGGGTGTTAGGGTTAGGGTTAGACTTAGGTTTAGGGGTTAATAAATTTAGTATAGTGGCGGCGACGTTGGGGGCGGCAGATTAGGGGTTAATAAATGTAGGTAGGTGGCGGCGATGTTAAGGGCAGCAGATTAGCGGTTAATAATATTTAACTAGTGTTTGCGATGCAGAATTGTGGTGGTTTAGGGGTTAATATATTTATTATAGTGGAGGCGATGTCGGAAGCGGCAGATTAGGGGTTAATAATTTTATTTTAGTGTTTGCGATGCGGGAGGGCCTCGGTTTAGGGGTTAATAGGTAGTTTATGGGTGTTAGTGTACTTTCTAGCACTTTAGTTATGAGTTTTATGCTACAGCTTTGTAGTGTAAATCTCATAACTACTGACTTTAGATTGCGTTACAAATCTTAGACTTTACCTCTTCAGCTTCTCAGTGTCAGGGTGCCAGGAATCAGACTGAGACAAGAAGTGCAAAAATAATCACACCTTTATTCATAGCAAAAAATAATAAAAACTCCACAAGTCAAATAATAAGCCAGGAGTCAAAACCAGAGCTGGTAGTCAGACAAGCCGAGTCAGGAGCCAAAGCGAATAGTCAGACGAGCCGGAATCAGGAACAAGGAAAACAGCAGAGTCAGGAACAAGCCAGGGATCAGGAACCAGGAAGGACGTCAGGCAGCCAGGTAATACACAGGAACTCTCAAAAACAGGTCTGAGACAACGCAAAGGCAAAGCATACTGAAGAGAGGCCCTTTAAATAATAAGTGATGACATCACAATTCTGAGACTGCATTCTGTCTCACATGGATGATGCACACCAGTCTGGCCATAAAAGGAAGTGTAGGAAATGAGCAGCATCCCCCACAATGCACCATAGGAAGAGAAGTGAGTAAAATGGCTGCCAGCAGCACATGGCAAACAACAGGGAAAAAACCCTGACACTCAGTCAACTGCTCAGGGAACACAGATAACACCGTAACACCACTGCCGGTTTCTGCTGTTGGGTACTTTAGACCACCTTGCATCTAAGCAGAATACGGCTATAGCAAGTCACGGAGGTTACCTCTTAACCACTTATTTTGGTAACCCCTGTGACACAAACCTCATAATTTAATGAGTGTACTGTTTATTGTAGTTATTTGCCTAAAGTCATACTGAACTTGTGAAATCTACCTGTATATGATTCCAGTGCATTTCTATTTGATAACTTGAGTCAAGACAAAGGTTTATTGATATCTTCTAAAACAAACTGAAATTGTGATTAACTTTAAGCTTTACACTCCCCTCCCTTTTGCTTTCTCTCTCCTCTCTCTTTTGCTCTCTCTCCCCCTTCTCTTTTGATCTCTCCCCCCTCTTTTTTGCTCTTTCTCCCCCCACTCTCTTTTGCTCTCTCTCCCCCTCTCTTTTGCTCTCTCTCACCCCTCTCATTTGTTCTCTCTCCCCTCTCAGTCTATGTGTTGTTAAATTTAAAACAAATTGAACTACAGAAAAAAATAAGCAAATTAAAAAAATAAAACCTAATCCCTATGAAAATAAACCCCCCCCCAAATAAAAACACCCCCAATCTAATGCTAAACTACTAATAGCACTTAAAAGGGCTTTTTGTAGGGCATTGCCCTAAGTTAAATAGCTCTTTTGCAGTTACCAAAAATTCTAAGTCCCCCCTACCAGTAAAACCCCCCACCCCCCAAAATAAATAAACCTAACACTAAAAAACCTAAACTATCCATTGCCCTGAATAGGGCATTCAGCTCGTTTGCTGCCCATACCTAATCTAAAAAAAAATAATAATAAAAAAAAAAACCTTAGTCTAACTCCTAAAAAAGAAAAAAATTAAACCTAAGTTTAAATTAAGCTAAAATTACAGAAAATAAAAAAATCTAATATTACAGAAAATAAAAAAACAAATTCCCAAAGTTTACAAAATTAAACCTAATGTCTATCGACTAGATTACGAGTTTTGAGTTATGAGGGTGCGGTGCTAACTTGCACGTTATTGTCATCGTCACTTCCTTACAGCGCTGGTATTACAGGCTTATAAAAACCCGGCGTTAGCAGGTAAAAAGTGAGCGTAGAGCAAAATTGAGCTCCATACCGCACTCCAATACCAGCGCTGCTGAAAGCTGCTGTGTGCTGGATTTACGTGCTCGTGCATGATTTCCCCATAGACATCAATGGGGAGAGCCAGCTGAAAAAAAGTTTAACACCTGCAAAAAAGCAGCGTAAAGCTCCGCAATGCAGCCCCATTGATTCCTATGGGGAAACTAAATTTATGTTTACACCTAACATCCTAACATGAACCCCGAGTCTAAACACCCCTAATCTTACACTTATTAACCCCTAATCTGCCGCCCCGAAATCGCCGACACCTACATTATATTTATTAACCCCTAATCTCCCGCCCCCAATGTCGCCGCAACCTACCTACATTTATTAACCCCTAATCTGCCGCCGCTGCCACTATAATAAACATATTAACCCCTAAACCGCCATACTCCCGCATTGCAAACACTAGTTAAATATTATTAACCCCTAATTTGCCGCCCCTAACATCGCCACCACCTACCTACATTTATTAACCCCTAATCGGCCACCCCCAACGTCGCCGCCACTATACTAAATTTATTAACCCCTAAACCTAAGCATAACCCTAACACCCCCTAACTTAAATATAATTAGAATAAATCTAAATGAAACCTACTATCATTAACTAAATAATTCCTATTTAAAACTAAATACTTACCTATAAAATAAACCCTAAGCTAGCTACAATATAACTAATAGTTACATTGTAGCTAGCTTAGGGTTTATTTTTATTTTACAGGCAAGTTTGTATTTATTTTAACTAGGCAGAATAGTTACTAAATAGTTATTAACTATTTACTAACTACCTAGCTAAAATAAATACAAATTTACCTGTAAAATAAAACCTAACCTGAGTTACCCTAACACCTAACCTTACACTACAATTAAATAAATTACCTAAATTAAATACAATTACCTAAATTACAAAAAAAGAAAAAAGAAATTATCAGATATTTAAACTAAATACACCTAATCTAATAGCCCTATCAAAATAAAAAATCCCCCCCAAAATAAAAAAAAAACCCTAGCCAAACTAAACTACCAATAGCCCTTAAAAGGGACTTTTGCGGGGCATTGCCCCAAAGAAATCAGCTCTTTTACCTGTAACAAAAATACAAACACCGCCCAACAGTAAAACCCACCACCCACACAACCAACCCCCCAAATAAAATCCTAACTAAAAAACCTAAGCTCCCCATTGCCCTGAAAAGAGCATTTGGATGGGCATTGCCCTTAAAAGGGCATTTAGCTCTTTTTCAATTGCCCAAACCTTAATCTAAAACTAAAACCCACCCAATAAACCCTTAAAAAAAACTTAACACTAACCCCCGAAGATCCACTTACATGTTTTGAAGACCGGACATCCATCCTCAACGAAGCCGGGAGAAGTGACATCCATCCTCAACAAAGCCGGGAGAAGTCATTAGCGAAGCGGCAAGAAGTCCTCAATGAAACCGGGAGAAGTATTCATCCAAGCCAGCAGAAGTAATCCTCCAGACAGGCAGAAATTTTCATCCAGACGGCATCTTCTATCTTCAGCCATCGGGCGAGTAGCGGGTCCATCTTCAAGACATCCGGCGCGGAGCATCCTCTTCAATGGAAATCTTCTTCCCGAATGAAGGTTCCTTTAAATGATGATGGCGTTCCTTGAATTCCGATTGGCTGATAGAATTCTATCAGCCAATCGGAATTAAAGGTGAAAAAATCCTTTTGGCTAAGGCCAATAGAATGCGAGCTCAATCCTATTGGCTGATTGGATGAAGATATACGATACTGTCTGGATGAAGACTTCTGCCCGTCTGGAGGACCACTTCTTCCGGCTTGGATAAAGACTTCTGCCGGCTTCGTTAAGGAATTCTTGCCGCTTTGTTGAGGACTTCTCCCGGCTTCGTTGAGGATGGATGTCAGGTCTTCAAAACTGTAAGTGAATCTTTTGGGGTTAGTGTTAAGTTTTTTTAATGTTTTTTTGGGTGGGTTTTAGTTTTAGATTAGAGTTTGGGCAATTAAAAATAGCTTTATGCCATTTTAAGGGCAATGCCAATACAAATGCCTTTTTCAGTGCAATGGGAAGCTTAGGTTTTTTTAGTTAGGATTTTATTTGGGGTGGTTGGTTCTGTGGGTGGTGGGTTTTACTGTTGGGGGGGTGTTTGTATTTTTTATACAGGTAAAAGAGCTGATTACTTTGGGGCAATGCCCCGCAAAAGGCCCTTTAAAGGGCTATTGGTAGTTTAGGCTAGGGTTTTTTTTTATTGTGGGGGGGCTTTTTTATTTTGATAGGGCTATTAGATTAGGTGTAACTAGTTTAAATTTCTTTTTTTATTTTGTGTATTATTTTTTTTTGTAATTTAGGTAATTGTATTTAACCCCTTAATGACCACAGCACTTTTCCATTTTCTGTCCGTTTGGGACCAAGGCTATTTTTAAATTTTTGCAGTGTTTGTGTTTAGCTGTAATTTTCCTCTTACTCATTTACTGTACCCACACATATTATATACCGTTTTTCTCGCCATTAAATGGACTTTCTAAAGATACCATTATTTTCATAATATCTTATAATTTACTATAAAAAAATGATAAAATATGAGGAACAATTGAAAAAAAAAAAACTTTTTCTAACTTTGACCCCCAAAATCTGTTACATATCTACAACCACCAAAAAACACCTATGCTAAATAGTTTCTAAATTTTGTCCTGAGATTAGAAATACCCAATGTTTACATGTTCTTTGCTTTTTTTGCAAGTTATAGGGCCTTAAATACAAGTAGCACTTTGCTATTTCCAAACCATTTTTTTTTCTCAAAATTAGAGCTAGTTACATTAGAACACTGATATCTTTCAGGAATCTCTGAATATCCATTGACATGTATATATTTTTTTTTAGTAGACAACCCAAAGTATTGATCTAGGCCCATTTTGGTATATTTCATGCCACCATTTCACCGCCAAATGCGATCAAATTAAAATAAAACTTTAAATTTTTCACAATTTTAGGTTTCTCACTGAAACCATTTACAAACAGCTTGTGCAGTTATGGCACAAATGGTTGTAAATGCTTCTCTGGGATCCCCTTTGTTCAGAAATAGCAGACATATATGGCTTTGGCGTTGCTTTTTGGTATTTTGAAGGCCGCTAAATGCCGCTGCACATCACACGTGTATTATGGCTAGCAGTGAAGGGGTTAATTAGGTAGCTTGTAGGGAGCTTGCAGGGTTAATATTAGATTTAGTGTAGAGCTCAGCCTCCCACCTGAAACATCAGAACCCCTGATCCCTCCCAAACAGCTCTCTTCCCGCCCCCACTCCACAATTGTCCCCGCCATCTTAAGTACTGGCAGAAAGTCTGCCAGTACTAAAATAAAAGCTATATTTATTTTTTTTGGTGTTTTTTTAAAAGCATATTTACATATGCTGCTGTGTACGATCCCCCCCCCAAACAGCTGTATAACCCTCCCACTCTAACTTAATGGGCGCCATCTTGGGTACTGGCAGCTGTCTGCCAGTACCCAGTTTAGAAGAACATTTTTTTTTGTTTTACATTTTTTAAACTTTTCTGTAGTGTAGCTTCCCCCCACACAAAACCAACCCCCCACCCCTCCACGATCTCTTTTTGTGCTTTTGCACAAACAAGATTAGGCCACTTTTAACTTTTTACTTGTAATCATTTTCCTTAGTGTAGCGTTTCCCACCCGCTCCCGCCCCATGCACGCGCCCCGCCCGCCACCCTCCGTGCACGCGAGCGTGTCCGTGCGCACCCCCCGACGGTCCCGCCCCCGATCCCACCCCCCTTGACGTCACACGGCACACCGATGGCTGCCCACCCCGCCTCCCAAGTCGGCTCCCACCCACCAATGATACCGGCCATCAATGTCCGGTGCAGAGAGGACCACAGAGTGGCTCTCTCTGCATCGGATGGCCATGTAAGGTTATTGCAGGATGCCTCCATATCGAGGCATCACTGCAATAACCAGAAAGCAGCTGGAAGCGAGCAGGATCGCTTCCAGCTGCTTTCCACACCGAGGACGTGCAGGGTACGTCCTCTGGCGTTAACTGCCTTTTTTTTGAGGACGTACCCTGCACGTCCTCGGTCATTAAGGGCGTAATTTAGGTAATTTATTTAATTGTAGTGTAAGGTTAGGTGTTAGTGTAACTCAAGTTAGGTATTATTTTAAAGGTAAATTTGTATTTATTTTAGCTAGGTAGTTAGTAAATAGTTAATAACTATTTAGAAACTATTCTACCTAGTTAAAATAAATACAAACTTGTCTGTAAAATAAAAATAAACCCTAATCTAGCTACAATGTAACTATTAGTTATATTGTAGCTAGGTTAGGGTTTGTTTTACAGGTAAGTATTAAGTTTTAAATAGGTATTATTTATTTATTAATAGTAGATTTTATTTAGATTTATTTTAATTATATTTAAGTTAGGGGGTGTTAGGGTTAGGGTTAGACTTAGGTTTAGGGGTTAATAAATTTAGTATAGTGGCGGCGACGTTGGGGGCGGCAGATTAGGGGTTAATAAATGTAGGTAGGTGGCGGCGATGTTAAGGGCAGCAGATTAGCGGTTAATAATATTTAACTAGTGTTTGCGATGCAGAATTGTGGTGGTTTAGGGGTTAATATATTTATTATAGTGGAGGCGATGTCGGAAGCGGCAGATTAGGGGTTAATAATTTTATTTTAGTGTTTGCGATGCGGGAGGGCCTCGGTTTAGGGGTTAATAGGTAGTTTATGGGTGTTAGTGTACTTTCTAGCACTTTAGTTATGAGTTTTATGCTACAGCTTTGTAGTGTAAATCTCATAACTACTGACTTCAGATTGCGTTACAAATCTTAGACTTTACCTCTTCAGCTTCTCAGTGTCAGGGTGCCAGGAATCAGACTGAGACAAGAAGTGCAAAAATAATCACACCTTTATTCATAGCAAAAAATAATAAAAACTCCACAAGTCAAATAATAAGCCAGGAGTCAAAACCAGAGCTGGTAGTCAGACAAGCCGAGTCAGGAGCCAAAGCGAATAGTCAGACGAGCCGGAATCAGGAACAAGGAAAACAGCAGAGTCAGGAACAAGCCAGGGATCAGGAACCAGGAAGGACGTCAGGCAGCCAGGTAATACACAGGAACTCTCAAAAACAGGTCTGAGACAACGCAAAGGCAAAGCATACTGAAGAGAGGCCCTTTAAATAATAAGTGATGACATCACAATTCTGAGACTGCATTCTGTCTCACATGGATGATGCACACCAGTCTGGCCATAAAAGGAAGTGTAGGAAATGAGCAGCATCCCCCACAATGCACCATAGGAAGAGAAGTGAGTAAAATGGCTGCCAGCAGCACATGGCAAACAACAGGGAAAAAACCCTGACACTCAGTCAACTGCTCAGGGAACACAGATAACACCGTAACACCACTGCCGGTTTCTGCTGTTGGGTACTTTAGACCACCTTGCATCTAAGCAGAATACGGCTATAGCAAGTCACGGAGGTTACCTCTTAACCACTTATTTTGGTAACCCCTGTGACACAAACCTCATAATTTAATGAGTGTACTGTTTATTGTAGTTATTTGCCTAAAGTCATACTGAACTTGTGAAATCTACCTGTATATGATTCCAGTGCATTTCTATTTGATAACTTGAGTCAAGACAAAGGTTTATTGATATCTTCTAAAACAAACTGAAATTGTGATTAACTTTAAGCTTTACACTCCCCTCCCTTTTGCTTTCTCTCTCCTCTCTCTTTTGCTCTCTCTCCCCCTTCTCTTTTGATCTCTCCCCCCTCTTTTTTGCTCTTTCTCCCCCCACTCTCTTTTGCTCTCTCTCCCCCTCTCTTTTGCTCTCTCTCACCCCTCTCATTTGTTCTCTCTCCCCTCTCAGTCTATGTGTTGTTAAATTTAAAACAAATTGAACTACAGAAAAAAATAAGCAAATTAAAAAAATAAAACCTAATCCCTATGAAAATAAACCCCCCCCCCAAATAAAAACACCCCCAATCTAATGCTAAACTACTAATAGCACTTAAAAGGGCTTTTTGTAGGGCATTGCCCTAAGTTAAATAGCTCTTTTGCAGTTACCAAAAATTCTAAGTCCCCCCTACCAGTAAAACCCCCCACCCCCCAAAATAAATAAACCTAACACTAAAAAACCTAAACTATCCATTGCCCTGAATAGGGCATTCAGCTCGTTTGCTGCCTATCCCTAATCTAAAAAATAATAATAATAAAAAAAAAACCTTAGTCTAACTCCTAAAAAAGAAAAAATTAAACCTAAGTTTAAATTAAGCTAAAATTACAGAAAATAAAAAATCTAATATTACAGAAAATAAAAAAACAAATTCCCAAAGTTTACAAAATTAAACCTAATGTCTATTGACTAGATTACGAGTTTTGAGTTATGAGGGTGCGGTGCTAACTTGCACGTTATTGTCACCGCTCACTTCCTTACAGCGCTGGTATTACAGGCTTATAAAAACCCGGCGTTAGCAGGTAAAAAGTGAGCGTAGAGCAAAATTGAGCTCCATACCGCACTCCAATACCAGCGCTGCTGAAAGCTGCGGTGTGCTGGATTTACATGCTCGTGCATGATTTCCCCATAGACATCAATGGGGAGAGCCAGCTGAAAAAAAGTTTAACACCTGCAAAAAAGCAGTGTAAAGCTCCGCATTGCAGCCCCATTGATTCCTATGGGGAAACTAAATTTATGTTTACACCTAACACCCTAACACGAACCCCAAGTCTAAACACCCCTAATCTTACACTTATTAACCCCTAATCTGCCCCCCGACATCGCCGACACCTACATTATATTTATTAACCCCTAATCTCCCGCCCCCAATGCCGCCGCAACCTACCTACACCTATCTACACTTATTAACCCCTAATCTGCCGCCGCTGCCACTATAATAAACATATTAACCCCTAAACCGCCATACTCCCGCATTGCAAACACTAGTTAAATATTATTAACCCCTAATTTGCCGCCCCTAACATCGCCACCACCTACCTACATTTATTAACCCCTAATCGGCCACCCCCAACGTCGCCGCCACTATACTAAATGTATTAACCCCTAAACCTAAGCCTAACCCTAACACCCCCTAACTTAAATATAATTAAAATAAATCTAAATGAAACCTACTATCATTACCTAAATAATTCCTATTTAAAACTAAATACTTACCTATAAAATAAACCCTAAGCTAGCTACAATATAACTAATAGTTGCATTGTATCTATCTTATGCTAAATTACGAGTTTTGCATTATGAGGGGTGCGGTACTAATTTGCAAGTTATTGTCACCGCTCAATTCCCTACAGCGATGGTATTACAGGTTTATAAAAACCCGGCGTTAGCAGGCAAAAAGTGAGCGTAGAGCAAAATTGAGCTGCATACCGCACTCCAATACCAGCGCTGCTGAAAGCTGTGGTGAGCTGGTTTTACGTGCTTGTGCATGATTTCCCTATAGACATCAATGGGGAGAGCCGGAGCCGGCTGAAAAAAAGTGTAAAACCTGCAATAAAGCAACTTAAAGCTCAGTAATGCAGCCCCATTGATTCCTATGGGGAAACAAAATTTATGTTTACACCTAACACACTAACATGAACCCCCGATTCCAAACACCACTAATCTGCCGCCCCCGAAATCTCCACCACCTACATTACACTTATTAACCCCTAATCTGCTGCACCGACATCGACAACACCTACATTATACTTATTAACCCCTAATCTGCAGCTCCGGACATCTCCGCCACTATAATAAACATATTAACCCTAAACCACCGCACTACCGCATCACAAACACAAGTTAAATATTATTAACCCCTAATCTGCCGCCCCTAACATCGCCGCCACCTACCTACATTTATTAACCCATAATCTGCCGCCCCCAACGTCGCTTCCACTATACTAAATTTATTATCCCCTAAACCAAAGTCTATCCCTAACCCAAACACCTCCTAACTTAAACATAATTAAAATAAATCTAAATAAAACCTACTATTAATAAGTAAATAATACCTATTTAAAACTAAATACTTACCTATAAAATAAACCCTAAGCTAGCTACAATATAACTAATAGTTACATTGTAGCTAGTTTAGGATTTATTTTTATTTTACAGGCAAGTTTGTATTTATTTTAACTAGGCAGAATAGTTACTAAATAGTTATTAACTATTTACTAACTACCTAGATAAAATAAATACAAATTTACCTGTAAAATAAAACCTAACCTGAGTTACCCTAACACTTAACCTTACACTACAATTAAATAAATTACCTAAATTAAATACAATTACCTAAATTACAAAAAATAAAAAAGAAATTATCAGATATTTAAACTAAATACACCTAATCTAATAGCCCTATCAAAATAAAAAAGCCCTCCCAAAATAAAAAAAAACCCTAGCCAAACTAAACTACCAATAGCCCTTAAAAGGGCCTTTTGTGGGGCATTGCCCCAAAGAAATCAGCTCTTTTATCTGTAACAAAATACAAACACCGCCCAACAGTAAAACCCACCACCCACACAACCAACCCCCCAAATAAAATCCTAACTAAAAAACCTAAGCTCCCCATTGCCCTGAAAAGGGCATTTGGATGGGCATTGCCCTTAAAAGGGCATTTAGCTCTTTTTCAATTGCCCAAACCTTAATCTAAAACTAAAACCCACCCAATAAACCCTTAAAAAACCTAACACTAACCCCCGAAGATCCACTTACAGTTTTGAAGACCGGACATCCATCCTCAACGAAGCCGGGAGAAGTCATTAGCGAAGGCAAGAAGTCCTCAATGAAACCAGGAGAAGTATTCGTCCAAGCCGGCAGAAGTAATCCTCCAGACAGGCAGAAATCTTCATCCAGATGGCATCTTCTATCTTCAGCCATCCAGCGCGTAGCGGGTCCATCTTCAAGACATCCGACGCGGAGCATCCTCTTCAATGGAAATCTTCTTCCCGAATGAAGGTTCCTTTAAATGACGATGGCGTCCCTTGAATTCCGATTGGCTGATAGAATTCTATCAGCCAAACGGAATTAAAGGTGAAAAAATCCTATTGGCTGATGCCAATAGAATGCAAGCTCAATCCTATTGGCTGATTGGATGAAGATATACGATACTGTCTGGATGAAGACTTCTGCCCGTCTGGAGGACCACTTCTGCCGGCTTGAATGAAGACTTCTGCCGGCTTCGTTAAGGACTTCTTGCCGCTTTCCTGAGGACTTCTCCCGGCTTCGTTGAGGATGGATGTCCGGTCTTCAAAACTGTAAGTGGATCTTCGGGAGTTAGATTAGGTGTAACTAGTTTAAATTTCTTTTTTTATTTTGTGTAATTTTTTTTTTTGTAATTTAGGTAATTGTATTTAATTTAGGTAATTTATTTAATTGTAGTGTAAGGTTAGGTGTTAGTGTAACTCAAGTTAGGTATTATTTTAAAGGTAAATTTGTATTTATTTTAGTTAGGTAGTTAGTAAATAGTTAATAACTATTTAGAAACTATTCTACCTAGTTAAAATAAATACAAACTTGTCTGTAAAATAAAAATAAACCCTAAGCTAGCTACAATGTAACTATTAGTTATATTGTAGCTAGGTTAGGGTTTATTTTATAGGTAAGTATTAAGTTTTAAATAGGTATTATTTATTTATTAATAGTAGGTTTTATTTAGATTTATTTTAATTATATTTAAGTTAAGGGGTGTTAGGGTTAGGGTTAGACTTAGGTTTAGGGGTTAATAAATTTAGTATAGTGGCGGCGACGTTGGGGGCGGCAGATTAGGGGTTAATAAATGTAGGTAGGTGGCGGCGATGTTAAGGGCAGCAGATTAGCGGTTAATAATATTTAACTAGTGTTTGCGATGCAGGATTGCGGTGGTTTAGGGGTTAATATATTTATTATAGTGGAGGCGATGTCGGGAGCGGCAGATTAGGGGTTAATAATTTTATTTTAGTGTTTGCAATGCGGGAGGGCCTAGGTTTAGGGGTTAATAGGTAGTTTATGGGTGTTAGTGTACTTTTTTGCACTTTAGTTATGAGTTTTATGCTACAGCTTTGTAGTGTAAATCTCATAACTACTGACTTTAGATTGCGTTACAAATCTTGTGGGATAGGCTGTACCGCTCACTTTTTGGTCTCCCAGTAAAAGCTTGTAATATAGGCGCTATGGAAGTCCCATTGTAAAAAGACTTTTCGCAAATTGCATAAGTTAATTTGTATTAAGGCCAAAAAAGTATGCGGTGCCCCTCAACCTGCAAGACTCGTAATACCAGCGGTAGTGAAAAAGCAGCGTTATGAGCCTTAACACTGCTTTTTCACTCATACCGCAAAACTCGTTATCTAGCCGTTTTATTTTTATTTTACAGGCAAATTTGTATTTATTTTAACTAGGTAGAATAGTTAGTAAATAGTTATTAACTATTTGCTAACTACCTAGCTAATATAAATACAAATTTACCTGTAAAATAAAACCTAACCTGAGTTACACTAACACCTAACCTTACACTACAATTAAATAAATTACCTAAATTAAATACAATTACCTAAATTACAAAAAAAAAACCCAGTAAATTACACAAAATAAAAAAAGAAATTATCAGATATTTAAACTGATTACACCTAATCTAATAGCCCTATCAAAATAAGAAAAGTCCCCCCACAATAAAAAAAACCCTAGCCTGAACTAAACTACCAGTAGCCCTTTAAAGGGCCTTTTGTGGGGCATTGCCCCAAAGTAATCAGCTCTTTTATTTGTAAAAAAAATACAAACACCCCCCCAACAGTAAAACCCACCACACAACCAACCCCCCAAATAAAATCCTAACTAAAAAACCTAAGATCCCCATTGCCCTGAAAAGGGCATTCGGATGGGCATTGCCCTTAAAAGGTCATTTAGCTCTTTCTTCACCCAAAAGCCCTAATCTAAAACTAAAACCCACCCAATAAACCCATAAAAAAGCCTAACACTAACCCCCGAAGATCCACTTACAGTTTTTGAAGACCCGACATCCACCCTCAAGACAAGAAGCGGCAGAAGTCCTCCGTGCCGGATGTTCCTGGAAGAAGAAAGAAGAGGTTGCAGCTTGGAAGAAGACTTCACCGCCAGGAACAGGACCTTCTCCGCCAGACTTCAGGAACGGTGAGTACCAACCTGGGTTTTTGTTAAGGTTTTTTTTGGGGGGGTTGTTTTATTTAGATTAGGGATGGGCAGTAAAAGAGCTAAATGCCATTTTAAGGGCAATGCCCAAACAAATGCCCTTTGCAGGGCAATAGGTAGTTTCGTTTTTTTAGTGTTAGGTTCTTTTATTTTGGGGGGTTTGGTGGGTGCAGGGGTTTACTGTTAGGGGGACTTAGCCTTTTTTTTATGTAAAAGAGCTGTTTATCTTGGGGCAATGCCCTGCAAAAAACCATTTTAAGGGCTACTGCCAGTTTATTCTTAGATTAGGGGGTGTTTTTATTTTGGGGGGGCTTTTATTTTCATAGGGATTAGGTTTAATTTTGTTAACTTTGGTAATTTGTTTTTTTATTTTCTGTAATGTTAGCCTTTTTTATTTTTGTAATCTAAGTTTTTTAATTTTTTTTGTAACTTTAGTATTTTTTAGTTTATTTAATTTGTTTTAATTTAGGGGGTGTTAGGTTAGGGAGTGTAAGGTTAGGGAGCTTAGTAATTTAATTAGTTATTTGAGTTGTGGGTTTTGGTGGTTTAAGGGGTTAATAGGTCAATTAGGTTTTTTGCGATGTGGGGTTTTTGCGGTTTAGGGGTTAATAGGGTAAATAGGTTTATTGCAATGTGTGGGTTTTGTGATTTAGGGGTTAATAGGGTAATTAGGTTAATTGCAATGTGTGGGTTTTTGCGGTTTATGGGTTAACAGGTTAATTATGTTTATTGCAATGTGGAGGTTTTGCTGTTTAGGGGGTTAATAGGGTAATTAGGTTTATTGCGATGTGGGGGTTTTAGGGTTTAGGGGTTAATAGGGTATTAGGTTTATTGCAATGTGTGTGGTTGACGGTAAAGGGAATAAGGGGTTAATTACTTTATTATGTTGCAATGTGTGGTTTTGCGGTGTAGATGTTAATACTTTGTGTGGTAGGTTCGTTTTTTTGTTATACTTCGTGCGGGCACTGTTTTTAGTATTTTTTAGTTTAGTTAATTTGTTAGGTTAGGGGGCTTAGTAATTTAATTAGTTATTTGTGTTGTGGGTGTTGGCGGTTTAAAGGGTTAATAGGTTAATTATGTTTATTGCAATGTGGGGGTTTTGCGGTTTAAGGGTTAATAGGGTAATTAGGTTTATTGCGATTTGGAGGTTTTGCAGTTTAGGGGTTAATATGGTAATTAGGTTTATTGCGATGTGTGTTTTCTTGCGGTTTAGGGGTTAATAGGTTAATTATGTTTATTGCGATGTGGGGTTTTTGCGGTTTAGGGGTTAATAGGGTAATTAGGTTTATTGTGATGTGGGGTTTTGCGGTTTAGGGGTTAATAGGGTAATTAGGTTTATTGCGATTTGGGGGGTTTGCGGTTTAGGGGTTAATAGGGTAATTAGGTTTATTGTGATGTGTGGGGTTTTGCATTTAGGGGTTAACAGGTTAATTATGTTTATTGCGATGTGGGGGTTTTGCGGTTTAGGGTTTAATAGGGTAATTAGGTTTATTGCGATGTGGGGGTTTTGCGGTTTAGGGGTTAATAGGGTAATTAGGTTTATTGCGATGTGTGGGTTTTTGTGGTTTAGGGGTTAATAGGTTAAGTATGTTTATTGCGATGTGGGGGTTTTGTGGTTTAGGGGTTAATAGGGTAATTAGGTTTATTGCGATGTGGGTGGTTGACGGTTAAGGGATTAAGATGCTAATTACTTTATTATTTTGCAATGTGTGGGTTTGCGGTGTAGGTGTTAATACTTCGTGTGGGAGGTGTGTTTTTTTTGTTATACTTCCTGCGGGCTGTGTTTTTTTTTTTGTAATGCTCTGTTTGCCTTCACTGCCTCCAAGTAAATTCTTTTGGCTGCGCTGCCAACATTTCATTGAGGATGCATGCACAACTGCCGACGGGATGGACATTACAAATGCAATTATGGTATAGATAGATATCTATTTGAAATTAACATTATATATATATATATATATATATATATATATATATAAACATTATTTTTTTTCTATGTGAAGAACATAGGAATGTAAAATACGTGTAACACGCTTTGCGATTTGCACGTTAGGTCAAATGTGGTGTCGGGTTAGTGCACCTGAAGAATTAGTAATATTAAAGCGTATTCTTGAAATTGATTGGATCAGCCAATAGGATTTTTCCTACCTAAATTCCGATTGGCTGATAGAATTCTATCAGCCAATCGGAATTGAGGGGACGCCATCTTGGAACCTAACACTAAAAAAACGAAACTACCCATTGCCCTGCAAAGGGCATTTGTTTGGGCATTGCCCTTAAAAGGGCATTTAGCTCTTTTACTGCCCATCCCTAATCTAATGTGGGGGTTTTGCGGTTTAAGGGTTAACAGGGTAATTAGGTTTATTGTGATGTGGGGGTTTTGCGGTTTAGGGGTTAATAGGGTAATTAGATTTATTGTGATGTGTGGGGTTTTGCGTTTAGGGGTTAACAGGTTAATTATGTTTATTGCGATGTGGGGGTTTTGCGGTTTAGGGTTTAATAGGGTAATGAGGTTTATTGTGATGTGGGGGTTTTGCGGTTTAGGGTTTAATAGGGTAATGAGGTTTATTGTGAGGTGGGGGTTTTGCGGTTTAGGGGTTAATAGGGTAATGAGGTTTATTGTGATGTGGGGGTTTTGCGGTTTAGGGGTTAATAGGGTAATTATGTTTATTGCGATGTGTGGGTTTTTGCGGTTTAGGGGTTAATAGGTTAAGTATGTTTATTGCGATGTGGGGGTTTTGTGGTATTGCGATGTGGGGGTTTTGTGGTTTAGGGGTTAATAGGGTAATTAGGTTTATTGCGATGTGGGTGGTTGACGGTTAAGGGATTAAGATGCTAATTACTTTATTATTTTGCAATGTGTGGGTTTGCGGTGTAGGTGTTAATACTTCGTGTGGGAGGTGTGTTTTTTTTTGTTATACTTCCTGCGGGCTGTGTTTTTTTTTTTGTAATGCTCTGTTTCCCTTCACTGCATCCAAGTAAATTCTTTTGGCTGCGCTGCCAACATTCCATTGAGGATGCGTGCACAACTGCCGACGGTGATTATGGTATAGATAGATATCTATTTTAAATTAACATTTTATATATATATATATATATATATATATATATATATATATATAAAAACATTATTATTTTTCTATGTGAAGAACATAGGAATGTAAAATACGTGTAACACACTTTGTGATTTGCACGTTAGGTCAAATGTGGTGTCGGGTTAGTGTAGCTGAAGAATTAGTAATATTAAAGCGTGTTCTTGAAATTGATTGGATCAGCCAATAGGATTTTTCCTACTTAAATTCCGATTGGCTGATAGAATTCTATCAGCCAATCGGAATTGAGGGGATGCCATCTTGGATGACGTCACTTAAAGGTACCGTCACTTAGTGTTAGTCGTCGGATGGAAGAGGATGCTAAGCGTCGGATAGCTTTAAGATGGACCCGCTCCGCTCAGGATGGATGAAGATAGAAGATGCCGCCTGGATGAAGACTTCTGCCCGTCTGGAGGTCCTCTTCTGTCTGGATCGGATGAAGACTTCTGGCCGTCTGGAGGACCACTTCTGCCCGGTTGGGTGAAGACGTCTCAAGGTAGGGTGATCTTCAAGGGGTTAGTGTTAGGTTTTATTAAGGGGAGATTGGGTGGGTTTTAGAGTAGGGTTGGGTGTGTGGGTGGTGGGTTTTAATGTTGGGGGGGTATTTTTTTTTTACAGGTAAAAGAACTGATTACTTTGGGGCAATGCCCCACAAAAGGCCCTTTTAAGGGCTATTTGTAATTTAGTATAGGGTAGGGCTTTTTATTACTTTTGGGGGCTTTTTTATTTTATTAGGGGGATTAGATTAGGTGCAATTAGTTTCAAATTCTTGTAATTATTTTATTATTTTCTGTAATTTAGTGGGGGGGGTTTCATACTTTAGTTTATTTAATTTAATTGTAATTAATTGTAGTTAATATAGGAAATTTATTTAATTATAGTGTAGTGTTAGGTGTAATTGTAACTTAGGTTAGGTTTTATTTTACAGGTACATTTGTATTTATTAATAACTATTTAATAACTATTGTACCTAGTTAAAATAAATACAAACTTGCCTGCAAAATAAAAATAAACTCTGAGATAGCTACAATGTAATTACTAGTTATATTGTAGCTAGCTTAGGGTTTATTTTATAGGTAAGTATTTAGTTTTAAATAGGAATTATTTATTTAATTGTAGTATTTTTTTTCTGATTATTTTAAATTATATTTAAGTTAGGAGGGGTTAGGTTTAGGGTTAGATTTAGGTTTAGGGGTTAATAAATTTAATATAGTGGCGGCGACATTGGGGGCGGCAGATTAGGGGTTAATAAAATGTAACTAGTGTTTGCAATATGGGAGTGCGGCAGTTTAGGAGTTAATAAATTTATTACAGTGGCAGCGATGTCCGGTCGGCAGATTAGGGGTTAAAAAATGTATTTAAGTGTTTGCGATGTGCGGGGGGGCCTCGGTTTAGGGGTTAATAGATAGTTTATGGGTGTTAGTGTACTTTTTATCACTTTAGTTAAGAGTTTTATGTTATGGCGTTAGCCCATAAAACTCTTAACTACTGACTTTTAAATGCGGTAGGAGTCTTGACAGGAGAGGGTCTACCGCTCACTTTTTCCAAGACTCGTAATACCGGCATTAGGAAAATCCCATTGAAAAGATAGGATACGCAATTGACTTAAGGGATTTGCGGTATGCTCGAGTCGCGGATAAAAAGTGAGTGGTAAACCTGTACCTGCCAGACTCGTAATACTAGCGGGCGTTAAAAAGCAGCGTTAGGACCTCTCAACGCTGCTTTTTAAGGCTAACGCAAGACTCGTAATCTAGCCGTATGTCTTTATAATATTGAACTCATACTTTTGAATTCATATTTTGAATATACTCCAGTTAATCTAACTAATCAATTACAATGCTACAAATGCTAACTTTTGAAACAGTAGTACTATATTTTATTTTATATGTTAATTCCATACATCGAAAAGACAAAAACACATCTCAGGTCCATTATTAACATTCATATAAACACAAAAAAGCAAGAGGATCTTTCGGAGTGGGAGAAATTAATTTAGAACTCCCTTGCTTTCTCAACCTATAACCATAACTTTTCCTGACAACTCTGATTCACACCCAGTACAGAAACTGTATCATTACCTTTTTCCTTAACTGTCTATTTGGTTTATGGTTTCAAGAGTTGGCTCACATCAAACTCCCTAATAACACATCAAGAGACAGTTGCCAAAGCAGCAATTTATCATGTAGTTTACAGCAACACAACTGTAACAAAACAACTGCAAGCAATTGTATTTAGGGTACTGATTCAGGGTACTCTTCTTTTGTTAGTCACAACGCATATAATTATCAGTAGTACCTAACCCTGAGAAATCACATACACTCACACTTTCAATATCAGACTGCAAAACTACTATTTCGGCTCGCAAAAACTGTTACCAACACAACGCCCAAATCGGAAGAACACCGAGGTTCAAAGGGCAAACCCTCAAAATTACAATTCACACCAACGTCATGCACTCACTACTATCATTTGTTTAGATGCCCCGGGTGTCTCCTCCTTAATGTTTTCATGCACAAAACTTCAAACATGAGGGCACTCACAAGACTTGATTATATAGTAGTTATTTATTCATCACGTTTCATTAAGCCGTTCTATAAGACTATCTAAAATACAGAAAGTACATTACATTGTTGCATTTGAAGCATATATACAATCTAAAGACCGCTGCTCCATAACCTGTCCGCCTGCTCTGAGGCGGCGGACAGAAATCAACCGATCGAATATGATCGGGTTGATTGACACACCCTGCTAGCTGCAGATTGGCCATGAATCTGCAGGGGGTGTCATTGCACCAGCAGTTCACAAGAACTGCTGGCGCAATGATAAATGCCAACAGCGCATGCTGTCTGCATTTATCGATGTACAGTGGACATGATCCCCTATATCGGATCATGTCCGCTGGCACCATCATAAATAGGCCCTATGGTATCCACAATGTTTGTGTTTCAATAGTAACCAGTTTCAAAATAAATTTTTGTTACACTGGATATGATAACTCATATGATTCAATAAATATAAGCTTACCTTTAAACATCAATTGCTCACAACCTCAGCGTCCCCACCGCCATTGAAAAAAGCTGCTAGCAATGTCAGATGTAAAACAGTCTTTTAAGTCAGCCGCTCTGTTCTGATTGGTTATAGCATCATATGACGTATCATTAGGGGGTTGTCAGTGAGACGTCTAGTGTTTACGTGTAACAAAATAGTAGCCATAACAGGTAGCAGTATCATTATTGGAACCAGAGAATAACAATGATTACAGGATCAAGTGGGGATTAATAATGAATAATATTCTGCTGTGTAACTCATATTGTGGAGGAACTTGTTGTATAGAGCTATGTTTAGATACTTCTCATAGTAAATATAGTACATAAAACTACATATATACGGAACTCTAAATTTCACTGGTTATCAACAGTACAAATATTATACATAGACAAAAAGTAAAATAATATCGGTTTTGTACATAGAATGTTGATTAAAGTACTCCTTTAATAAAAAAAATTAATAATCAATATAGGTGTTCAGTCCCATTGGGCAAGTGTGCCTAATCTATGGATCCACTGTCCTTCCCTTCTAAGTAACTCCTCATCCCTATTAGCTCCTCTTTTAAGAGGGGGAATCCTATCAATCACCATGGCACATAACATGGCCACTGTGTGAATTGCCTTGCTACTGGTTGATCACTTTTTGCATCTCTTAAGGCTGATTGAATTGTACTTTTATAATTTGCAAGTCTTTCTTTAAAGGGGGTACTTGCTTTACCTATGTAAAATTTCCCACATGGACAAGTAAGAAAATATACTTTATAATCAGATGTACATGTAAGTCTATGTCTAATGTTGTACTTTTTGGTTTTGTAGGGGGGACTAAATGTTGCTCCAGAAAATAATGTGTTACACGTTACACAGTTTCCACACTTATAACAACCAGATTTCCCTTTCGGTAGCCAAGTAGTTTGTTCCTGGCTAATGTCATGTTTAACCAACATTGTTCTCAAACTTTGCCCTTTTCTGTATACCATTTGGGGTTGTTTTATACCCTTAAAGGGTAATGAAGGATCCTCAGATATTAAATGCCAATTTGTTGTCAGTACTTTTCTAATTGAATGGCTTGCTGGAGTGCATGTGGTTACAAAATTCAAATTGCTGTTATTCTCTTTTACTGGTTTTGTTTTGTAAATCAATGTTTCTTG